>NW_017728907.1:54901217-54948492 GCF_001723895.1 Crocodylus porosus
GCTGCCAACTGACCAGGAGCAAAGCTCCCTGGGAAATGAGGCCTCTGCACTTATCATTTGCTATAAATAAAACCTTTAGCCTGCGCTTGATGCTAACGAAGTGCGTCTCCATTTGTTTTTAAAGTGTTGTAAAACAGTACGTAAATGGTGGTAGGCCATGTTATGCGTAAAATTAACGTTCCCGACAACTTGGTCGTGCTGAGGGGTAAGATGGAAATGGAAAACTAGAATGGTCAAGCTCTTGGATCCAGTAGATCAAGATCATTGTAATAGTAACTGTTTTATGGCATAGCTAATGTGACTGAAAGTCTTCAGTAACTTATTTTGATTTGACTCCAAGGAGTGAAACAAGCACTGTGGCTAACGAAGACAAAGTTAATGAAAGGCTTACCACCAAAAGTGCTCAGCATCATGGACGACCTGGCCAACCAGCTAGAGAACCAGGACGAGAGGGTACGAAATGCCATCTTTCATGCATGTTTCTGGGCTACCACAGAAGTTGTTCCTAGGAGAAAAACTTACTGGTAAGTAATCAGAGTGAAAGAGAGCTTTAGTTGCACTGTCATTTTTATGGTTTTGCTTTAGCAGCCTATTTAAAATAGATGCCTGTTAAATAAGATTTTTTTTGGTAATGTTACCAACAAAACTGTAAATTAGTTTACCAATTTAACTGTAATGGTGTATAATATATTGTACTGTATATAATATTTATATATTTAACTGTAAATTAGTTTACTAGACAACCACTTAGGGGCTGGATGTACAAACAATTTATCTTGGGGTAAACGGGGGGGGGGATGAGACTTCTCTACATATCAACTGTTCCATGATAACTGATTCCCACCTAATAAAGAATTACCAGTTGGCCTAACAATTGATAGTAAGCATTATTACTGGCAACTAGGGACTGCAACTGGTTTGTCAGAAGGATTTAAGTATTAAACTCAAATCTGCATTAATCATTTGGAGATATTACATATTATACAGATGGGTGTTTCATAGCCTAGCTGTGTTTGCGTACAGGAAAAATCTATACACTTAGGACTTTCAAATCTGATTTTATACAGCTAATCCTTTTTATCATTCTGAAGCCCCATACTCGTGGAAGACTTGTTGCATTTATGTAGGACAATGACTAGCAAGTTTCCATCGCTGTCTAAAAGGATGCTGGGTAGAAATTATAGCCTGACTGCTACGTGGGAGAGAGGTTAGTAACTTTTTTTGTGTAAAGGACTTCTTTTTCTTTTGGCTACCTCTATTAGGTAACATATGAAACACTAGCTTTTAGGCCAAAGAATGGAAAGTAGATTCAACTTTAATTCCATTCTATTTTTTTTCCACTATGCCATAGGGCAAACAAAGTTGAGGATGACTAGTCCCGATCACCCTTTTCTTGGTCATCATTTACACTTTATGTGCAGGAAACCTACACATCTTCATATTTTTATCTGCATTTCCTGCAGTTCAGCTGCTATTTAACGTTTATTTAACATTTATGAGGGACTATCCCTTGCCAAATAGGCATTCTTGCAGGAATGCTCTTGTCCCTCATGGATCTCTCTGGAAAAATCAAGCCCTTGGCTGACCACTGGATAGTGTTTGAAACCTTTCAGAACTGAAGCTTTAAGAAGTTTTTGTTTTGGATGTCTCTTGTGGTAAAATCACTAAAGTAGTAAAGAATAAATACTGATGTCTCATTGTGGAGTTCGTGTGCATTAATGACCTAAATAAAACCAAACGTTTCTATAGCTCAGATTTGGCAACATTTTTGGGCAGAGCCAAAAACACTCTCAACGTTGACTTAAAGTGCTGGTGTGTCAGGGGTGGATGGCGATCTTTGTGGCAGCGCAGCCCCGGCCCCTGCCCCACCATGCTCCCCAAGGTACACATGCCAAGCAAAATGCCTTTGCATGCTAGATTCTGGTAGCTGTTCCAGGGGTTGCCTTCCCCTGTTCTAGCTAGTTTTATGTATAATTTAATTACTTGTACTATATGTGGCTACTGTTCTTTCTTTACAGAATCTGTTCTTCTTCAGGTTCACGGCTTGAATGGAATGCTTTTGAATGCCATGAATCCAATACAGCCAGTAGCCTCCAAAGATGAAATATTAGCCACTGAAAACTATACTCTTGAGACCTTCTATCCCATCTCGCCTACAATTGATCTGCAGGATGTTAATGTATATGAAGAAAAGAATGATACAGGTACAAGCTGCTAATCAATTATGTAACAGTTTTACATCAGCTTAACTGGCAGCACTCTGCTTTCTGTTAGTATGTGATATAAGGAAATGGGGAAGATGGTTGTAGGATGCACAAATATAAATATCCATAAGTCTTTCATGAGTAGTCAGGTTCTTAGGCTTCTCATGCTGTAGGGGAAAACTTTAATTCATCCAAGTTACACTAGCAGTTTCTGAAGAGAGAGTTTAAAATGGGCTAAGATTATACCTAACACTGTCTGTCTCGTGTGGTTGTCTACCATTTAGGTTTTAGGGAGGATTATCCGTATCCTCATCCTCACACTTTGTACTTTATGGAATCAAACAACCTTCGTTCTTATCGCTTTAGACCAGAACCGCTCCAGGCTAAAATGTTGATGTTTGCTTTTGGCAATGCATTAGCAAAGGCCAGGATTCTGTATGGGGTACGTATTTTAAGTGGCTGCTTTTAACAAGGTAGGCTTCAATACTTTCACAGAGGTTATTGTACTGGGTTGTCAGTACAAGGTCAATGGTTGAAGTCTGTCATCTTGCACACCAACAGCAACGAGTTTGCTTTCAATAATAGCTATTCCCCATCTCTTCCAAAATTGAGAAATGGTGTAATGGTCTCATAATTGGCCCAGGAGATGGAATTATTGAATTCCATGCAGCTTTACTTTGTATGAAGACAGAAGATATTAGAGGCTGGTCCTCAGTAAAGACAGTGATGGGACCTTCCCCCTGAAGCCTTGCTCTTACCCAAGAATTATCAGTGCTGGTAGGAGTGGGGTATTGTTACTTCTTGCCCTCCTACCTGAAATCTTCAAGAAACTATCCGCAGGTAGTCTGGACCTGCTTTTGGGGCAGCTCTGCATTTGAGATTTCTGGCTCGCTCCGTAGGTTCTACTAGATAGTAATAATTTTCAGTCACAGTTGACCTAGGTTGAATTTGAACCGGTGACCTAACAAGCCAGAGACTTTCAATGCCATTAACAGTTCCTTGTCACCATATCTGAAACTCTGCCCTGATGTCACCCATCCAAGGACTTTGGAGTTTTATAGGTAATCTTTAAAGATGTGTTTAGCTATCCAAGCAGTTCACCAAATCAGAAAGCTATCTCGTTATGCCAGTAGCAATTATTTTAATGCGTTCACGAAGATGATTAAAATTGGACTAGCAATAGGTAGAAATCAGCTGAAGCAACTTGCAGGCATGAATAAGAAACTAGAATGCTGAGCTGTGTTGTTTACATCTATATTCTAATGCCATTTGAAGGAGACATTATTTTAATGAAAATACAAAATCTATATTCAAAGCTTGTTTGACTAGGGTAGCTTTCTGGGCAAGGTAATACCTTCATTAAACGCCTGGCTTAAACCCAAACGCTAACTGCTGATTCTGCAACTTCTCATGGAATTCGTTGTAACTGGCTTTTTTTCCCCCCCACTTCTCTTAGGATGAGCCCAGGGTTTTAGAGCAACCAATAGTAGTGCAAAGCATTGGCACAGATGGTCGTGTTTTCCAATTCATGGTATTCCAGTTAAATACAACAGAGTTGGCCTCTAACGATGGTGTTAAAAACCTAGTCTGGATTGACTCTGATCAGTTGATGTATGAATATGCCCAGCGTATTCCTTCTATCAGGAAGAAAGTTGTTACGGTGAGTTGACAGGACAGAGAGCTAGTTTTCACAGAATCAGAGTTCACAGAAATTCTACCCTTCTACATATATTTGAGATTTGGGAGCTGGCACAGATAACGGCTATCAGAGTGACTTGTTTGAGACAGGCCAGCAGCTTCCGTCTATTTATGGAGAATTCATATAGAATACTAAGTCTCTTGTCTTGTGGTGGATGGCTATCAGCACTGTTTGCGCTTTGCATGGTTTATTAAGCTACTTAAGCTTATTATAAGCTATATCATATAAACAACTTACATAGATGCAGTTTTATGTTGTGCTTATTGAAGATAAAGTTGCTTGCACACAGTTATTTCTCTGAAGTTACAACTGTCAGCATTAATATAAAGTAAATAAAAAGTGTAGTTCTGTTGAGTCCACTTTGACTAAAACACTCTGATGGATGGGGACTTCATACCACTTAAGATAAATGCCAGTGAAATTATACCCACAAACCATCTCAGCATGTTTCCCATGCTACCAGATTTAAAGTGGTATTTGCGCATATTTAAATTTATGTTATTTTTCTACTCTGTTTACTGCAAACTTAATAACCAAGTCTTTTCTCTGCAGGTGCCTGCTGGAATACATGGCTATGACCCAGACACATTCAAGAAGTTTCTGGCACTCTATTTACATGGAGCAGTATAAAATCCTAGTTGAGCAAAAATCTCTTCAGGTTTACCTGCCATTTCCTCTTTCATCAGAAGATCATGTAGTGAAGCAAGTGACATAATATACCTTGAATAATTTAAGGATTTAAACGATGTTTGTTTTTTTTAATAAAGATTTTGTAGTAAGTGGTGCAGACAGAGAGACGCCCCCTTTTCAGTTACTTACCTGTAACTTCACAGCATTCTGTACATGTGCAGTAAATTAGTGAAGCCAGCTGCCAAAATGCTTCCTCTCCACTTTCCCCTGCCCGCCTAGAGGGAACGCAAAAAACAGTTAATGGTTTCTTGCTTATTGTTTGCAGAAGCAGAGACCCATGTAGGCCAGCACCTGTGCACAGAATTTGTTTTGAAAAAGATCCTGGACTATGACATTAAGCAAGGCGTAGCTGTATTATGTACAAAACTCAGTCTATAAACTTTGCAGTCTCTCATAGGATAAGGGCTCTTCATAATCCTACACTGACTTCAAAAAGCAGACCAGGTTATTAGTGCTCAGTTGGTATTTGCATGTCCTCTATAATTTTACAAAATATGAAGCAGTAGACTGGTCTTAGCTAAACAGTGTAAACACCTCACTATCAAATCTGGGCAGCAGGGAGATGAGTGGCAGCCATATTTGAATGCAAGGCAGCAGTGGAAGACTTAAAGGGGTTGGGTTGGTCAGTGAAATAACCAGCTCCATATTCTGCCATTTTTAAGTGGCACCTCCAATGCAACACAACTGAGCAAGGAAAAGGCTCAGACTTTCACTTGATGAGTATGGCTTCATGTGGCAAACTAATCCGCTGTACAGGGGGAAAGAGGGTGGGGGAAAGGCTGATGTAGCAACTGATGGATTTTTCAGGAATCGGGTCTCCCTCATCTGAGGGGTAGGTGCTTTTTGCTTTTTTAATTTCTGCAGTTCTGAATTTAAATTACTCATTACATTTGGTAAATGGAGCACAGGTAGTATGCTTAAGATTTCTGTATATTTTTGCATACTTCAGTGCTCTGCCCAAAGCTGCATTAACACTTCATTTGTAATTATTTCAGGCTTTGCAACTCTTCTGGGATAAATTAGCATGTAAATGGACAATGAAATTAAATTGATCTGGCACTTACTGTACAGGTGGATAAGAATCCCATCTCCTTCTAGCTGTGGGCTGGTGGTAACCTTGTCTGTGTAGGCTAGGACAATGGGGGCCAACCTTTTTTGGCAGGTATGCAACAAATTAGCCCTGCACCCTCCAAGTGCCCCATGTTCTGCTCTGGTTTAACCCTGACCCTGCTACTGTGCTGTGTGTCTGCCACGGGCTACCCATAGAGACTGCCTGTGCTACTTGTGGCATTTTTGCCTCAGGTTGGCAATGTCTGGTCTAAATTATAAGAATGAGGCAGAATCTATATCCAGCAGAGCAGGTTGCCAGGGGGCAGCTTCAGCTCCCCTATTCTCTGCCTCAGTTCTCTACAGAATGAGCATAATATGCTCTCCCATCTGTATCGATTGTCTCTAAGTTACAAGTTCTGGGATGAGCGGTGTTGGGCATAATGAAGTGCCTACCCTGGTTGATGCTGCTGCCATAATAGGCCTCTGAGCCATGCTTTCTTACCCAATTTTGCCAGTTGCTTGGGCATTCTGCCTTTGATGCAGCTGCCTGTACCCAAATGCAGAGGTGAATAGCTTCTAGCCCAAAGTTACACATTTTACTAATGCCCTGGGTCAGTCCCCAAATGTAGCAGGGGATGGAGTGTTTTCAAGGTTCAGAATCAAGGGAATTTTTGTGCACAGCAGGGTATGACTTCTGAAAGCAGTCTGTACTTGGTTATCTCGTATGTCCACCTGGATAAAAACTTGCAGTGGTGAGCTGAGAACCACATCCATTGGGCTCTTAACTACTTCCTTCCAATAGCTGCATAGCCTTGGCACCTAGATATGGTGACCCTGCGTGGAAATAGCTACCCCGCAGAGCCCAGCATAGGGACACGTATAGAAGCAAGCTTTAGAACAGCGATCCTCTAAGCTTCCTCCTGTCTGATAAGTGGTGGCTCTAGCTTAGCCACTCTGAAGCACTGTCATCGCCTTCACTTGGACACGTTCTAACCTGCTATGAAATGTTTCTTCTTCAAACCCCATTCAAGCAGGGCCTGGATTTCCAAATGCTTGGGCACTGCGGGCTGTGAATGGGAAACGGGCAAGAAAGCATTGAGTCACAGCACAGGGTGGAGACTGGATTACTGGCAAAGGCAGCAAGGATTTTAACTGGTGGGACTAAGCTGGAGGTACGTGCAGCTGGCAATCTCACGTTTCAGGAGTATATTTGCTCACTAGCAGCAATGTTGGCACTACTTGGCATAGCCAGGGTCTCAGTGCTAGCAGTATTTGCCCAGAAAGTTGATCATCTTGCCATTGAGAGTCCATCCCATCCAAGCTAAGGTGCTTCACTTGCTTCTGGTCCTATGAGGGATGGGGTGGCAATGACTCCTGTGCATTTAAGCCATAATCTCTACATAGATACAGTGTCCCTTCCCAACCCTTCTGTCTGCAGGCCAAAAAACCTTTATATGCGCTTAGGACAGAAATGGTGCCTGTCTTCCAGGATTACTGCCTCTGAGGCCCTCTCTACTTGTTACATGTATCGTGCAATTAACTGGTTAACTCCACAATTATTTGGACTGGCTACACCTGCAAAGTATCTATTATACCATAAAAAGGCCCATCCAGCTATAATTAGAGCTGGAAAATGTGTAATAACTTTATAGCTGGTTCCTATCCTGTTTTGATTTGCACATGTTGCCTGTGCCCCTGTGGCTGGGAGCCCTATCGTCCATGGGGGGGTGCCAAGTGCTGCTGTGGCTGTGAGTCCCATAGGTGCTGGAATGTGGGGTGCTGCCATGGCCAACCATCCTGTCAGCTGCGGGACTTGCAGCTGTGGGAGTCTGCTACTTGCCAGTGGAGGGGAAGCCTGGGATGGGGAGCCCAGGGCTCCCCCTGTACCAGCACTAAGGCATGATTGGATCTGATGCTGCATCCCACAATTGAGCCTCCTGCCATGTATGTGTGACATGGCAGGAGGCACAATTGTGTGATTTGCCCATCAGATCCTATCACGCCATTACCTGAACATCTAGAGGGGCTCTGAGAGTTACCCAGGTAAGGGGAGGGGCTCTGGATACCACATTGGAGAGAAGCTGAGTGAAGCTAAAGCAATGCCTTCTCCTTTGGGAAGACAGGGACCAGAGAACAAGCCAGAATTTGGAGGTCCCTGGCTCAGAATAGTGAACAGAAAGAACAGAACCCACCAGTGTTTCAAAGTGGGGGGAGATGGTCTGGTTATTGAGCACCAGATGAAGGTTGCAGGAAGCTATTTGACAGAGCGCGCTCTAAGCTGGAACAGGTGGTCAGGCTGGTCTGGACAAAAAAGTTTGGAGCATAGCTCACTCTTCTGTCTACCTAGACAGGGCAGGAGAGCTAGCGTGAGAACAAACTGGGTTGGCCAGCTTTCTCCAAAGTGTAGTGCAGAGCCATCCTAAGACACGCATGGTCCATATCTGGCGTTGTCACGCAGCCAAACATAGGCAGGGGCTGGGTACCTGGAACGGCAGCGAGTCATCTTAAAAGTTCCATAGAGAAACAACCTGTCACATGTATGACATTTGTATAAACTAGACAGACAGGTGTAGAGCAAACCTGCTGCTGTAACCGGAGTTGCAGTTATTGCCTGAAGAATGACTGCATCACTTCCATGAAAGGCTTTTGTGTCTAAGCTTACCCACTTGTTTCTGAATGGTGGTCCTCTGGGACTGAAGGGGTTAATTTATTCTCCGGGTGCATGTCCAGGTTGGAAGAGCGTGTAAACAGTGATTGCCTGGTTCACTAAATCCAGGCATATATGAATACGGACTAAACTATGAACTTTACTGTGGAGCAGTAGGCAACCTCTGCAGACCACTGGTCTTCCCCTGCCCCAACTGGCTGGTTAGCTGCTCCCTAACTGAGGGACCACCTCACTGAAAACTCCCTCAGTGTCTTGTTAGGGAGCATCTCTACATTGTAACTCCTGTTACTACCGAAAGAACACGCCAGCAGCCCACGAATAGGGTTACGTCCGTGCAGACATGGAAGACCCATGCGTGGGGGGCAGCTTGTAACAACCAACAGCGGAGGGGAAACAGCATGTGCAGAGCTTGCGATGAAATAGTGAGGTGTCTGGACTGGGATACGAACCCGGCTGCAAGCGCAGGGAGAGATGAGGTCCGGGATATTTTAGGCCAAGGAGGAAGGCAATGGTGGCAGCAGAGAATGTGAAGCCTTACATTTCCACGTTAAGCGAAGGCGTTCAAAAGACAGTACTCCGCTCGACTGGGAAGAACTGGTTTCCAGAGCGCTGCAATGTGTCACTGCAAACACCTGGGTCTGGGACAGACATCACATAACCCGGTCTGAGCCAAATCAGTGAAGTTGGATACTACATTCAACCATGTTCATCTCAAACCGGTTTCAGCCATTTTCAAACTGGTTTCGGTGCACGGAACATGTTCTGTCACAGGTTTAACCCGCTTTCTCATCACTTCAACTGGTTTGTGTGCAACGTCTGTCCCTAGCCCTGCTGGACACAGACACCCCGGTTTAGGAGTTCAAGCTCTCGTGGACACGCTAGAAGAGGGGTGCTGAGCCAGGCCGTGTTAGCGGGGCTGCCGGACTCCCGCCTGCGAAGAGCAGCATGGCTGCAGATGGCCGCACTGAAAGGACCCGGTGCTTTGAGACCCGTGGCAGACGTCGCCTCTGGCTCCGTGACACAGCAGGAAAGACTAAGCAGGAATAATCAGTATTCGCCCCATGTCTCTGCTCCCCCCCACCTTGTTTCTCTCTGTTATGAGCAGAGACAAATACCTCCTCCCACGATCTCCACGCTGCAGTGACAGCTCTGTGCCTGTCCCCCAGGGACCATCCAGAGCGCCTGTGACAGGCTTTTCAAGCTGCTCCCACTCACTGATCTCCTATCGGAACGGCTTCAACAGGTACGCGGGGCTCAGATAAAACACGGCTCGCGAGGAATCCCTCGTGCTGTTCAAGGGGAGAATTGTTTCTTAAACAGTATGTTCCCTTGAAGAGCACCCGGTGTGAAATCCAACTCAGCAGGCTGTGCTAATCGTGCTAGCGAGTACACGCAGTCCTCAACTGGAACCCCTGCTTGTACATCTCCTCCTCCTGCATTTGCACTAATGAAAACTAACGTGGGAGACAATTATCCCTAGGTTGGGCTCCAGAGACCTGTTAGAGGAGGAACTTGGTGGTTTTTATTTCTGTATTTTAACATCAATGCTCAAGCCAACCAGAACCAAGAGAGAGGATGCCTCAGGACCTTGCCGTGGAAATGCAGGGGAGCCAGGGAGCATTGGCTGTCCTCTCTCTGCCTTGATTACGTAAAGCTAAGCAAGGTCACCACCGCTAGCCCGCACGTGGAAGAGAGACCCACTGCTCCGAACAGAGCCGGCTGGCTAATGCACAGTTAATAAGGATGTTATTTTCCTAGCAGGCAGGAGATGTATGGGCTGCTTGCGACAGTGGAAGCTAGGCCCTCTGCAGACCTCTCAGGTTTACGCTTTCTGGGTGAGCCAGACCACCCGCACCAAAGCTTATAGATCAGCCTGATCTCAAGAGCCTGTTTCGCCCCCGAACCCTCCAGCACCAACCCCAGCTCCGCGTAAATCGGAGGCTGAAATTTGTAGGCAGCACCAAACCTATAATTAAAGCTTATGAGCGGCACGTAACAAGTTTACTGCTGATCCGAGACCGAAACCAGCCCTTCTGCTAGGCTCGTGTGGCTCCTACGTAGTTAAGAGGAACAAAAAAAGCAGTCGCTTAAATCCAGCGGTGGGCAGACAGGACCGAATAATATACGCAGCACTGGGGTAGCAGGAGCCCCAACCCCGACTAGCGCCGTCGTTGTCGCGGCTTCCAGGAGCCGACGCCGAGAGCTGCTGCCCCGTCGCCGTGCCTGTGCATTAATAGGACTACGATTATACTGCAACAGGAGGCTGCAGGGCTGAAAGATGCACTTGCCCAATACACGGAAAATGTTACAATGGAAGCCACAGGCAACACGCAGGGACGGGCAGCGTTGTGCGGTGAAGCGAATTACGCGTTTGTCTTGCACGGGTACAGGTGGGGCTCCCTCTACATGTGTATAAGCTGCCACCCCAGTGTTGTTGGCACAGTTGAACAGGCTGATCACAGGACGTTTGGGAGCAGGGAGGTGCCGGGAGCTTGCCGTGTGAAGGTCACCTTAAGGGATGCTGAAGAACAGCGCAGGGAAGTTATTCTGAGCTGCGCTCCGCAGAGAGCTGCCGTAGCGAGCGCGGGCGGCCCTTGGGAGGATACTTGGCGCTCCCTGTGCACCTGATCTGGATTTGCAGCCTCAGACGGAACAAGAGGAATGAGACTGCCTGGCTCCAGCAGAAAGGAAAGGCCCCGCGGGAGTGCAAATAAGGAACAGGCTCAGCCACCCCCTTCTTTGGGCTCTGCCCTCCTGGCCCTGCACAGGACTGCTGGGAAGACGCTAGCCCCGGGGAGGGAGGTGCAGAAAGCAGTGGCACCACCTGGAAAAGCTGGATCGCAAGCCCAGAGCCAGCCAGAGCGATGGACAGGAGCTGGCTGCAGTCCCAGCAGCTGCCATGGCTGGTAGGGGTGGGCAGGGGAAGAAACCATCCCCCAGAGGCCACTAAATTAGTGTATCGGGGTTAAAGGATGACGGGCGAGCCCTTCCTTCGGGGTTCACAGAGCACCCGCGACTTCTGCCGGTACTGACTGAGGCCCTCCCGCAGACTGGGGGACGCCTGAGTTTACGAGCAGCATTTACCTCCAAAGAGGAGCCCAGCTTAAGGCCCCGGCGGCTGCTGCTTCCCAGATCTCCAGCAAGCCAGTCCTGAGAGGAGGGTTGAATAGTAAGGAGATGACACCTGAAAGCATTTGGGTTCCTCTCCTTATCGCAAGGCCCGCAGGGCATCACAAACTCTTCCGAGCGAGGTCTGAGCTACCTGAGAAAGATGTGGGCGAAGGCTCAGCCGTGGGAGGACAAACATGAAGACTAGCGCATGACTCTGTGAAACCGGTTTCTCCTGGGTGAGAAATTCACTTACAAATCTCTCCGCCTGAGCTCTGGCAGCCTCGTTCAGGAGAAACACAGGCATCGGAGCGATTGCAGCACAAGTCGCGGAGACACAGTGCTCCTCGCTCTCTTTCCGAACCCAGTTACCGGACCTCTTGCAGGGTAGGATGGCCTTGCAGAAAAGGGCAGCCCCGTCCATTCACAGGCCCTGGTGAAGTAGGCTGGTGCATTTCTGATTTAGTCTCCAAGGTCCCACCCAGCCCTGCCTTCTGCCCGACTGGAGACGGACACAGCTAACGACCTCTCTTGGGTCACCAGCAGCGTGGAAAGGCCGTGTTGTGGGCTCGGAGATCTGGGGAAAGGTATCCTTCGACAAACAGCCTAAGCAACCCGAGGAGCAGCACTTTCTGCAGGGAACAGCTCGTTCCTCGTGCCAGATGGGAAGGCGACTGCAAAACCAGAAATCTCTTCCTATTGCAAACGCGTCCTTGTCCGGCTCAGAGACAGCTCCTGGGGTCAAGCACTCAGGCTAGCTTGGGCGCCTCCCCACCTCCTCCTGCTGCGCATTGTCCCCTGCTCAGGGCACTCGGTCCCATATCACGAGCCATGATGGGCTTTTCCACTTGAGCTGCCCTCTCAAGACAGTGACTGGGTAGAAACAGGAAGGCTGGACGCTAATGGGTAGAAACAAGAAGGCCATACGAGACGGGCCAGCTGGGCTCATCTGAGCAGGACAGCCCTAAAATAAAAAGTGACTTACTGTGGTTCTTCAAGGCGAGTGCTCCACGCAGATCCCACGCCTGGCGTCGGTCGATAAGGTACAAGCCGGGGCCGAGCAGAGCCGCCACGCCATGCCCACTTGCTCCCAAACCGGCGGCCGCGTAGCTGCAGTAGCGCAGAGCTGTCTGCACACCAGCACCTCAGTCCTGACACATTAAGAAAGCAGGTTAGAGCCGGTGGGATGGGAGGCGTTGTCCCTTTGCCCCTCCACCAAATCACCTAAATAAATGGGTCTACCTAATCCTGGGCAGTAGCACCATTGATGTGGGTGAGGCCAGGGAATGACTCTCCTTGTGAAAAACCCACATATGGAGGGTTGGGCCTGAAAGCTGGGATTGCTGCTATGCTTCTAGCTGACAAGGTGGCTGCACAACGGGCCTCTTCTTTGACCGGCTGTCAAGGGAAGGTCAAAGGGAGACTTAAAGGGAGGGGGTCACAGACCTGTAGGAAAACAGGCGAGAGCTGGTGGAAGTATATCCTGCTGCTGGCAGGTACGGAGGACAATTCACACATGCTGAGCATACAAGAGGCCTTGCACTGAGCTCAGGGCCTGGGAACTTGTCCGAAATAAGCAGTCCCGTCCAGCTGGGAGTGTATGGCTGCACTGTCCAGGCAGGACTGCTCTTCCTTTTGGCTTTGTCTGTCAGTCTGGTCAAGAGTCTCTTGCTCTGGTCCCTCGAGTCCTCAAAGTCTTGACCATATAGCGGCTGTGCATCTAAGAACACCGACTTACCCCTACCTGGATGATCAGTGGGCTCAGGCAAGATCTCCACAGTAGGTAACAGACTCATTTCAGGTACTTTTCATTATTTCATGGCCCCAACTTACCTGAAACAACACGTTCAAGCCTGTCCACCCTGGTGCAAAGCATAGAGGCATCTGAGTCCTGTCAGTTTACAGATTGGCAAGAGCTCAGCTGACTCGGCAGCGATTCCAGTTGATAGTAGACCTCGTCCAAAACCCCGGCAAGGGCATACCTTGAACATGCAGCACGGAGCAGCGAGTACCTGCATCGTACAGCAGGCCAGATTCACCTATAGCTGCCTGCAGCCAGCTGAGATCAGCACATACAGACATAGCAGAGAGGTCACAGGCCTATCAAGAGTCCTAGCTTCCTTAAATGGAGCAAAACCATTTCAGACAATGCAGTTCTTCTCTATGCCTTTTCCTACCCCCACCCTAGTAGCGGTAGCCTTTGCTCAAGGGTTCATCTCCCAGAACTCATGGGGTACGGTCCTCCTGGCAGGGCACATGGCTAATAAACGCCCTAAAACTCGGGGCTACATGCTTGGCTCGGCATGCTCGTCTGTTCCTTTTGGAAGGCCGCACCACCCAAGTACCAGACGCCACCACAGTGACGGACCGCATGGACAGACAAGACGAGAACGGGGCTGAGATGTCCCCCCGCTTTCGGGGCAACATCTTGGAGATTGATGCATAACTTACGTTACATCAGTTACTCTGCCTGGCTCCGGGAGCACCTCATGGCTCATCTCAGCAAGGAGTCTTCAGGTAGGCAGAAACGGCCCCTCGACAACTCCATCCCCCTGGCCATGACATCCTCTTGAGATGGGGTTTCTGCAGCAGTGGGTTGTGGCTGTGGCTGTCCTCTCTCTGAGCTAGGAGGATGGAGGGTCCTACTCGAGGCACTGGTGTGGCCGCCGTTATTCGAACGCATCTCATCTTGCACGCACACACATGTGCGGACGGACTGAACTCTGCTTTTCCCTTCAACAGGTGCTTGGGGCAAGATGTCCTCAGGTGCTGGGACCAGTAGAGAACCAGTCTCCTGCTTTGTTAATAATCATGGGGAATACGCCCTCCATTCTCGCACAGAAGACTGGGGCCGAGCTCCATAGTACAGAGGCTGTGCTTTTAAACTTCAGCAAAAACCTTCCTGACTAAGAGCTGGAGAACAAGGGAACCAGCTGCCTAAGGAACCGGCCAAATCGCCTGCCCTGGAAGTTTTCTAAAAGACCTCAGCCGGCCTGACCCCAATCCGCCTGTCTTGGAAGGAGCCATCCATACCGATCCCTTCTCAACGTCTCATAAAATGAGCCGTTGCTTACAAAACTGTGTGCGTCCTTCATTTAGTTGTTCTAAAGCCACCTGCCTTTTTCAGGACGGAGCCTGGGCAGGCATCTGTCCAAGATGGTTTCAGAACAAGAAAACCTGCTTTGGTACGGGGGCTTGGCCCAGGTGCCCCGAGCATCCCTCCCACCCCCGTCATTCCAGGAGAATAGGAGCGTGCCAGTTAACGAACATAAGACAACCCTGATTATAAGATGGCCACCCACTAATTAGCTTCTATATGGAAATTATATACGTTTGTTATAATATTTCAGGTATATAACCTAATTATTGGAGGTTTGGCTTGCATTTGTCCCCCTCCCACTGCTACAGCAGGGACAATAAATCTGTGGGGTCAGTTAGACCCTCTGCCCCCCAACGTTTTCCCCCTTCCGCCCTCACGACTGTCAAACCCTGCTCTCCCTGAGCACGTGGAAGTGAGGAGCAAATTTGAAAAAACTGAGCTGGAAATAAATATAGCTGTAGTCATTTGCAGAGGAACCCATAGACTTAATTCACCCAGAATTGACACATTTTACCTTTTTTGAAACAGCTGCAAGTTTTAGCACAGGTGGTCTATCAGCACACTTGAGTAGCACTTCGGCATCTCCTTATAGTACAACCCCCACACTTCAAGGCCCAAATCCCACTGGGCAAAGCCCAATAGTCAAGTCCCAAACTGCGACTGAGCACAGCTCAATCGGTCAAGTCTAGGTGGCTCTCCCACCAGGCAAGCATCCTCCCTCCCAGACCCAGCAGTCTTGGGCTTTGGATACCCCCCAAATCCATGGCAGGCATCCCATGTGCAAGTCCCAGGCCTGGTGGCCTTGGGGTTCAGATGGACCCTAGTTTCGTTTGCTCCTAGTCAAAAGGCCAAGGAGTAAGCCACGGGGGAAGTGTGAATGCTGCACCCTGTTGCCACAAAATTGTGCAGTTGAGTTTCCCTGCATTCAGGGGAACTTGCAGGGATCAGCCTGCCTGGAGCGGACAGGTGTCACCCTGGGAAAGCTACTTTGTGTGATCATGGGATCTCCCCTATGCATGATATTAGTCCAAAACCAAAAGGCTTAGGATTTACCACATAGTTTATTGGGCTGGGTCTCAGCATAGTCAAGCCATGGTGACCACACAGCTCAGCACTGCTCAATATGTATGCATGCTTCACAAATGATCTAAGTGCTAATTAGCCCCCACCAAGGGCTGGAACGGTGTGCTCTTGCCACAAGTCCTGGGATCCAAAAATATGCAGATGAAGCATAAGGCAGCCTCATTTGGCTTGACCTCATGGAGGATGTGGCCATACTAATCATACGCACCAGGCTGAGAGAGGGGGCAATAGAGGGGTTCTGGGTGAACTTTTTGGGACCCTGTTTGGTGATGTTCGCCAGATAGTTAAGGCTGGTGAAGAAACAGGATTCATTAGAAATGGGAAAGAAAGGCACAGCTCAACTGTGGGAGTGAAGAAGTATAAATGTGTGCAATGTAGTGGCTCACCATGACTAGGAAAAAAATGAGTTGGCAGTAAGAGGGACTGCATTTAACAGGTATTACCCATGTCTTATTCAGGTGGTCTGCACTAACCTATTCTTGTGGTTGGTTCCCATACTTACCTGGCAGGGGAAACACTATGACCACAAAGGTGGCAGGGGAAAGTACCCTGATGAAGTAGGTGGCTTAAAAATGGTTGTGGTGGAGGGTGCACCCCTGTCTGCTTGCAGACAGGAATCTGTGCAAGAGCCTCATAGTTAGCTTCCCACTGGCCAGCTTCCCATGGGAGGATCTCAGCTACATGCTGACTTTATGGAAATGAGAGACTCCTTCCTAGCTTGCTCCTGTGGCCACACAGCTGAGGGCAAATGAAACTTGGGGTCCTCCAGGCCTGCACTTGGGAGGCTTGCCAAAGGATTTGGAAGCATCTGAAGCCCCAAGCTGAAAAGTCTGGGGAGAAGAATGCTTGCTGGTAGCAAGGCCACAAGGCTTTTGAATGATTGAAAAAATTCAGTCCTGGTCTGGCTAATTTGACCTGGTACATGAAGAATTTTCACAGATCTCCACCTTTGATTAAGATCAAGCATTTTTGGCACTAAGGGAGGGTGACAGGGCTGGCCCTGGCCCTCTTGGTACCAGTCTAATATTGTAGTACTTCTAGGCCCAGTGCCCATTCCCTGTGGAGGGAACACCTGCCCATTTCTTTTCTCTTCAGGCCACACAAAAGAGGCTCCATTCAGCATGTCTGCCCAATGTGGGCCATGTGATGCTCAGTATTGGCTGCATTTAATCAGCGTCGTAGTTGGTTTCCATTACTGAGTGCATGCTGCTTTTAGCAGCATTTCAAAGATAGACAACATATTTAGTGTCCCTGTATGAGAATGTAAGACACGGGACTAAAAACCTCATCTTGTATTCAGAATATACTATCTTGACTACATTTCAAATCAGTCATGTCTCTCTCTGCAGCCTGCCATACACCAGATGTAATAGGGAGCATTCAGGGGTTTTCTTGTACCCAGATCAGAGACAGCAATGGGATGTTGCGCTGTAGATGCAGTGCAGATGGGTTGCTGGGCAGCAGACAAAGTTCATAGGAAATACAGGCTCTATGAACAAGCAGGCATCTTAGCAGGCCATTGCTACAGTATATCCTAGTCTATGAGCCCCTGACGGACAAAGGCAGGATAAAGCTTCCAAAAGTTCAGGAGAGACAGAGCACTTGGCTTGTTCACGAGGTACTTTTGGCACCGGGGTGTTGTTCTACCTCCAATCCAAGAGTTGGCCAACCTTATTTTTAACTCTCATCTTTGAAATGTAGGAGCTGGAGATGGAAAAGGATTTAAGTCCCCCTCAGCAATTCACAGCTGCCTAAAAGTACACTCACTGATACTGGCAGTGCCTGGTGGGGCTGGGGAGAAAGCAGCAGGGACTTTGCCATGCTAGACCTCACCGTACATCTGACAGGTATTGCATATTCACATGGAAAGGTCAACCCTTACTTTCATGTTAATAATTAACCATTAGCAGGATCACCCTTTGTCCCTACAAAACTGCTTGCACCAGATATCAGCTCCATCTGCTCACATTCTGGAGCCTGGGAACTGTGGGACCATGCCATTAAGTGATATGTCCAAGGGCAGGTTGAACAATGGGCAGAGTTAGGAAAAGAACCGACTTCCAGTCCCTGCTGAAAACATCTCTGGCCAGTAACTTTAGCAATCCTCAGACATTTAACTGGAAAACCAACTTGTGGCTTAAATGGAAACCAACACCTGCAATCTGCAGGTAATGAACCACACTGATCACATTAAAAGGAATATGCATGTTTTCTATAAAGCAATACACACAGAAGGAAGGGCAGAATACATTTACACTGAACAGAAGAAACATTCAGCACTTGCTGACTAATCTGCAGCATTAGGTGAAACAGGAAACAAATCCAAATGCACGAAGCAAAGGTTTATAATTAGAAACATTGGCGTTTTCCTGATTCACAAGCCATAACCCTACTCTTCCAGCTGACCCTTATGTTAACAAGCTTCGGAGCCAGGTTGATTTTTCTTGGTAAGTGTTTAGGACACGTTGGGGAATCAGTCCGATTCAATCGCACAGAACAGTGGTTCTCGCAGTGTGCGCTCTGTGGGCTGCCAGTAATGAAACCTTTCCTGGTGATGCAAAGATATTTTGAGAAGCAAGCAGCGAGGCGTTGAGATCCCGGAAGTGGACGTGGGTCTCTGGTGAAATCATCCATGGCAAAAATAACTCTTCCCTCTCCCCCACCAATGCCTAGAACACTTCAATGCATTGCGACCGGCTCTCAGCTCTGGGTGCATTGTGCACAGCCATTATCCCACTAGTCCAGTCTTTCGTGAAACAAGACACAAAGATGTTCCCTCCACTGTGGAAATCTCCAGGGAGTTGCGTTAAATCTACCCGATTCCAGTGCGCTTAGATCATTTATAAGAAACATTCATTCAAACCACTGCAAGACTTGCCTACAAACTACAGGAAGGAAAAGAAAAGCAGCATCATTGAAGTCAAATTTACTTTCTCCCAATCAGCCAAATTAATATGGAGAACAAGTGTCACAGAGCACTTCCTAACAAGACATTTAGCAGTCATCCAGCCTGCAAAACCTGAGTTTTCTGAAGATCCAAGAAATTGAGACATTTAAAAGGCTACTTTTCATTGCAAAACTTTGGTAAAAATATTTTGGTTAAAAACATTTAGACAAAGATCTGGTAACAGAGTGTTTCACAGCATTACCGAACAGCTGGACCATTCATGAATGCTTGGAAAGAGCAGGCAATATCAGAAACCGCTCCCTTCACAATACCTACATTTAAAGGTGAACTTCTGTTACCGGTATGGCAGTACCACCTTGGAGCCGTAGCACCCCAGTATCCTGGATGCTATCACTGAGATCTTTTCATTGGGTGCCCAGATCAGGCACCTGACCTGCAGCTGGTAACTGGCACCTTCCTGAGAGGTGCATTAGGATGCGTGCCGACTTGACATCTACAAACATTGACAGCATTGTTTTTAGCTAGCTCTTAACGCTGACTTCCTCCCTTGCTTGCCATGCTGCAGATGCTGACAACCACCAAAACCCAACTCTGCTCCCTGCTTTGTGCTGCAAGTTTGATGTCAGACATGTTGGAAGCTACCCTCTCCAGCTTTATGCCTATTCACAGTGTGGAGGGGGCCTGTATACAACAAGCCACCCCGGGAGGCAGGAGTGGGAGAAATTCCAGATTTTTAGAAGACAGCGACCAAGTATATACATTCAAATTCATTGCCTTGGGGTGAAGTCCCCATCTACCCCCCAGCCCACTCCTGTGAGGAGCCAGAGGACATGGTAGCAAGTGCAGATGGGAGGGGTGTAGGGATCAGGCAAAGGGAAGGAGCCCCTTGTAGGTCCAAATTTAATGGTTCCCCCATCACCCACACTGACAATACTTTTTCTTGCATTTGGCTAAGAGGGTCACTGGCTGCGCAAACCTGGGGCACAGGGGTGCCTGTTCACCCCACCAGCAGGAAAGCCAGAGGCTTTTCCCAAACAAAGCCTCTTCCCTCAATGTGTGATCTCATCCCTGTCCACCTCAGCATCCATTTTAATGTTGTTGTCGGCTTCTAGGGGGGTCCCCAGTCCACACTCAGTCCTCTCACATGGGAAGGTGACGGCAGGAGGAAAGTCCCAGTGTTCAGACAGCCTCTTGCAGGGTCCTTCTCTTCGAGAGCCCCAAGGGTTTTACCTGCCACAGACGAGGACCTGGAATTGTTCATGTGCTTCCAAGGGATAAACAGTCCTAGGCTGCCCTTTGAAGATGAACCAAATTTGGGATGCAAGGTGGTAAATCCTCTGATGCCAGTACCACCCTTGCACTCTCACTGAGGCTTTGGACATCTCCATGGAAAGGGGACGCAATCTCTCAGGACTGAGAGTCCCCAGCTACAGCAGTCCTGAAGAGACACTCCACCCAATGTGGTTTGCTCACGTACGTGACCAAGCCCCCAAGGAGGTAGGAGGCAAGTGCTGCTTTGACGGCTGGGTAACTTGGACTGCAAGCAGGTGCTTCATGGCTGCTCTCCAGGCAGCGGCCAGACAGCTGGGGAAAGATGCAGGGTGGAGGAAAGGCGCTCATACTCCCCTGTACCGACCTCTATTCAAAGGCCCAAAGCTCTGGGCCGCAACCCACTGCAGCCTCGCCCAACCCTGATCCCTGCAGAGCTCGCACATGAGTCCTCTGTGCAGGGGAAGGATGCAGCTGAGCCAATCACTGAGAACGTGCCCTGGGGCCATTGGAAGCAAAATAAAATAAAACGAAAATTAAGAAACCCAACACCCCCCAAGCCAGTCAAATAAACAAACAAATACACAAACACATAAATAAACAAATACATGGACGGGGGTGGGGGGGAGATTCATGTTCCTCGTGGCAAAGAGCCGTAACAAAGAGCAGAGAACCGAAATCAAATGTTTATGTTTATATTTATTACAGCATGGAGGGGAAAAAAAGAACCGCTTCAGTCAAAAAACCATCCCATACCAATGAAGACAATAATTTAGCTATCCATTTTAAAATACATTAAAGCCGGTCTGTCATTTCTCACTTCAGAACAAAACCAACAAACAAAAGAAAGAAAACCAAAACAAAAAAATAAAAAGAGAATAAAAAAAAGTTAAAAAGAGATGACCCATTCTGGAGACAACGGGTATATGCGCAATGCCACAAATCTTCGTTTGATTTTTTTATTTATTATTATTTTTAAATATTAACCTGACTGTAACTATGAGACTGACACCCCCCCTCCCCCCACCCTCATGCCCCGATCCACCCAGCAACTTTCTACAGGTAAAGCACAATTAAAATGCCTAGGAAAAAGAAGGCAAACATTTAAAAAAATTCATATTACACGCTAAAAAAAGTCTGTCATCTCATGTCTTGCAGTCAGAATAATAAAAACGAGCCAATGTTCCCCCAAAAACATCTCAAATGAAGGGGTGCGGAAAAAAGACATCCCTTTAATAAAACATTATCAACAGATATCGTACACAAACTACAATGTATAATAATTACTTTTTTCCCTCTCTTATTTTAGAACCAGACTACAAGGTAAGAAAAAACACTGAAACAAGATACAATGTTTTCAATAATCCGCACAAAGGTAAATCCAGGGAGATAATATTTTACATAATATGATATACATGGATCAGAAATGGAGATTTATAAAACAAAGACCAACTACAGGGTAGTGTAATGTACATAGATCCCGAAGTTCTGGAGAGTGTCACTTTACATGGTTCGCTCGTTACTGTTCTGTAGTCACCTCTACCATGAGAAGGAAGGTAAATTTTAATTTTTTTTTTCAATTTTTGTTTATTTTTTTTTATTACAGAGTGAGCCTACAGAATAGCAAGTATACATTTTAACAACAATAATTACTTAAAAAGTATCTCCATCCAGTTCCAAAGCATATACAGTGAAACCCTGATAAGATCACATCTTTTTTTTTCCTTTAAAAAACCCCCCCAAAATTAAAAGTAAAAATTAAAAAAACAAACAAACAAAAAAAACAGAACAAAAAGGAAACCCAACAAAGACATTAGCTTGAGATCACAGTTTCAAAGTCCCAGGTCAGATTAACCCTTTCTTTCTCCTCTCTCTTTTGGTGGAAACAAATCCCCACTCAAAGGCTGTCAAGGGGGTGGGGGAATGGACATAGGGAGCACTCCTTCTACGCCATGAGGGGGGTGGGAAAAGACTAGTACAGTGCATGCCAGTAACTGCAGAAAGTAAGATCACTATTCATTCAAGGATGTGATCCTATGAAGGGCCAACTGCATTAACAACTTTCTACGTAGTAGTGGAGTCTCTTCCACAAGCAGGTCTGGTTACTGGAGGAGGAACTGTTGTGCTGCAAACAAAAATTAGGAAAAAAAAAACCCAAAAAGAAAAGAAAAAAAACAAAAACAAACCAAACCAAACCCCAGGCCTTCCCAACACCCCCCCCCAATTGTAAACTGTCCAGTTTATTTTTAAAAAAATATGACTACAACAGAGACAACATGAGATTTCATATCTAGACTAGCTTTCCTGGCGTCGCACAGCACAAACATACAACAGGGTTTTGTTTTTTTTTTCCTTAAAAGAACAAAGCAAAGAGACTGGAGTCGGGTGCTAGAGGCTTCCATTTGTTTCCAAAAAAAAGTGTCATGTACATATATAAACCCTTCCGCACAAGAAGGATCTTGTCATGTCTTGAAATATTTTTAAGTTTTGTCCTTCATGTTTTATGGAATAAAAAGTTCAGCCTTTTTATTGCATGAAACTAAAACTGGGGTCTGGGCCCCCTCACGTCTCCCTGCCAATACACCTAGCTTCTTCTTGCATAATTTCTTTTAGTTCCTCCAAATGGCAGCTGACTCTCTTTATCCTGGAGAGGAGGAGGGGGGAAAAAAATCACACACTCATCGTCATGCTGGGGGAATACTGAAAAGAGAGACAAACGCAGAGTGAGAACGGGGCACGCCAGGCTGAAATACTAAGTGCTGCTAAACTAAGGGAAGAGAGGATATAAAAGTAAGACTTGGGCTTATGAAAACGATAAAGCAACGTAATTGGATCTAATAAATCAGAGAGACAGAATATGCTAGAGACTCTAATTTATCAGCGCATAATCCGCTCCGTAACTGTCTTTCTAGGGAGAAAATAACCCACCCAGTATGGGGTAGGAAGCAATTTAAAAAAAAATTAAAATGCATGCATGTATCTAATGCTAATACAGTGAAAACAGGGGAGCCTCTGGCAGCTGTACACAGAACTTCAAATCCAGCATGGATATTAGTCTCCCGGTCTCAAAGATACCAGGGCGCGTTTGATCAGGGTCTGTCTGGCTGGGTCTGCACAGGCGCAGCCTGGGAGTGCTGCAGGCCCGAGCTGACTTGCTCCAGAGCCTCAACAGCAGGTCCCAGACTTGGACAAGCAGAGGAGCAGGTCTTAGCCGTGGCTCACCTGCATGCAGGAGGCCTGCATAGAGCCAAGTCTCCCGGGTCAACTCTGCCAGAGGCAGGCACATGGCCAGCAGGGATCATTGGGTTCATCGGTTTACAGTACCAAATGGAGAACAAAACTGGCCAACACCACCAGCTGGGCTGCTCTCACGCTACCCTTCCCCTCCTCTTCTCCCTTATGCCCAGCTCTGGCCACTTTGGGTGTGTGCAATCAAAACGGGGGCCCTAAATTGAAGCCGTGGGTTTTTAAAAACACCGCTTCAATTAGGGGCAAAGTAAACCCCAGTGTCACACACACCCATTCACTTACCTGCCTCTCTGGCAGTGGGGAGGGGAGGGGAGGCGAGGCGAGCTGCCAGCAGGCAGAGTGGTCCTGGGTTGGAGCGGGGGGGCTTCCCTCTGCAGCAGCGGCACGCCCCCCCAGGCGCCACCCACCCACGGGCACTTGGCTCGGGCACACGTGCCCCTCGTTTCATCTATGCACGGCCCTTGTCTTTGCTTAAGACTATGAGCTCCATGGCTCATTTCCCTCTGCAGATTTCCAGATGCACAGCAAGCAATGGGCAGGAAGCATCACACCACCTGCTTTGCCTTTGGCCTGGATGGGGAATCAGTAAGGCACAGGGACCAAGTGACCCACCAAGGTCACAAGTCAAGTCAGAGCTTAGGCATTCAGGACAAGTTGCTTGGACAAGGGTTAAACATCAGGCTTGCTCGAACACTGGCTGTTCAAAGCACGCCCCTCCCCCAGCTCCCCCCACAAGGAAGCGGCCCTAGAGAACGTGCTGAAACCCCACACCGAGACAGCTTGGAGTCCTGGAAGGAGAGCGACTCACATTGTCATTTTGGAAGGAATGGAGGAAGTTGCCTCCCAGTTCGCCATCATCTCTTGGAGTGCCCGGGGGATTGCTAATGCCACTTATGTTGTTTGGAGAATTCTGAAGGAGACAGGAGACAAGGAGGCACGTTACTGAGCACGGACTGGCCAAGCGCTTTGCTAGCAACCAACAGTGGAGGGCTAGGACAGTGGTTATTAAAGCATTGCTTCTGCTGAAGTGAATGCCTACGAGTGAGGGCTGCAGAACGGGGGAGAGCTCCTCAATGTCCTTTTATATTGCACTAGTGCAACCTGTGAGTACACACACACACACACGCATGCACTCGCACACTCTTATTGCTGATGCTTTGTTTACAAGAAAGAATGCTAGAATGATCCACAGCTTTATGGCCACAAGGCAACACTCACTTTTGGAAGTCCATCTATGTCACCTGACCCTGTATCAAAGAAAGGGAGAGAGAGAAATCTTACTAAAACAACTTAGCTGCATTCCTTGTTCCTATTCAGCATGGTCCCCCCCCACCCCTCAGTGAGTCCATTTGATGCTGGAGCCTGCGGAGCCTGGGCAGAGGCAGCCCGTGGCTGGAAGCTGCCATCCCAGGGCCTTACTAGCAGCAGCCAGGGAGGTGCAGGTCACAGCTGGGGTGAGACTGCCCTGCTTGACATCTGCCTCCGGTAAAAGGGGTCACCTGGCAGGGCTGCGCAGCACGGGTGCCGAGTGCAGCTCTCCCGATGGTACAGCACTGGCATGGCTCCTGAATGGCACCATCACAATGACAAAGTTCAGCTGCAGGGGCCTTGCTGCTCCCCACAGCCCTCTGCAACATTGATCGAGCAGCAGCACAGCTCGGCACTGTGCACGAGCCCAGCAGAGGTTAATGAGCTGATCTGCTGCTTTCAATTAGACATGCAGCACTGAGGTTGAAGCTGCTCCTCCTTTCTGCATCTATCACGACTGCTCAAGCGAGCCTGTGGCAGCCAGTGCTCCACACGGGGGAGGAAGAGGTGGGCCCGGGTGCATGGCTTGAGGGAGGGGGTGGTAACAAGGCTGGTTACCACAAAGTGTGGCTTTGTGGGCTGTAGGGACAGGGAAGAACATCATTCCCAGAGCCCTGACAGCTCAGCGCGTGGGTCTCCAAAGCCACTGACCCTCACGTAAGGAGAAAAGCAGGAAGCACCAAACAGCAGCAGCATCTTTACTCGGCCCGACCCTGAATGGCAGGTCACAGGGGACACTGTGGGGGGTCAGGTCTGGTGTGCATCTACACCCCCCAGGCCTGGTGAGTACTTACCTAGCGATCCATTCATGTGATGTGGCTCCATCCCGCCCATGCCTCCCATCGGGCCGTCAGAGCCAGGTCCCATTGGGAACTGAGAAAAGAAGCAACCAAAAGAATAAGCCCCCATTGTTCCCCTCAGTACCATGCACACTAGCTTGTGAGCTGGTGGCCGCAGCATCAAGACAGACACCAGACACTGTCCTGCAAGTGGATGGTTCAAGTCGTGCCTGCACATGGAAGTGTTATATGTTTTGCCTTCGGCAAGGAAGTCACCTCCCTCCAAAACTTCTTGGCCTCAGGGAAATCACAGAAACCATTTGGCTCTGCCCCTGTAATACGCAACAGAGATCATGGCCAGCACCCTCCACCCAGAACAGGGGCTGGGGCTGACTTAGTCCCTTGCAACTTCCACTATTAACTGTGTCCCAACTTGCATCAGCCCTTGGGTATTTTCAGGACTCTGATAAATCCATGTAACCATTAGCCAAGTCTTACTCACAGTGGAGCTTCAGTGTATAGCTGGCTTTGTTCTTGTCCCTCAGCACTGTATATGCCCCCCCGCCCCCACCTCCACTATAGGCTAGCTACAAACTGAAGGCAATTCTGTTGCCCAGCACCTAAGCACTTGCTTGTCTACATGGGGAAAGCACCAGGCACAGCAATCATGGACACCTGCATGTGCTGAGTGTGTGCCTACATGGGGAATGCCCCTGCTTTATGCTAAATTTTGCAACAGTGGGCAAACCACTAGTCAGCCAAGAATGAGTGCTGGTAACTGGATGAGTCAAGACAGCTCCCCACTCAGAAACAGGGATTTCTTCACTGCATCAGTACTGGGATAACCACCTCTCCCCTCTTGGCTAGAAGAGGATTCATTTGTACCTCCCCCCCCAGCTCGGTAACAGGCTGATGTACTGCTCAAAGGCACTGCAAACAGGAGCTGCTGGGGGACTGTGCTGTCCTCTGAGTGCACATGGTAACAAGCTCTCCGCTCCTCTGCAAGAGGATGTTACCGCTCAGGCTCTCCTGCTGCACCAGCAGAGAATCTGCCCCTGCCACAGAGCAGCACTGTGATGCCCCGGTATGGTCATCCGCCCTCAGCACCCTACCACTGCTACATGCCTATGCACGGCATCCTGGCAATTCAGGAGCTACAGTCTCGGCTGCACTACGGCTGCCACCCAAACAACTGCACTTCCTCACAGCCATGAAGTGGAGTTTATAGTTTATGGGGCATGAACGCTGCCCCCGGCAAATCCCCGAGTGCGCCAGTCACTATAAGCATGATGCCATCATCAGGTACCTGCATGCAATGATGTGCTGAGCCCTGTCCCAAGTGGCTTCCTCCCTTTGATGCCCACATACTTGTGACAGGCTCTGGTGCTCACCAGAATGGACTCCAAAACCTCTGCAGGCCACAAGCCCCTGAAACCTGACCAGGGCCCAAATTTACACCGCAAGGTGCCCCCATGGCAGTAGGTTTGAACTAGCAACTGCAAAATTCAGCCATGCTCCATCTCCTTACACAACCTCCCAGCTCCCCCGTCCTCCACTCATGACCAAACTGATTCAATACTGCCTTCACCACCACTGAGCACCCCGCAGGGTGCCCGCCAGCACTGTCTGTGGGGCTTCCTGGTGGGATATCTGCATTTAGCTCCTGAAATTATCCACAGCAGTTGCTCGAGCTGTCCGAGGAGGCTGCCCTAGGGCTGAGCATGTTACGTGTGCAGAGCTCCTGGCCCAGAAGGAGACCAACTAAGTTGGCTCTGTCATTCCTCATGGGAAAAAAACCTCTGCTGAAGCCAACTAGCTGTGCTCCAGAGTTCAAGCCAACTGGCTACCTCTGCTCAAAAGGGGCCCAGAGACTTAGGGCATGTCTACACCACTTGGTATGCCAACACACACCATGCTAGTCCACGCACTACCTCCCAAATCCCACCCGAACTACTTCCCATGCTACCTCCCTGCATGGCAGGTGGGCTGATTAGCTTGGGCGCATTTGCTTTTAGCGTGGAGGCAGTATGTGCAAAGCAGTGCGGCTCATGCAGACATGCAGGTGGTATGGACATGACCCTGGAAAATCCAGAAGGTGGAGGTTCAGATGGAGGCGCACCCCACGGCTCCTAGAGGACAATGCCAGTGGCTCCTCTTCCCTCAGGCAAGCACCAAACTGCACCGGTTTTGTTTGCAGCAGTCACTCTGAGGCAAACCCACACTTGGGCACATTAAAAAAAAAAGGAATGGACATAATTGTTCCTGTGCCTTTACTCCAATTTTCCTAGGCTTACAACAGGATTAATGGTCCTTAAATGACCTATCCAGCCATCACAGCCACTGGTGCTCAGATGCCAAACTCAGGCTCTGCACTGTACAATCCTAGAGTATTACAAGGGAAGTGGATTGAATTAAGTGCGAGATCTGAGCCCATCTTCCTTGAAAGCCTGGAAAGCACTCAGTAGAGTGGGTGCATCCACACCAGGAAGGGACGCGCGTCTTTCCTCCACCACCTTGTTTCTTCGCCTCTGAACAAGGAAGGCCGGCTGACTAAGAGTGATGTAGGAACCTTCTGTTCTTACATCAGTTGACCAGAAGTTCAAGACCAAAACATTCACATCTTAAAACTATATGCAAAGGGGAGCACAGAATGAAGCTTTAGGGTCCAATCATCTTAACCACCCCCCCCCCTAAACCTGATCACTGTCACCTGTATTACACACCACCCTAAGAGAGCTCCCCTTTATTTCACCACCAATTTGCTGACGAGGGCTGGTCCTGCCAACACCACAGAGATGAAACCCAAGTGAAATGCACTGAGAGTTATGCCTTTCTACTCTCCTGAGCATCTCACTGTATGCAGGGGGTCTACTCAGCTTTGCTATTTTACTGTGAAGTCACTTTTTCTTTTCATGTAGGCTTTTCTTGTTATATACACCCTAAACAAAGGAGAGGGGTGAAAATTAGGACTTGCATGTGATGACAAAACCCTTCCCAAATCGTGGTGAGGGAGGGGAAACCAGATGCAGAAGGGCAACACCTGGAATAATTTTTCACCTCATTTGTGGAAAGGATGAGATTTGAGGCTGGCTGCATCCCTTTAAATACGACTTGCAAGCTGAACATGATCTTGACCAGAGCTGCGTGAATGCCATCATTTTAATAAGCATAAAAAATTAACAAAGTCGCTGAAGAGTTAATCACTTTTTGATGGTTTGTTTTATTTCTATTTTGTAACAAATGGCTGAAATCAATTAAACTGCTTTACCCTCAACTGATGAAGTTAATTATGATTTGTTATGGTATCTGATATGTAAATTATTAGAAAGCAGACTTACATTCGATCGACTGCCTGCAGGCGGTACTGGATTAATCATTGTGTAGATGTTGTCACTTGAATTTGTTGAATCTGTAGAACAGTGAAGCCCAGTAAGTCAGGGTGATTAATTCATTTCTTAATTAAAACAAACTCACGCCACTTGAACTCATTCTTTTGTATTTTATCACCTAAAATTCCCTCTAAGTACCACCATTTTCTGGCTAATTTGTATTTAATGAAGATTCACAAAGTTTTTAATCACAGAAATTCAACTGTGAAAATAATTCAACTACTAACTGAGAACTGCAGGGCTTGCTTGTCAGAAGAGGCGTAGAAAGATAATTTGCTGCTATGTATCACTTAACACCTCAAAATTATCCAAAGCAATGTTCTTATTACAGTGTTGACATTAAAAAAAAAACCCCTAACCTATTATAAGAAAGGAGACCTGTGTCTCTACAATGAACCTAGTAACAGATACACAGTTTTAAATCAAGTCGCAAAATATAAATGCACAAATTAAACATGGGTTGCAGCGGCTGACTGGGGGCACCTATTAACATATGGATTGTTTTATTATGACCCAGCCTGAAATGTAGGTCAGAGTTCTCATAAAAATGCAGAAGCCGGGAGAGAGAGTCGTAATATTACATTTTAGCTCCACCCCTGCAGCTGTGGTACACCACAGTTACAGAGAGCAAGGCTACTTCCCAGGAGCCCAGCCGCCCTCCCCTCCTACTGATCACTACAATGCTTATTAAATCAGCCTTGCAAAATTGTTGGAGGAATTCGCAAGGCTAGGCAGACCCAACGTGCCCACCTTTACAAAGGGAGGAGGAAAAAATTCCCTACAACTCAGGAGATTCGCTCGCCTCCCAGCAAAGAGCAAAAAGAGAAGCTGCTTGCCCCTGGCAGGTACAATTTTGCAATGCTGGTTTTGAAAAAGCCCCGGCAAGTTAATGTGTTCGAGCCAGGAAAAAAAAAAAAAAAAATGGCTGCATCCCCACAACACACCTTTTTTCAGCCTGATATTGTCCTTTTTATAAAGCAAGAAGGCACCTGAGTTACAACGAGGAGAGGAAGCAAGGAGCCTTTTGAGTAAAGAGTTGGGATTTCTTATGCTTATTGTATTTTTAAAGGAGCAAACAGAATTTGGTTCCTCTCAGCCTCTAACCCTGGGTGGGCAAAATGCAGCCCGGGGGCCGGATGTGGCCCCCCAGGCCATTCTATCCGGCCCGCAGTGCCCCTAAAAAAAATTTAGAAAATTAATATTAATCTGGCCTGGGCTACCAGTCATGCGGCCCTCGATGGCTTGCCAAAGCTCAGTACGCTGCCCTCCATCCAAAATAATTGCCCACCCCTGCTCTAACCAATACCCAGGCAACTCCTTTGCTAACTGGCACAGAGAAGTGGGGTGGGGGAAAAAAAGACAAACACTCAATTTTTCATAAGGGCGTTTTGTCACAGGATGAGCAGCATTTTGCACGTTTCTTAGTTAAACACAAGGCTGAGTCGCATTAGAAACCTGGACAGATTCAACAGGAAGTGACGGCCGCCTTTTTAGGGAACCCGAGATCTGGGTGCCAGCGGGCACCTTCCCACTTTGCACGGTCACGGGGAAGCATCCCCCACTTTCGCCCTCCGGGAACTCAAGCTTCCAGGGGGTTGAGCGGAGAAGCCACGATCCAGACAACCACAGCGGGGGAAAAAAGCATGGAGCACAGCCGTGCTCGAGTGCCAACTGATGAACAAGGGGTCTGCCATTTAAAAGCACCCAGGAAGTTTGGGAGTTGGTTTTTTAAGGGCTGAATTGAACGGCTGTTGACTATTACCTGCAGGACTAGGCATGATAGGTGTCCCGGGAGGGCCTCCACCACCAGGGGGCCCCTGTAGACAAGATTAAACACATCAGAAACCACTGTGATAACACACACTGCAATAGGTCAGCGAGATCCTGCTGCTGTCAGCAGGAATGCCTCACCTTGGTATTCAGCCAAGCATTAATCTCCTGCTAAAACCTTTGATGCACTCTCGTAGCCAACGTACAATTCTTTATTTAAGCCTTGAGAAAAATCAGGATTTTTTTTTTGGTCTTTCCGAACTGGCAAGCGTTCGTGGGGAGGGTACGCGTGCGTGTATGAGAATGTATTTGCCACCACACGCAGGGCAGCACTTTAAAACCTTGTGGGAGAAGGACACTGTTCTGGCAACTGAAAGCACATTGGTTCTCCCCTCCTGCGCACCCCAAGAAAGGTCAGTCCTGCATTTCACGATTCCTGAATCCGCTCAAAATTCCCCATCGACCCTGGGATAAAAGGGGGGTAACTTCATAAGGGAATCTAACTTACTCTGGGCTGGTTAAGTCAATAAACTCATGTGGGTGTGAAGAGATTTGATGCTCATGATTTAAATCAGACAAGTAAATCGGTGAACTTACCACATATGTACCAGGCGATGAAGAGGAGTATGGAATCTAAACACAGATCACAGGACAGAGGTGAGTATCTAAAATACAGCATCTCCCCAAAGCACTGTCAGCCACACACCTTGAACTCCTGTGCCCACGCCCCATTTTCATCAAACAGAAGCACAAATTAAACTGAACTCCAGCAGCTTATAGATGCCCATGATACACTTAATGTGCTGCCACGCAATCGTTTGCTTACCCAGGCGCCCCCCTAAACCTTATGATCAGTAGCATACAAGAGACAAAGAAAATTAAGCTGTGGGTGTTCTGTGCTATGTCCAACATCTGGAGTTCCCAAATGACCAGAGGCTTGCAGGAAGATGCTGCCTCCCTCCTTCTCCCTGTGCTATTCCCCCAGGTCCCTCCCCGACGTGGGCGAAGTGTTGCAAATCCTCATACCCCTTCCCTGAATCACAAAGACAGTGGCTGGCGAGCCAGCTAAGCACCGGATTACAACCAGGATAGAGCTGAACTGTAGACATGCTGCAGCAGTGGTCGGGTGAATGGAAGTGGCATGTAACCTAGTATTATTTCCTTAGCTGGATTCGTTGGCTGATGCACCCATGATAGGAAGCACTGTATGGCATGAAGGGTGCTGCATGCTGCCTTCGGCGCTCGTCCCTGTTCGAACCCACTGTAACCCTAACTGTCCAGGTTTCAGCATCCAGCCACTTCCATGCAATACCTGTAGACTAGCTAAGTTCTTAGGAGGAGGCTTTTAGGAAAGAGGTTGAGCAAGAGTAGAGTTTAGATATAGAATAGTAAACAGTATAGATAGCAGAGTAAAGATATAGAAAGGACGCCACATTTTATAGGGTGCTCTAAGCCAGTGGTGCTGTCAACCTTCTGGGTCTGCGGGCCATTTGCATGGCATGGGCCAGATCCCACATGCAGATGTAATTCCATGCAGTGACCTGATCCCATTCATTGAACCCGGCAGCACAACAGCCTGACCCCCCTGCAGGGCCCATCTAGCGTGCCACATCTGGCCGCACACCAGCCCAATCCCACACGCCAGATCTGGCTGCCCCCTGGCCTAACCCCGCACACCAGATTCAGCCACAGAGTGTCCCTGCGCACCAGCTCCACTGTGGACTGGTGATTCGGTAAGCAGGGCAACATCACCATGCTCACAAGGCTCCCCATGGGTCCGGAAATTTGGCAGCAGGGGAGCAGCCATCAAATTTCCGGATCTGTGGGCAGCCCTGTAGGCAGATGACGCGGCTCCACAGGTGAGCACCACTGCTCTAGGCCAATGTGGATAGAGACAGAAACTTACTGAATTAGCACTGCTGGGATTGGGCCATGGTCTTCCAGCACCTGGGCCCCTAGAATTTAAGTTGAAAAGAGAAAAAAAATAAGCTTTTGATATACTTCAGACTGGGTGCAGCATAACAACAATGTAGAAGTGGGATTCCATAGCGCATCCCACCGCGAGAGTCAGAGCCACAAACACAAGTTATAGTATCAAGGATTTGCCTTACATGTTAATTCCAGGCATGCCAGGGCCTAAAGAGTTGGGTGGAGGTCTCATTCCGCCGCCATAGTTCTGCAATGATAACCAAGGATCAGTCTACCATAACGAGAAGGGAAACCGGAGAAGAAAAGAGAAGGGAAAAAACAAACAAACAAAAACAAGAGGGTTAGTTTGTGAAAATGAACTTTAATCAAAAAAAAAAAATTAGATGATGATGAACATACAAGCAATTAGCAACTGTAAAAATAAACAGGACAGTGGTATCTTCCCTGTGACTCTTGGCAAGACATCGTGGGCCACTAAGGAGTACTGAGGGCGGACGGCTTCTCAGACACTGTAGAAAATGCAGACGGGAGCAGAGAGGATTGTTCAAACCTAGACCAGTGCCTGGCCCCGGGACGGCCCAAGGATACTGGGGAAGAAAGAGGATGCCCCTGGCCCCATGATTAGGGAGGGGGAAAGATTCCAACTCCTGTAGGCAAATCAATCCATGGGCAGAGATGGGGAACATGACGTCCCCTCGCTCATCAGAGGGAAAGATGCAGAGAAGGAGAGAGTTGCTGCTTGAAGAAATTCTTGCTATGGTGTAATGAGAGAGTGATGGCATGTAAAGCAGAAGGGGATGCCAACAGCACAAGTGTTCGAAGCAGCTTCCTAAAGAAGGAAAAGCAGCCTGCCACCCTACTCGCATCCTAAGTGAAAAAACAAGGCTGGTCTTCAAGTCACCACAGAACACTGTGTACTCGGGACAGACTCATGCACGCGCGGGTGTACAGGGGAAACGCATACAGAGCAGACCCCCCCATTAGGTATCATGTGAGAGATCGCATCAACGAATCATCAACTCCAATCTCTCTATACCAAGGAGAGGAAAAACGTGCTGCTGTTTCAGCACAAGGCCCAAAAGTATGGGGAAAGAAATGAAAAAGCAACATAAATTACTGAATCCATCTTCAGGTGTTTAAGAAATCTCCCATGTAAATGCTTATTTTGCCTATGGCACGGTTGCCAAGAGCATCCGATTCCATAAGGACATCTCTACTGGAAGGCCAAGCTCCAAGATGCTGTGGCTTACAGGGAGAGTCCTCAGAGACAGCACTTCTTTGCCTCTGTAGGTCGGTTCCCAAATCACACAGTGCCTGGGAGCATCAGTCATGGTGTAGATCAACCTTCCCACATTGTTCCTGTCCACCCACTGAATTTCTTCCTTACCAAGCGGATTCAGTTAAGTCCGTACTCATGACAGGCCTGCTGGGCTGATTCAGACTGAAAACGCATCATTTACCCATACGGCGAGTGAACCGCCCAAACTAACATCCCGGGACTTTAGAACAGCACAAAGACAAGGATATCAGCAGCCCACAACAGGGGCAAACTGTGCCAATGTTCATGCATGATCCCAGTGAACAGCAGCCAAAAATGTTTTCAGTGAAATGCACATTGCCCTCCCTGCTCACGCCAAGAAGCTTAGAGCAACCATTTGAAAAAAATGCTGGGGATTTGCCTGTTTGAGAAGGGGGACAATATGCGTGTGCCTCCCCAGAGAGAGAAACTGCCAGGTAATCCCCTCTGTGTCAAGGCGTCTTTGTTTTAACCCCACCTTCCCCTCCTGGACCTTGATTCACTCTACGATTTCCCCTTTTCCTTCACAGCCCCAAAGAACTCCCTTTTTCCGGACTGCTGCGGCCTCTTCCTGAAGTCCTGATAGGGCACCTCTCTTTCCCGAACAAAGCTGAACAGTTACCAGGGTGGTACTGTATGGACACGGGCCCTTATAATGTCCCACTTCAGCAAAGCACTGAAATATAGGGTTAATGTCAGGCATACATTGAAGTCCAATGGACATAAACTGGAATTAAGCACATGAAATGCATTACTATATCAGGGTAGGAAGAGGAAAAGTTCTGGGAAGAGGAAAAGGTTACCCCCAAAGAAAAACACTACCAAGTCATAAGCCAGGGGTGTTAAACAGAAGTAGGGTCACCTTACATCTCGGTTTGGCTGGGACAGCCCCAGATTTTGTATGCCGGTCTGGCTGGTCGGTGAAAAATTACACAGAAAAGTCTCAGAGCTACACGGACACAGTCTGGCGGGGAGGCAGAGCAGCATGGTGCACCAGGCAGGCAGGCGGGCAGGCAGGCACGGGAGCTGCTGTGCAGAAGCAAGGCAGGTGGACAGAAGTGATGCCCAGCCCAGCCCAGCCTCCCCCCGCTGCTGCTCAGGAGCTGGGCTGGGCACGTGCCGGCAGGGTGATGTCTGCTCCAGTCCCCCCGTTGTGCTCCCACACAGCTGCAGTGGTGCCTGTCCACCTGCCCGCTCAGTTCTCCGTGCTGCTCCGGACTGCGTCCCGCATGCCTACCTGCCTGTAGCAGCACTGTTGACTGGGGGGAGGGGGGCAGTGGCCTGGATTTCCTTAAAAATAATATGGTCACACCCTAAACATAAGGCCCATAGGTGAACCCAGCCAATGAAGCCCCTAGTTGGTTTGCTGGGCTACTGACAGGCCACTTAAGTTGGTGGAGGAATGTGGGCCATGGCATCTGGGGCCCTTTGACCCTACTGGACATGCCCATCAGTGGCAAAGTTGACTCACTCTCAACTCCCAGACCTCTTGCCCATCAAGGGGGACCCCCACATCTGGATCCTTTGCTGCTGCCAGACCCATAGCTGCCACCACAGCAGCTGCTCCAGGCTGAACCTGGCCTCTCCGGAGCCCCACAGTCCAGGTCCAGCCCAGGCCTCCAGTTGAGTTTGACAGAGAATAGAGGAAGCCATTTTAAAACGGGGAAAACCCACTGTAGTTGTGCTAAGCAGCTGCACGGTCAAGCTAAAACGAGATGTATAGTAAAGCTGGGGAATTATAAACCCTTGAAATAGTGTTTAAATACAAGCGCTGACAAATCTAACCTTGGCTGCATGCATAAATGCAGAGTTAAAACTATGCTCATTAAAGAAAAGGAGATAGTAAGTGAGAATTTAAAACATTATGTTAGGTTGTAAAACACAACTGGTTTGCAGCGAAAAACAGGCAGGTAGCACAGTGCTGCCAGGTGATCTTGGGTTGACTATTATGATTTCGTTTGGAATAAACTTAAGTCATATTTTAGAAGGTACTGCTGTATAGTGCAAAGCTTTCCAGTTAATGAGAAGAAACTAGCTGGGGAAAGTACTAGGCGTACCAAGTGGTGGACAATGATCTATTGCACACAACAAAACCAGTGATTTTTGGTCAATATTTTCGATCATTTCTTGCATGCACTGAAGCTTCTGAGTGCTTGATTCTACAGCATTTCAGAAAAACTCCAAAGTGTACCAACAACGAGGCAAGGGGATTTTATGCCCACTTATGTACTTGGGCTTCTTCTAAAAGGACAATTAAATAAACCACACTCTAACATGTGCAGACAGGGAATGTTATAACAAAAAAAGAAAAAAAAAAAAATAAAGGCTTAACATTTCACAGCTTTTTCTGCCCCCTCTACCTGGCAGACCTGAGTGACCTTAATTGCTTGCAAGTCTCATGACAATCTTTTAAATGGATGCAAACACCTTTGCCCAAACTGCAGGGCGCCTCCAGACTGTCTGTGGCCCTCTTTCCTTGGCTGATGCAACCATAACAGATGTAGGCTTTTATAATCATTCATGAGGGACCATTAAGAGCTCAGCAGTTCCTGACAGTCCCAGACCTTTACAACTTATACCAAAAACTACTGGCATCTTAACTTGCCTACAAAAGAGCTTGCGAGAGTTTCTGAGGTGGTTCTAGCCTGTGCCCAGGGAGATGGATGCAACTTTTCCTTGTTTCACTTTTCTTCTTTAGCAGTTTTCAGGTTTTCCTAGGCTGACTAATTTCTTAACTCCCTTTACCCATTTGATGCAACAGTCTCGCGCACACTTATTTACGGCAGAATCAAATTCCAGCACTCAACGTGAGCCACTCCTGAGACCCATGCTCTAGACAGGAGACCATTGCTAAAATCCATCACAAGGAACAAACAGGAGTGAGTCAACATAGTAGCAGAATTCAGCTGCTGAAATGAATCAACACAAAGACAGAATATATTAACCCAGATCTACTTCGTTCAGATTCTGCTTCTTGCTGGACTGGCTCCCTCATCCCTGGTAGGAATGCAACTGAAGAAGGATTTGGCTTCACTTAGGAGCAACGAGAAAAAGAGCTTTGCTTCCCATTGTGCTGCCAGTCATGCTACAGGACACTAAGCACTGCTTTGCTAACTTGTCCTTAAAAATCAACCATCCTTAGAAATAATGTAGATGCTGAACTACTACTGCCAAGGAGCGTAAGGGTTTAAAGTTTCCTGAAATGCCTTTAACAAAGACAAGAGCTTCTGAAACAGACCTGGAAAAAATAGAGAAAAGGTGACAGCTTTTCTGAGGCTCATGAGCAGACAGGTGAGTGACCACTCTGCAAATTTTTCCCCAGGGAAACCCCCAAAACTACAGCATTTGGTTAAGTTGGGAGTGGGGGGGAATTGGCAAGCATCAGCCTCCCCCCACAACCCCGTGACACAAAGAGCAGCTTCAATGCCAGGGAACTAAAACTGTTTACAAAATCGAGTAAGAGCAAAAATAATGGGCAGAGGAAGCCATCCGTCTATTAATGGTATGTACTTCCAAAACTTTTATGTAGACATCCCTTCTTCCTGCCCTGGGTATCACAAACATTGCCAAGGCAAGTTGGATAATGCATTTAACACTGCTCTGCGATCCCGGCTAAAGAGCATCGTTCCTTTCGGCTAAACACTGAAACGGGGTTCAGTGGTGTCCCTAATGAGGAGATTCAGCTTGGAAGACAAACCAATGGCGGGAGGTGGGATTTCCAGATGCAATGCGCTAATGGACAGTGCATTAGTGCTAATGGGGGATACGTGGGTAGAAGTACTCCTGGCCTTCGAAGCCCCTGGAGGTTGTGTTGATGATGTTTACCTAGAACAAGTTCGGAAGATGTTGTTTGGCACTGGACAGAAGAACAAACGTTCTGCTAAGGTTTACCTGTGGACCGGGACCCATGGGGCCCATCCCTCTTGGAGGATTCATCCGCTGCATCGGTCCTCCCATGTTAGGATGCCCTGGCAGGAGTAGAAGCAACAAGGTCACATGGAAGGAGAATGCCATTTGACTTATAAGCCGACGAGCCAAACTAGAGAGTCTCACGAGCCTCCAGGCTCCTCTTTACCTTGTTGTCGTGTCGGATCCATTGAATTGGGCAGCAATGGCTGTGTCCCAGGAACAGCCCCTGGAGGCTGGAAAAATTGAAACAAAAAGGGAGGGGAATAAAACAACCCAAACTTGCAGCTATGCAGTTACAACTTACAACACTAAATCTTCCATTTAATTCAATGTAAATCCATATAATGTAAATATAGTATTGATTAAACTCAACACTTAAAGCTTTTGAGAGGTGCAAGTGACTGGATACATTTTCTGGGAAACTCTGCCTTTCTTGCCACAGTATTACACAGTCATAAAAAAAGCTCCTACCAGCACCCATCTGTATACTTATCCCCGATGACCTCTCCATAAATTCCTGTAACACACCTAATTTAGCTTTTGTAACCTTACTACTTGGTTTCATATACAGCTTTAAAAAAAGCCAGTTCCTTCTATTCCCTTTAAAACTACTGCATTTCCCATCACATATCAAACTCCTTTTCATAAGCAGGCCTGTAGCCGGGGCACCAATTTTGCTCTCTGGGAGCGAGTCCGACAACAGTGCAATTTCAAGGTAGATGCTCGGCAAATAGGCTATGTCAATGTATTCAAAGTTATTTATTTGCTAGTGGAGAAGGGGCGTTTCATCTGCAAAGACCGCATTTACAATTCTGACTGAATAGATTATGAAGATGTGCTTGGGAGTATTAAAGATGCAGGTTCACTCCCGTGCTCCAATATTCATAATATTGGCTACTTCTTTCTTCAAACTCACGCTCCGCTTGGACAACAAATCTATTTAAAGTTCAAAAGATGACTTCCATGAACAGCTCAGTGCAGATAAAGGGGGGAGGGAAAAAACCCAGGCAGATAACATCTGCCTCGGGGAAGCAAACTGTAAACAATTTTGAAACACTGTTGCTTGTTATTTGAATACCAACAAGAAATAAATCCTGCGTTCAAACAAAATTTAGAGACTTTCCAGTGAGCAGTGGGTGAGCTGCAGCAGGCCAAGTCAAAATCCATCAGTGCCACGAGAAAGCAGGTTTTAATTCCAGATCTTACGCTACAGATGTACAGAAGCAGGAAAGCTATTAAATAAACAAACATTTTGGTTCCCATGGACATTTGCATGTTTTCCAGCCACTCTTTACTGCTTCACTTCTTGTTTTCTCTTTTTGACACTTCTGGATTTAAGCCCATAACCTAAGCTCTGTGTACATGCAGATCTATGCTTCTGAATGCAGCTTTCCTGTTTTAAAGTTCAATTTATTTCATCTTCCTAACGACCTTACGCTGTCAGGCAGAAAGAACGGAGGGAGGGGAGGGGAAAAAAAAAGTAGCATCAAGACTGTGAAATTGCACAGTTAAAAATATCCTTTAAAATCCCCATTCACAAGTTTGTCTGGCTTGTTGAGGCTGAATGAAAGCACGGCTCCACCTCGACCTTCATTTGATAAAACGCGAGGCGGGCTGCGAGCGCACGTGCTCTGCACAACGCGGGCGTGGACAAGGCTAACACGTCGTCCTGCACTGTCCCTCTGCTGTCCGCGCTTCATCAGCAGGACTTTCAGCCTCTTGAAAGCCCCTTTTAAAGGGACACTGGGAAACTGTGTTTTAAAAAAAAGCATCAATATTTTGTATTTCACTGGGCCTGGAAAAGGCAGATTGGGTCATCGGCTTCACTTCTGGCCCTAAACCATTTCACTTTCAGCGTTGGGGCGTATCGTTTAGAAACCTTCCCATTTTGACTGTTCTTGTGGCTTGAATGTAACTTGATCTCTTCAGTATCTTTGAAAACAGGAAAAGTAAGCTCAGCGTGGTTCCAAAACAAGAGCTCCTTAATACATACTGGTGCCCACTTACTTAAAGGGACTCGAAGGAATTGCAGAACCTATTCACCTAGATGGCTTTCCAAGGAAAACTGGGATGCACCTGCCTACGCTTATGTATGGGCACAGGAGCAAGTGAGAAACGGAGGGCAGCTATTCTCAGGCTGTGCAACTTTGGGCATGGTCTGGGCAGGGCTTCAAAACTGCTGACCACCTCGCTGGTTTTACGTCTCCAAGGCAGGTCTTTTCAGCCACCTGATCCCAATCCATTTTCCTCAGTATGCAGTGTTGGTGCTCACCAGGTCAGGTCCCCAGTAGTAAGCTGCTCTAAAAATTACACGGAGCCACTTAAGGAGCCTCCTATCCTAGAGACAGATCATTTGTGAGTCCTGCCAAGACTCAGGACAGCACTGAGATTTCAATGAGGCAGCAAACCCCCTAGTAAAGCCAAGGAAACATGTTGGGTAGTGAATGATGGCAAGAGAAAGTATGCCCCTCAAATCCTCCCTTTCTACTTATCAGCTCCCTCAACCTTTGCGCCATTAGAAACATACCCTTCTCCTACTTACTTTAACTAGGCAGAGACTGATTTGACTCTTATTTCCAGATAGCACAAGGTTTGGAATTATGGTTACACTGATGCACACATTGCAAGAAGTTTATTTGCCACTTGGTAAAATAGTTCACATTCATCTCTGTGAACCTAGAAACCGAATAGCAAATTTTCCCTAGTAAAATTTTCTGAAAAACAAGCTTGTCGGTTGTACAAGAGACTTCCTCTCTCAAAGATCAGGCAGTTAAGCAGAGAAACCAGAAATAAACTGATACTTAAGTACACGCAGTAAAACCAATACAGATGAACTTTAAGAGTTCCACTGCCTTACTCCTAGAAAAAAAAAATGCTTGTATTCAACTGACTCGTTTATCGGTCCCACTAAAAAAAAAAAAAAAATCCTTTTATTTTATAAAGTGTAACTTTGGGAAAACGCAGAATACACATTAACAGAATAGAAAAATAGTTACCAACTTAATTTCCAAAATATTACGTGTGCTGAAAAGGAACACACAAACTACTTTTTGCTAAAATAAACCAAGGGAAGCATTTGGCTTCTCAGCACACATTTACCTGGCATGCCTCTCGACAGGATAAATTACAACAATTAAATGCTACAATCTTAAAACGACTGCCCATAACCAAGCTATGATCATAATGATATGAACAAGCCCTTATTGTTTAAGCTGGGATAAGAAAGAGGATAAACCTAAGCAAAAAAAATGCAGAAGTGACCTGCCCCACTTAACCCTGATGCTGATCTAAGCATTCCAATGAACCATTTCTCCTGCCGAACGGCAAGATCATATACCCACTTGAATTTGCTGAGATCCCAGGCAAAATTTACAACGTAAGCTAACTGTCGCCCATCACCAGCAGCATCACAACACAATCAGCTGAAGTCATGAGAGGTGGCGCAGGCCAACGACAAGCAAGTAAAACGCTGGGGCACTAAAGAATTCAGAACGTGGACAATGTTGGAAACTCCCAGGGCAGGTACCAAGGGGTCAGCAGCCATGGGAACGTTTCCTACATCTGGCCACGACATGTACTGCATTTGACTGTCTTTTCATCAGCAAATGGTTACTTGAGAGCCAACGCCTTAAGAAAGCCCAAGGAAAGAGAGCAAATACTCTATGTTAATATATATTTTTTGTAGCATCTACTATTCAAATACATTTTTTCCCCCCCAGAAAACTTTTAGCTCTCTAGAGGCCTCCTGTTCCTGCCATATAGAAGCTCCAGTTCCAAGACACCTGACTTCAACACCAGGAAGAGAGTAAGAAAATACAATACCTGGTTTCCCATTCTGATGGGGGGTCGGGGACCTCCTGCATATCGTGGTGACATGAAAGGCTGTAATGATAGGAAATGGGTTTAGCGATAGGATGTACTTGTCACAGGGAGATAAAAGAGAAATACTGCATTCCACACAAACTCTGGGTAGACTCTACACGTTTTTCCTGGAGCAATCCCTTTTTAAAAAGAAGTTGGGAAAAAACAAACAAACAAACAAAAAGAGTCAGAAAATCTTTTTGTTCATTTTCACAGATCTATTTTGGACGGAGAGATCGTTTAAACATACTTCAACAGTGCTATACCAGGCTGTTAAAATCAGTGCATGGGAAACCCTAAACATTAGACATTTTCCAGGTTAAAGAGAGAGAGACAGAGAGAGAAAAGGGGGGTGGGAAAGAGAGAGAGAGAGACTGGTAAATGAAGCACAGAGCCCACCCCCACCCCCCAATGCTAAGTACCAAAACCAAGCACTTTCAATCAGGTATTTACATCAGTGCTGCAAATCGCATTTAAAAACCCAATTCCAATTAACAAAAATCTCAGGCGACCATGGGGGAAGCAGATTTATGTTGGAATTTAAGAATGGCCTTTTCATCCATTGTCGACTGAATATACACAAATTGGGAGGAAACAAGCATTTCATATTGGGCCTGGGGTGATGCTGAACCAATACAGACTGGCCAGACTTTGCCACTGACGGTAACCAGCAACACTCCATTAGAAATCAAGGGAGCGCTGCCCATTACCCCAGCTACTGATCTGGCCCCAATACGCTTCAAGAGCAAAGCAGAACACCAGTCCCATTTCACAGCCCTGCAAATTTCTAGTGTCTTTACCTGACTGTGGGGTCCCATCATGCTGTTAGGATTGTGAGGTGGAGGCTGTGCGTGTGGCGAGGGCTGAGAACCAGGTGGTCCCTGTGAGGTCAGACAGTAGAAGGAGGTTATAGATTAGCACATGAAAGCGCAGAAAGAGCTAAAAAGGATTTACTGGTGGATCTGTTTGTAGGGAAGCCAGCTTTTGCTTCAGCTTAAGTTTCTATGCAGTTGTAACTAAAGGAATCAATGCAATATGCAAAAAGAAAAAAAATAGAACATCTGTCAATGCATACCAGCTAGGTTACAGTCAACTGTTCAGATTTCAACCCGCCTGCAGTGATCAATGCACAGGCATACACTTTCATGGAGTGTGTTCAGGGGCGGGTCAAGGGGAGAAGTTTTGCTATACCCTCCCCCCCATGTTCCTGCAGCTTGGAAACACGATTCAGGGCTTCCTTTCAGCTTGGGGCTCCACCGGTTAAATATGAGATATTAACACTAGTGGGGAGGCAAATGAAATGCCACTTGAAAGTCCAGCCCATTCTGTGTACCAAAAATGTGCAACTGGAAACCTGGTTTGTCTCCAAGAAATGGATGACACGGCTCTGAACCGTTTCTACATGCAGGGCTGTATTGTTACCCTTTAAAGATGCAATATCCTTCCCCAAGATGAATTACCTAATGATGTAACTAAAGTTTCTTTTGAGTTAAGTAATACTGAACATGTCTGGGGAAAAAAGAAAGATTAGTTCACGTAGGTTTTAACACTGCAATGCAGCAGTTTCTGACATTTGGGGGTTGAACACCCAGTTTTTTCCTCCTGCCCCTCCAAAAAAGCATGACATGAAAGTTTGTTTGGAAAAATGTAAGCTCTCAGCAGGAAGACTCTGATGCATATGTTCATGCAAAAAAAAAAATATTTTCAAGTCAAAGCATTTGTAATTGGTACAGAAAGCAAATAAGCCTTGTAAGTACGTTATGCGAAGCAGCCACACACACTCCAGGAAAAGCTCAGGAGCAGATGTTCTATACCTGCCACGTTACTAATTTCAACAAGTGTTCGCCTTCTAGCTGCTGCCAGCAATGGCATGGTTTGTTACCATGAGCAATTTTCTTAATTAACAGACATTAATTAGCCATTTAGCAATTTTGCAAGCATTTGTTTAGCAGCTTTCCTAAACATGAATACCACTGTGATAATGGTACTGATTAGAGGGTCTCCTAATTAACAGTACAGGGAAGGAAAATTGAAATCACATAAATTAAAAAGGGAGGGAAAGTTAATGAAGGCAGGACATATTTGCACCTGCAAATCTTTTGTGCTACGGAAACTTGAGTGCAATGTAAATAAAGTAAGAGGGTTTTTTTTTTAAATTTTTATTTTTTTTTTTAAAGTGTGATGCAGATAGACGTAGCCACGGAGATTAGAAGAGAAACAGCCGCCTGTCAATCTTCTGTGTTTAGTTTACATGATTGTGTAAATAGATCTCCCTTGCGTCAACAGTGCTTACATCACCGACGCTACCACAGCGCGACAAGAAGAACAGCTCTTGCCTCTGCTGGGAGGCGCTGCTGCTGTGGGAAGCAGCAGTCGGAGCCCAAATATATTCCTATCCCCATCCAGCAGGAGAGAGGCAAAACAAGCCTTTTAGAAAGGGCTCGGAGAGCTCCCCCTATCAACCCATTTGCTGAAATACCCCCCCCGCCCTGTAACCGAGACAGGCCAGAGCAATTGTCATTTGAACTGAACCCCCAGCCGGTTTGGGGGATATCAGCGAGACATTGGGGTTCCTTTTAATATTCCCTCCTGTCCGACACGGAAAAAGCAAGGGAATCCCACACGCCAAGTCATCCAGCTCTACACCATTAGCTCGTTAAGAACAGGATGGAGGAGGAAGGAAGCTGGGGATTTTACCAAGGAAAAAAACAAACAGTGACATGCAAGAAAGCTAGTTCTGCCGTTTTTTGATGGATCTACCACGCTGGACAGGAGTCATAACTCGCTGGGAGCAGTGACCGTCACCCACCAGCCACACCGGGACAGTAAATCTGACCCTGCACCCTGCAATTTTCAGTGTGTAGATGGGCTGAGACCATGTAGAGCTCTCCTGAACGCAGAGGGGCTGGGGAAAAAGCCAACTGTGTCTTGCCACAGGCAGGATCTGGACTTGGGAGCAAGTGCAAAAATAGTCACTACATACAAAAAGGAGAGAAAGAGGTGACTAGGGATCAAACGAAAGATCATGGACAATCAGTCCAAGAATAAGGAGATCTTTCAGTTAGGGAATGCAATGACCTTGGGGCTCAAATAGCACTTCTTCCCTCAAGGAGCAATTTTCTCATCTAGGTAAAATACACCCACCTGCCTTTCTTTACCTAGACAGATGCAAAGGGTAGATTGAAGAAGTCTGTCACCAAAGCGCTGAGCCCAATGGGAGAGGAACAACTCGAGGCTGGGACGCTTAAGTGCATGTCAACCACACGGTAGAAAGAAACCTACCACGCTGCTAAGGGCCCTGATCTTCCTCCATCCCACATATTGATACCATGAACTCCAGAACCTCTCAAGCGTTTCCTTGCATGCCGATTTTCCTGTCTGGAAAACGGCATGGTTTGATCTCTCCAGTAAAAGCAGCACAACATAGCTGCTTTCACCAAAATGGCCAAACACCACAAGCAAGGCATCCTCTGCAGACAAGAATGGCTCAAACAGAAACTACTGCCCAGACCGCTTCCTGGGAATGACGCCGCCTTTCGAAGTGGCATGTCTGATAAGGGGACAAGGAACCAGCTATGTTAGGTGGAGCTCAGCTTTTTAAGCTGGGCACAGACCCACCTTATCTACAGAGCTGTACGTAAAGGCCCTCCCCTGCTACCAAACAGAAAGCGGAGAGAAAGGAGATCTTGAAAGACGCTCCACGTGCAGGCTCACCAACGGGAGCTTTGTTCTGGGCCTGGAGCATCACATTAAGTACTCCCTCGGCATTCAGTTGCCACCATTATAAGGCAAGAAACAGCAGCACGCAACCAATGATGGCTATAGGGTGGGATGCGAAGCGATGAGGCTGCAGCGTTAGCAAGCTCCCACTCAGAAATGGTCATGGGTAATTTGAAGGGAAGAAACAGGACCTGAGTTTTGGCCGGGACCTCACCCAGACCCCCGAGCCCATGCAATTCAAAGCAAGAAGGCTGCAGGGGCCGGAATCAGGAAGGAGAAAGGACACGTGAGGATGGAGCAGGGCCACGCTCCTGTTCAGTGCTGGATGTGCTTGTGGCATGCCCCCAGGAAGCACAGAGACCAGCAGGAAAAAAGGCTGCTGGCTTTCTACAGGCAGTCCCATGCAAAGGGCTCTCCCCATTCCCTGAAGCGACCGGCGGGCTGCGGAGCAGACCCTGCAGGAGCCGGACCGCTCTGCTCCTGCCCCTGCAGGGAAGCCAACCTGGTTGCCAGCCAAAGAGGGCTGGCTCACAGTGACAGCACGGCGCTGCGGGCTAGTGTCAAGCGTGAAGACTGCCTTGCTGAAGTCCCAGAGGTGTCAGGGAATGCGGGGGCTGCGAAGCGGCTGGCAGCGGGGGCACAGGAGGAGCCTGCAGGGCCCAAGGAAAACCACGCTTCACTATACGCAGAGCAGCCCCCTTTTGTGGCGGCGCTCGGTGCCACAAGCCGCTCGGTGCCCACTTGACTGATGGGGAAGGATGCTCCAGCAGTCGCAACCCAGCCCGTGGCAGAGCTGGCAGCAGTCTGAAGCCTGGCCCGAGGCAGAGGGAAGCCCCTTTTGGAGCAGATTGGGGCTCCTACGCTAATGGGAGGGTGAGGGCAGCTTTGTGCCCTCCTTAAAGGGCTTCCACGAAGGCCCCCTTGAGAGGGGTGAGCGGACGGTGAGGGAATTGCCTGGCGAAGATAAAGGAAATCTTGTTTCCTGGGGAGAAAATCCCTTGAGAAAGGCTCTGTTACAGCCAGCCAGCCAGGGAAACATCTGCTGTCCTCTGCAGAGGCCAGGAGGCTGGGGAGGGAGGGCCGATCAGCTCCAGCATCCCGGCAGGGGGAGCTCACAGGTCGAGCCACAGGAGACTTCCGCAGGGCTGGCTGGATTACCCAAAAACTCAGGCTTCCCTCCAGAGCAGTGGGCTCATCCCAAGAGAAACGCAGCATCAGTAGGTGTGTTCCTACACTATCCCCTCCCCACCCCCATGCGCAGGAGCATGCAGACAGTGACCCCAAATGGGCAAACCCCTTTCCCCTGTGCTGGTGCTTAGCTTGGAAACGGCAGCGTCCAAACCGAGTGGTGGCCACACACACTGGATACTCAGCTTCACTCCCTACCTAAGGGACTGCAAATTATTGCCTCCAGGAGTGGGATGGGGCAGTGCATAAGGATGCAAGCCTGGAGCCACCTGCACTGGAATCATATTTTTGCCCATACTGGTTGCTGCAATGGGGAGGGGACGAATGGATAATGACAAAAATCTCTTCTGCTTCTCCCACCCAGGCCCGGCTTTCCCCCAGGGCAGGGAAATGACTTCTTCAGGAGACCTGGTGGCTTACATGTTTGCAGAAATTAACCCTAGCACATCCAGCTGAAACCTGCTCTTAGGAAGGAGGCTGGAAAGACCCAGAGCTCTGGCTTCCTCGTTTTGCCACATGCCTTCTTCCTACCTCTCTCAGTGCCAGGGCAGACGGATCTGTGATTTGCTGTCTGCACAGAGCAGGCCCTTGTTGTTGTACAGGGTACTGGGGGGACCATCACAGAAAATGAGGGTTGGAAGGGGCCTCAGGAGGTCACATCTAATCCAACCCCTTGCTCAAAGCAGGACCAGCCCCACCTAGATCATCCCAGCCAAAGGTCTGTCTAGCCGGGTCTTGAAAACCTCCAAAGATGGAGAGTCCCCCACCTCTCTGGGGAACCTGCTCCAGTGTTTGACTAGCCTCCTAGTGAGACAATTCTTCCTAATCTAACCTAAACTTCCCTTGCTGCAACATGAGCCCATTGCTCCTTGTTCTGCCATCTGCCACCGCTGAGAACAGGCCAGCTCCATCCACTTTGAAACACCACCCCCCCCCCCTTCAGGTAGTTGAAGGCTGCCATTAAATCCCCTCTCAGTCTCCTCTTCTCTGGACTAAATAAGCCCAGTTCCCTCAGTCTTTCCTCATAAGCCATGTGTCCCAGGCCCCGAACCATTGTTGTTGCCCTCCTCTGGACTCTCTCCAATTTGTCCACATCC
>NW_017728907.1:54948592-54955410 GCF_001723895.1 Crocodylus porosus
GCATCCCATTAGCCTACTTAGCAACAAGAGCACACTGCTGGCTCATAGCCATCTTACTGTCCACTGTCACCCCCAGGTCCTTTTCTGCAGAGCTGCTGCATCCTAAGTGCGGGACTTTGCATTTGTCCTTGTTGAACCTCATGCGATTACTTTTGACCCAAGCCTCCAATTTGTGCAGGTCACTCTGAATCCTAGCCCAGCCCTCCAGCGTATCTACTACTCTCCCCAGCTTTCATAAACACGTTATTTGGTGTTACTACAGGAAATCCTGAGACTTCCCCTGTAGACCAGTGAGTGTCCTGGAGAAAGCCAAGGGTCCAACTACTTTTAATTAACCCCCCTGCCTTGTTAATGTACATGCTGATGCAAGTTAGCTACACCCTCCAAATGGGGGGAGGAAATCCAGGGGGAGGACTAGTGGGGAGGGGAGAACAGGTCTAGAGGGCTAATGAAGTTTGTCTTAACACTGACTACAGGTGGCAGGGCTAGCAGCCACATTAAAGCAGCTTCAACACGTGTGGAAAAGGGGCACATGAGAACAGCCCCGCGCAGGGAAAGGCAGCACGCAGCCAGAGTGTTTCACATGCATCCGTCGTGCAAAAAAGCCTGGCACGCCTTCACTTTCCCTGCCACTCCTAACGCAGTCACGTAACGTGGTTATGTACCAGCTTCTGGGGACAAGCCGATTTTCCACATGCCACCTTGCAAACGGGTGGGTTAGCACACATGCCAGGCTGGGGGAAACGGTCCCCTTTCCCTGGTGCGCCAAGGAAGAGGGAACGGTGGAGCTAAGCTTGCTGCCTTCAGACCAGGAAACATTTCGCAGCAGAAATGCCTCCGAGCAACATGGCAGCACTCTGGCTGAAAACACAATACAGCGCCAGCCCTCAAACTGCATGCCTACCTCAGGTTTTGGGGGTTTTTTTGCTGCTGACAATATATTAAACGTGGGTGTGTTTCCTCCCCCCACTTTAGATCCCCGTGTTGCTGACTGCCTCGCTGGAGTGAGCCTGGCACAGCTGAATCACGGCGGAGGAGCTGCCTGCGAGGGCACGGGCTGCTCCCCTTGTTTCAGAGAATTGTGTTACAAGCCCGGCTGACCAGATGCAGGGCTCCTCGGCGCTTGTAAATATTGGCACCTCCAACCGGAGCTGGCCGTCTGTCGGGACATTTCAAATCTTCCTTTTGTAAGGGAGTAGATGTGGCAAGCTCACACCCCACCGGCCCCAGCTTCTCCCACAGGAACGTGCTATACACGAACAAGCCCCTGGGACCAAGTCAAGCACCAGAGGTTAAGAGCAAACACTTGCGGGCACGACACAAACACACCGGCTGCAAGACCCCAGCACCCTTCTCAACAGGCACGCCACGTTTTCCTCTCCCACACCTCCATGGAGAAAGGCGTTAAAATAATTTCACCTAAATTGCTAACATTAATTAAAGAGGGACGAGAAGATCAATTTCCGCCATTAAAGACGATGGATTGGGGAGTGGATTATTGTAATTCACTACTGCACGGCTCATGATGCCTTCCAAAGAAAGGAGCCGGTCTTGGAAGGGGATCTGCCTGCCCACTTCCACACACGCTTCCCCCCCTTCCCCTCTTGCTTAATCCCCGGTATGTTCGCACTTTGCCAAAACACTGCTCAGTGTAAAGAGCACCACCGGTTAATTGATTTCTATCCAAGAAACTCCAGCCCTCCCCGCTCCCCAACACAGACAGGCAGGAACGACCCTGCAAGCTGCAAGCACGCGAGAAATTGTAACGGGCTCCCAGGAAATCCAAGACTTTGTGAAGCATTTTGTTGGCAAGCAGCACAGGGCAGTAAATCGAATCCTCATGGTCGCATTATCCTGCAATAGTAATGCTCCTGACAGCTACTTCTGGATAATGTAACTGCAGATGTACAGTTTATGCAAACATCTCGACACACGCTGCATGCTCTTTCAACTTGTTGTACAGCAGGGGAGGAGCAGAGTGTTTTCAAACAGCAACAACAAGCAGCATCTGAAAATGTTCGCTACTTCCTGTCTGCTACCCTGGGGCCACTAAACCCATTGTGTTGGAATTAAACTGCAGCCTCCCATTCCACTTTCTTCTGCTCCCCCACATCCCAGCTCCTTCCAGCTTTTACAGCACAGCTTAAGATTCATTAGGTACCTCCTATGCAAAAATGCAGAACCGCTGGATGTTGTTATCTTTGTAAATATTTGCAGATGTTATATGACCAAGGAGGATTGCATTTCAGCAGAGAGTGCCGGCTGGATCAGTCTTTTTTTTTTTTTCTTTTTTGAAAAACAAAAAGTAATTTTTTTGTGGTGATAAATCAAGCCATGAGCTATTACAGAGACTCAGAGAAAGGAAAGCTTTAAGGAGGTCAGCAGTAGTCCCAACAAGCAGAACCTAGATTTTGACTATGGTATTTCATAAACACAGGTTTCACCCGTGTTACAAAATGAGGCCCTTCTCGCATGCCCAAAAGACCGATTTCTCCAACGAACAAAGAACTGCATATTCAGGTACCAGAGTGGCGATCTGGGGTATTGTCCTGTACAAGGAGGAAACAAAACACGTGCTTCTGAACAAGCAATAGCTGCTCCGAGATGATCTTCCTCTCCCTTTTCGAATGTTTAACCTACCCAGTACATCACGAACTGGTGAAACCCGAGCTCCTCTTCAGGGAAATTACATCCGTCTCCCCCTCCATACTGCCTCATTTCAGCTAGCCTATACTGGCATGCCCACCTTAAAACCATGGTGTAGACCCAACTTCTCTCCTCTTGCATACTTGGAGAAGCGATGAATTAGCCAGCTGCGCTGGTATACCAACATTTGATTTAGCACCGATTAAAGGGAACGAAGCAGTCTGCAACCCAGAGCTATTGTTTCAGGCTCTCTGCAGACTCAAGCAGATGGCTCTCCATTAAATTAAGCTCGTTTCACATTCTGACGGTTTTCTTCAGACCAGAACAGCTAGGGACTTCTTTAAAATGCAAGGTGAGACTTTAGGAAACAACTGAGAGGGCTGCCCCCATCTCTCCCCTGTACTTTGAGAATGGCCGTTTAACTCGTTCTTAATGAAGCTTTTGCATTTCTCATGAGATCCTGAAAATGTTATCCTGGTGCTCTCCAAAGAAACAGTTTCAGGTATCTACAGATGTTCTGGCTCAAGCTATTGCCATGGCCTCACCCGAGTAGAACAAGACAGCATTTAAAGCAAAAGCTAGACAAAGAGAGGTTTATTGTTGTTGTCATTTTACAACCTAAATTTCAGAGCTGATCAGCTTATTTCTACTGCCTTTCATGAGCTCAACTTCTCAAAATTCTTGTAAAATATTAAAGATGGAAAATTGTAGTAGCAATTGCAGCTGTGTGTGTGTCTGTCAATTTTGGGAGTAATTCACCAAATGGATCCCGTTTTATGGGTTGCATACTTGCGGCTAATGGTGGGGTTTTCATATTTAAAAACATTTTCAAGTACCCCTGAGGGTGAGGAAGAATGAGGAACGGTATAAAAAGGCAAAGTGTCAATGCAGTAAGATTTAGACTATTTCGAGTTAGCAATAGAAATGCATCTCACATTTTAAATATTTCTTGGTGCAGATCCCAGCATTAAGGAGGTACAAAGAGAGGAATTTACTATCATTAAAAAATCTCTGAAAAGGTAGATTTTATTGGCCAGAGAATAGAACCTAAGCCCTGTTTTTAAAGGTATAATTATAAGATGCCAACAGGGAAAATTATATCACTAATAAATTCTTTATTGGAGAAACTCAGGAATCCTTCTAAATAAGCACAGGATTGTATCAAAGAACCTTCAACCATTCTAATAGAAAACACTGCAGAGATTAAAGAGGTATTTTCCATAGCAGCAGATATCATTTCCCCCCTACTTTAGGACTCCACAGTTAATCACGACAACATTAGCGGTAGGTGAGATGCATATTAAAAGTATCAGGGCTTGCCTTGCTAGCCAGAGGATTAATGCTCCACTTTAGCTCTCCAACCACACGCACAATAGTTAGGAACACAGCCACATTTTACAGTCCGAATGACAGGAAACTTTTTTAAAAAAAAAAAACCAAACGGTCCTGCAGCAGCAACAGTGATTCATCATGCACTTCGGTTCAGGATACAGGGCTCTGGCAGCAGTTGTGCAGAAGTCGCAGCATTCAGTAATTTGTACCTTAATTACTAGGAGGCTCGAAGAGCCGACTGACCCATGAGCGCCTGAAGTGAGCGTTGCCGACCTGCCATGCATTTACCACCTCCCCAGTCTCCTTTCTGAACAGGTTGGCTCTTCCCTTTCTCCCGCGGGACCGGCAGGGCAGCAGGGCCGGTCCCGACCTGGAACGCTTGGTGTCAAAATTCGCCGTCTCCATGCCACAGCCAGGATCGCACAGAAGCGACGTGGGTCCCCGCTACGGCTCACAGATAACATGGCCCCTGCTCATACAGCACTGCTCTCTACAGGGCTGATCTGTACAAGACTGCCGTTGTGCAATCTTGATCTCAAATGCCTCAAAAGGAAGGGTGCCTCAAATGCCTCCTATTCCACAGGATCAGAGACCAGCCACTCATTTGCTGAACTGACTCTGCTAGGCAATCTCCTCTCGAGAAGGTCCTTAAACGCCGTCAGCAGCCACGGCTTCGGCAGTGTGCCTAAGTGCCTGACTTTGAGAAGCAACTTGGGCTCCCTGCATGACAGTGGGAACCAGGACTGGAGGTATGGGAAAGAGGTCAGCACCACGGCCATCGGTACTAGGGACAGGTAGCAGTGAAGAGCTCCTCAGGTGGGAGGCTGCACGTGCATCTCGAGTGTGCATTTATCTTCCGGATGACAAGGCCAGCCTGATGCTTTTGACATGCATCTTACCTACCGATGGAGTCGCCTTCTAAGTTGCTTTAGAAAATGTGACTCGTGTCCCTCGTTTTAAAACGGTTTCATTAATAGCAGTCTAATGCCACTAATCCCTATCCCCTGAAGAAACAGCCACTGTCACCTCCCTAAACACAGTGACATTGTGGTACAGGTGAGGTGAATCTCCTGGTCAAGGGGCTTATATGCTGACAGCCAAGTCCAAGTTTTGCTTTGAAGTCTTGGCCCCACGCGACTGCCCAAGGTAGACTCCTGGAATCTAAACCCCTGGAAAAGCTACACCCAAGCTGTTACTCCTCAAGCAACGTATAAATGCACATTTCATTGTTTTAACCAATTCTTCTGCCCCGCAACGGTCAAGCTGCGGTCGGTGTAAGCTACAGACTGTGAAAGCCTTGTGACCCCCTCTCCCCTACCTGTGTGACAGCCCCCAGAACAGAGAAAGCAGAAAGATTTCAGAGATTGTGCTACTTTCCCAGGTAAGTTTGCTGAGGGGTGACAATCCACAGTTTCTAGGCTGTTCGATAATAGCACTCCCTAAAAACATGCCCCCATACACAAAACATACATTTAAAAAAAAATACAGCAAGCAATTCAACAGGTACTTACTATCTGAAGAGCGCTGCAACCAACTTCTGTATCCCAAGGATAAAAAAAAAAATCTAGACTACAAGGCTCTGAGAATAACAACTGCAAACTTCTTGTATAGAAATGTTGCTGTGCTATGGCCAAGTAGAAGTCCTGTAGCTTTACTATTCTAAAGGGGGGGAAAAAAAATCTCCTTCTATAGCCTGCCTAAAAATGTCAAAGCCCTGCATGCCCCTCACATGGTCCTTCTGACTCCTAACCAAATCTGCCAAGAGAAACAGAAGTTTTTTCACCGGATAACTTTCCGGTGCTCTTCTAGGACATCCAGCTGCCATCTCTTAGGAAGCAAAGTGCGACTAAGTGAGGACAACCGCCTGGGTGAGGAGTCTCGTCTCCTGATTAAAACAAAGAGAGTGCATGACCTTTGGCATCAGCAATAGAAAGGCCACCTTTCCCCCTTGCAACAGGCAACCCGCGGACAGCTCGGAAACGGTCAGGCCGTCAGCTGTGAGCTCTCGGTGCCAGACGAGCTGGCAGAGACACAAACTGCAGAGGAAGCTCAGAAGGAAAAACTGAGGCCAAAGACCACAAGATCAAGGGACAACAGTGGTCTCCCATGACAATGACAGTTTTATAGTGGGGCCCAAATGAGTATCAACTTCAGGAGAAGAGATCTCGTCAGAAGCCTCTCTTCCACATGGAGACTTAAGGCTATAAACACGTCACTCGCTGTCCCACAGGGCTGGATCCTTGCTGCTCCCAGGGGTTCAGAGGCTGATCTGGCATGCCCCTATGGATGTCACCCAATGAAGAGGGATTCCCTAAAGAGGAACCCCTGAGCTATGCAGGGTTAGGCCCCTGAAGGACAAGGAGCTCCTGCCCACCTTAAAAATAAACAGACATCTGTCAGTCAGACCCAGAGGGTGGTAACAGACAGAAGTCAATCGTCATGGTGTCCTGTGACCAGTGGGGTCCCCCAAGGCTCTGTCCTTGGACCCATACTGTTCAACATCTTCATTAATGATGTGGACATTGGAGTCAGAAGTGGACTGGCCAAGTTCGCTGATGACACCAAACTTTGGGGCAAAGCATCCACAACCGACAGGCTGACCTGGACAGGCTCAGCAAATGGGCAGACGAGAACCTGATAGTGTTCAACACTGAAAAATGCAAGGCTCTTCACCCTGGGAAGAAAAGCCTGCAGCACCCTTATAGGCTCAGCAGTGCTACGTTGGATAGCACTACGGAAGAAAGAGACTTGGGGGTCATCACTGACCACAAGATGAACATAAGCCTCCAATGCGATGCTGCAGCTAGTAAAGCGACCAAAACACTGGCTTGCATCCATAG
>NW_017728907.1:54955820-54989588 GCF_001723895.1 Crocodylus porosus
ATCTCCCGAGGTCCCTTCCAGCCCTAATGTCTATGAAATCTGCTGCAAAACAGTAGCACAAAGTTTATATTACCGTTTGTCACAGCCATAGATTTGGGTGTTTGTGGGACAGACATCTGCTCACAGCCTTGGAGACCAACTTTAGTTTTAAGGGGTTTCAAATAACTGGCAACAACCCTCCTAGAAACACCACAAAATGTCACAAAATGAGGTGGAACACCAAGGAAAGAATCTTTTGCAAAACCCATCCCCTTGGAAATTTGTAAGGTGTCTTTTGCTCACGGCTGACGCACTCACATCTCTCCTTTTCAAAACCCAGGTTCTCTAAAACCTGGACATGTGCATTTTGACAGGGAAAAAGTAGATTCAGTAGGTCCAGAAAAGGTTTCAGGAGGCCAGAGCAGCATAACTGCCTCACCAAGTCCTGCTCAGTTGTGGCATTTATCATACATTTTTAGCACCTTATACATCAGAGGAAACCAAAGGAAACCCGATGCACCATAAGTACGGGAACATGAGTCTGCTGTGAGACAAAGTGCTTTCAAGTTCAGCTTGACCCTTCTTACCGAAGGCCTTGCTGGTGCATCCACTTTGTTAATCTGTGACGTGCATCTGGAGGCAAGTATGGCTCCCCAGGTAATGCCTCATGCCTGGTCAGAAGCAAAGCCTGATCGCCCACTAGATGATTTGCTGGGGTCATAAAGTCATGATTTTCCGCCTGGTTCTGTCCAAGGTGACTCATCTCTCCACAGCCAGGCTGTAGTTCCCCTGCATGCATCTGCTGGCATCTGCATTGTGGAGCTGCTGAATTTACCGTCACTGCTGAATGCTGCTGGCAGTGCATCTTGGAGCTCTCCTATCCTAGGCTCTCATTGCTAAACACATTTATGTGGTACCTGTACTTTATTGCTGGCCATCTCTTATGGACTATCTGATGCAGTGTATGTACCACAGGCAGAAACACTGGCTTTGGTTGATCAAAAAACTATGCTGGATGGCAGAAGCAGCCTGCATGCGCTTCCACATCCTAAAACAGGGAAGAGAACTCCTAAAGATGAAGCTATTCAAGTGCCCTGCTTCTTCAGGAAGGCAAGATCTTTGCTTTTGGAGGAGCAGGAGCCTGAAAGGGAGACCTGCAGTGGAACAATACGGTGAGAGAAGAGGATGGACCCTGCAAGAACTAACCCCCATCTCCAAAGACAGGGGGTAGCAGCTCTTACAAACCTTAAACTGCAGCTTTAAATTTCATTATCTCTTGAATAGCAGAAAGCCCAGGCTGGACAGAGCACCATTCCCAAATGGACAAAGCAGCCTTTCCTCACAAAAGGCAGCCTCGTGTACAAAGAGCTGGAAGGCTAATACCAACATCCATCTCTTAGCCCAGTGCTCTCTCGGGAGGGGTTGTGTTACCCTTACTCAGGGGAGGGGAAGCAGGAGCTGTCCTGGGACAAACCCCAGGAAGGAGGCTGAACCCCAGTGAAACATGATTACTAGAGAGAATTTGGAAATTGAGACGTCCCCAAGAGGAACCATTAGAGATCTGAACCGTGTGCCCTCCAGTGGGCTCCACTAATCTCAGCAGCGGTAGAATAGATCTCTTCTGTTCCAGCGGGTGCTTGAGAAGGCATGTATTATAGGGAATTTCCAACAGGCAGAACAAATAGGACAGTGCTGAACCTTTGCTATTTTCTTGCTGCCTCCTTAGATTCGTATGAAGTCTCCCCTTCCGCGATGCAGAACAAAGACTCGCTCTGCCCGTCTTGGGCTGCGCCGCAGAGACGGATTCAGAACGGAGGTGGCAAAAGGGGCTAGAGACGTTCTGTGGCCGCTGCGAGCACTTGGTTAGTTAGGAGTCCAAGGCGCTGTGAGAAAGCAAGGCCTGGAAAAATAAAAACAAAACCACTTGCATTGCAGCAGAAGAGCCCAGCTAACCCAGGCTACTTTGCAAGAAATGGTGCTGCCTGATGTGGCAGCAGGAAGAAATGAAATACTACACCTTTGCCTTGACTTCAGCATCTTTGTTATTTGTGAACGGTCCTACCGGCAACGTCTGTTCCTTTAAGCCACCTGGAGGCCTGAGGCTCCCTCACCGGCTCTAACACCTCTAGTGCCAGGGTCTGTGAAAAAGCTTTCGATTTTAGCTTCCCCATGATCAAGTGACGGAGCAACATAGTTGGGCTTCTTCTCTGGCCTGGTGCGAGCGTCAGGGTTGACTTCCTACACAAGTGATTGATAAATGCAAATACCCCCGGTCCCTGCGATGGCTGTCCTCTCCCCAAGGCAAAGGCTGATGGAGGAAAGACCTCTGCAGCTGTGGCAAGAAACACAACACAAGGACCTGGCACTCAGGCTCAAATTCAGGTTTCCTCACACAGCCCCAGCAAAAGCACTGGATATTCTGAACGCAGAGCGTGGACCAGCAGTGTTGCACTGAAAAGCCCTTTGCTTTTTAACCAGGGAATAGGGACAGACCAATCTGGATCTTCAAGTACTAGGATATCCCCCTTGCTTTAAAAATAACTGATCGGTTCCCTTCTGATATTGTGAAGAGTGAGAACAGACTGCCTCCGGTTTATTAGCAAGTGAGGGCACACAATCAGCTCTATTACACAACCAGGAGCGATGCGTTTATGCGAAAACCCAAGGGAAAAAAACCCCCTCACTGAACAACAAGACATCCACATAATTTCTCAATGCAAGAGAAATAAGCCACTCACACAATTAAATAAGAACTGCTCGTAAGAAGTGTAATAATCAAGGCTTTAGAAATGAGAGAGACGCATCTGCTGTGACGGCAAAGAAGGACCGGGAGCCTGAAAGCCTCACCTAGGGGATTAAGTGTTACGGATAGCGCCTCACTTGTGCCTCCGCTAGTTGTGTTTTTGTTTTACCAACAGGATTACACACCGGCAAGCAACCACATTTATTCTGGGCAACAAACAGCAAGGAGCCAAATGAAAAATGAACTGTGGAGCCCCGGCGCCTCGCACGGCTCCCGAGGTTTCTAGGCGTTAGGGGGCAGTGTAGGAACACCGACTAACCGGGGCTTTGTTATGGTGCATCTCTCGCACTAACTGCTGATGCATAGCTAACGCAGCCACAGACATTGATTTATGTTCAACTTTCCATTTCATCAGAGAGAGTGGTACAGAGCTATGGACAGAGTTCAAATTCGGGAGAAATGCATTGCCACTGAGTTTGTCTCATTATTACGTACGTACGCTCACGACGCGCGCACATGGGTGTGCACATATTCCCCCCACCCCTCCCCTTGCTTTACACACAATTGTTTTCATGGCATCATTAGCAAAGCTCTAAACTTGCTTCTAGCTTTGAATTTTGCCCTCCCCATGATCAAATAACCCCCTTCTGTCCACTGCTAGGAAACGAGCAGCTCTTTTCTACTACTTTTGAGACTAGGCATAAATGTAACTCCCTAACAGGGGTGGAAAGGATTTCCAAGACCTTTATGAAGAAGACAGAAGAATGTATGTATTTGGTAGCATATATCATTATCAGTCAGGAGGGCAAGGTGATTTTAAAAAGGTATCCAGCCACGTGACTGCTGTTTGGACAACCTTCACCTGCACGATAGTTGCAGGCTAAATGCAGCTCATTGATATTCTGAAGCCACGTGTGTGTGGACACAGTATTCAGTCGAAGCAGTTCATTTCTGGGGAGGTGCCCAGCAGCAGCGGGGTTTACTGGCCACTACTCTGCGACCTGGGCTCCTCCAACTTTGCCCACCTAAAGCTTGTGCTTGCTGTGAGGCTGCAGGTCGTGGCTAACTCGTATGGAAAGGAACAGATTGCAAGGCGCTCCGTCACTCGCTGTAAAGTTGTGACCTGCAGATGGGGCCGGGTGTGCTGGGACTCGTCTCTTGGGGGCACCCTCCTCTTTGATACCAAGCTGTGGCCTGCAGCTACATTTCAGAACCGTGCGAGTTGCACACTCGGCCCACAGGCCATCGTCTGCACTAAAAACAGCTTCGCAACGAGGATTGTGGGAACTCCCCACCAGCCCCAGAGACCCCCCCCCCCCTTATCCAACATATGGATCCAGGCAGCCTGTCAGGCTCGTCAGCATTTCTCCGCTGTATTATGACCCACCTCATTTCCCTGGGTTTGGTTTCTCTACCAATGCACCCCAAAAACCCTGTCCCTAACCCTGATTTCTTCCTCTCTGTTCAAGCCAGCATCCACACCTCTCCACAGAAGTCCAGGCATCTCTGAACCATTCTCCCCCCAAACCGGCACCCTTTTTCACTCCCCTGTAATCGCACAGTCCCCTTCCTCCATCGCATCAAGGCAGGCTCAGCTGGTCGAACAGTCTCCACTTTCTACCTCCTTTCCTCAGTTGGTGTCTCCTGCCACACCACCCCGATACCTGGAACAAGCCGCGTCCTCATGGGCCAGGCACCTTCCTTCTCCGAATCCTTCTTTAAAACAATCCCTTCCTCCCTTCTTGTCCTCAGGCTTTCTGAACCACCCGCTAACTTGTCTCTCATTGAGTTCGTGCTAGGGAGAGACTCAAGGTATTTTCTGCATGTGAAGTTCTGCAGAAGTGAATGCTATTCTACAATTGAACTGTATTCACTTGTACAAATCACAGGAATCCGTATTAACCACTAAACAGGCAAAAACTCAAATGTATGGCAGACTTCAAAGAGCTTAAGATTTGTTACAGCAGCTCATGAAAATTCCCTGTTTTTCCATTGATTCAATGGTCTCCTGCAATTTCATTCCATGTTCCACTTCCACCACCTCAGGTTTGCGCTTCGCTCTCATCTGGCTGCTAGGGAAGAAGCACTGCAAAAATCTTCTAGCTGGTATGAAAAAAAAAAAAAAAACCAGGAAGAAAAACCTTAACTACTTTACTCCTTCACATTTCCTGTGACCTTTCTGGCTGTGCCCTCCCAAGCTCAGTATTTTATTTTCTAGCAGAGAGATTAACCAAAAAAAAAAAAACAACCAACCAACCCAGCAAGTGACTCAACACAGAAACCCCCGGACAAGGCTGCACAAAAAACTTGTGGTCTCAAGTGGAAATGATCCAAGCATTTCAAAGAGGTTAAGGTGCTTTTGGCCAAAAAGTTCAGACTGTATTAAAAGATGGGATCCCCCCTTGCCTCCATCACCCCCCCGATGAGAAGCAGGTGTCTGGTGCCTTTCAAGGAAAGGCAATCACTTGTAAAGTCTTTGGCCAGCCAAGTATTTGACTGCTAATCTGCAACAACAGGTATTTTTCACTTCACACTTCCATCACTGAATTAAGGGTCAAGCCTGTTTTGCTCCAAGTTTTCTTGTGCCTGGGTCAGAAAATCAGCTAAAAGGGCTGTTTCCAGGGAGTTTCCACAACACACAGCCCGTCTGCATGCCGTGTTATCTCTGCTCAGCTTCCCCAGACATCGAGCTGGATCACTGGAGACCGGCGAGTTGCTGCTTGGGAACCAGCCTTCCCCAGTAACACCAACTCCAGCAGGGGCACTGGGGTGAGTCCAGTTAGTGTCAGGGGCTCACAGGACAATAAAGGAGGGTTAGAAGGGCCCTCACAGGGTCATTTAGTAAATGAAACAAAGATGAAAGTGTCCTTTAAAAAAAGCACGGCATGCATGGAGGACAGAGGCCTAAAGCCCAAGCCAGGGGAACACCAAGACCTGAACGTCATCGGGGGTCACTGCAAAAGGAGCGTAAGTCCCCTTCCTCTGCCACCAATTGCCCAGCAGAGAATAAAACCCACGACCTTTGCACCTGCTTTGAATCGTGGACTCCCTACAAGTCTGCATCAATACATGCAGAGGTGAGGCTATAGAAGGACATCTCCCTGCCCAAGGGAATGAAATTAAAACCCTGGAAACGCATTTGTTGCAAGCAAGGAGCAGAACTTGACTTGCTGACAGCTGCTATAGCCTGCAAGATATCATCTCCACTTCTGTTTACTGCACCTATATGGAAGAGGTTTTACTACAAGACGAGCCTGGTTTAGGGCTCCTAATCAAAATCAATCAAACATTCTCATTCTGTCGTAAGCCTCTTCAGGAAACGAGATTTTGTTTTTAAACCAACCTCTTCTTTGCCAAACTCCCATACACGCACACTAATTGCGATACTATGCTCAGGTAGTGCCATAATAAATCACTACCAGTTTATCTAGTTAAACTGTCTATTGGCCAAGAATTTTTCCCGTACAAATCATGAACCCAGACGACAAAAGCAACTTGCTAGAACAAATGCTGCTGCCAAATGCTGGGCCCATTTGTTACAAGAACAAGTCGCTTATTCTGAAGTAGTAATATATTTTTTTTTTCTCCAGGCACCAAGGTGTTATGTAGTTACAACGAGCATGTATGCAAAGAGGTTCCAGGAGAAGTTAAAAAACATGTTAAACGTCATACATTTTTGACAACTTCCATTTCAAATGCTCTTTAAAGATCTTCCCATTAGAAACTCTCGAAGATTATGTTACCGCGTCTAGAATCAGGGTGAAGACAAAACGAAGCTTTGGAACAGGGAAGAAAATCTGAGAGCCGGTGATAGACAAATTCTGACAAGGTGTCTCCTTGACGTTCAATACATTTTGGCCCATTTTGAATCCCGCCTGCCTGTGGCTAGTACTTGAGCTAGCATTTGTTAAATGCTTTCAGTGATTGCAGTTGGAAAAAATCAAGTGGTTAACCAGAGGGAAAAGGTTTCAAGAACTCAAATCCAGAATGTTTTGAATTATGCGCAAGCCTGTTATGACCAGAAAATAAATGAAGTCCCAACCAAACCACCCCCGCCACCCAAAAAAACCCAACCCTTAGTTTTGGAAAAAATATCAATTGCTTGAAAAAAAAAGTAAGTAATCTCTCTAAGCAAGAGAAGAATTTGACGTGCTTCAGGCAAAAAGAAAAAAAAGCAGAAAAACAGTCAAAGGTTACAGTTATTTATAATAGATTTTCTAACGAAAATGCCGAGTTAGCCAAAGAACGAGAGAGCAGGGTGAAACTTCCAAGTCGAGCATGGGACCCCGATGGCAACTGCAGCGCTGACATTGAGAATCCATGCACACACTCATCCACCGCCAACAGAGAAGTCAGGAAAGTCCAAACCTACCTGAAAGAAACCTGGAGGGATGGGACCCCCTGGCATGCCATCGTTAGGAGGAATGTTTCCAAGGACTGGACTCGGGGCTGCAGCTGCACTCTGCGCGAGACAAAAAAAAAAAAAAAAAGGACAAATGGAAATTGGTTCGGTGTCCGATTTAAGAAGGCAACCTCTCCCCCCTCTGCCCATAAGCAATTAGCCCAGGATGGGTCACTAGTGTCATGACCAAGGTGTGAGTGCCTGTGTGTAAAATCATGTTAATCTACATATTTACAGAATACTACATTGAAGCCCATGTCATCAAAACCGGTTTGGAAATTAGGAACTATTATTCACAACGTCTCCTAATACATGACATGACTCAGGAGGTAACCCAATTCAGTCATCAGGTAGCAGGTTTAAACCAAAGCAAAGAGAAAGAAGAGGAGAAACTTTTAACCTTGTGAAACTCACTATTACCCTTCATATTTGGTGGCAGTATAACCAGTTTCATAAAGACATTAGATAAAATGATAGAGGTTTGGTCTATCAAGAGCTATTAAAAGCACAACAACCAGGACATCCCTACCCCTAAGCCAGCTGGTAATGTGGAGGAGGTATGATAAGGGGTGGCTAACTCTATACTAAGCCTGTTTCTTAGTTTTCCTCTAAATCATCTGCTACTTGTCAGAAGTCAAGACACTGGCTTAGATGGCCCTTTGTTCTGATCCAGCTGGGTAGTTCTTATATTCTTAGATAATCAGGTGAAGTGGAGACCAAATGCAACCCTTTAAAAGCTAAAATCTTGGGGCTTAGTTACAGCATCAGAAGAAATGCCCTGGCAGGGACAGAACCAAGCCCTCCAACATCCACCCCATGATGATAAGCACGCATTTCAGACATCCAACATCATCATCTTCCACGGCTACAGATATCAGCACAGCTGCCTTGAGCTTGAGCAGTAGCATCAACAGCTGCTCAGATAGGAAGAAAATCAGTAGGGAACTGATGCACGTGCTTCAGTTCCAAGCAAGACCAAATAAACTCTCACCCCAAAGCTGATAGAGCACTCAACCCTAGGTTTCCAAGTGACCATGTGCGCGTGCGCGCGCGCACACACACACACACACACACACACTCGCTTGTTTGTTTGTGCACCAGTAACATCTATGAGGTCACATGCTTCTGGGAACAGAGTTTACGTTATCCAAACAGAGCTCAAATTGCAATTAGTTCACAGAGGTGATGGCCCTGTAAAATTTGGGCCCAGTAACTTTTATAACCAAGGCACTGTCTGACAAAATCCACTACGGGGGGAAAAAACCCAACAACTTGCCTCGGCTTCTAATGTGTTGCATTTTGAACAAAGACTATTTTAAGTCTTCTTCACGTTTCTGGATTGGCCACTTAAACACAGTGTGTGGTTCTGCCCTCTGAGATGTCCCCTCTCTCCAACTTGCAAGCGTGCCAAGGGCTTTTTGTTTGTGTTTTCCAAACAGCGTCCTGCGAGGACTGCCAAGCTCTGGCTCTACATACAGCCCCTTTCCTCCCGGCCCCTCCAAAAACACACGTGCTTTTCATTATATTTCTTTTGCTCTGCCTGTATTTCTACAACAGCATGCATCTCCTTGCTGAAAAACGAGGTTCGAGGAGACTAGCAATTTGGTTCCTTTCCATATGAGACTGAAAATTACTTGGCTATTTGCGTTTGTTCCTACTTAGTATTACGCCTGCCGCACTATATATGTAAACTGGTGAGCGAGGACGTATCCTCTGGCATGGGGACTGGTCTTGTAGCTGGTCTGATAAAACAGCATTTTTTCCTCTTTCATTTTCTGCTGGGTGAACTGGCAGATTTGATGACTATGGTAGGTAAAAGAACAGCTGCAAAGCCAGCCAAACAAACATTTGCTTTCAATCTCTGAACTGTTTTGCCTCTCACCTGCGGAAACAAACTACGATCTTAATTTAAATTTGGCAGGTTCCGATTGTGTCAAAAGAACAGCAGCACAAATGGACCTACCTTGCTACTCAACCTCATTAGCAGCTTGAGCTATAGAAGGGGCCAGAATTAAGTAACTGCTACAAAAAAATCCCTCTTAAACAGCACCACTGACAAAATGTCCCTTCTAGGTCGGGGATAATATTTTTTACTGTTAAAGCAACACGAGAGAGGTGCCCTCATTTAGCTATAGAAAATGGAGTCTACATTTCTGGCATAATTTAAGAGGACCATGGTAATTTAAGGAAAAAAATCCACTAAAAAAGTCTCAAACAATCATTAATTATTTTTCTGAGAATTTTTACAATGAACTTGTGCATCTGATCTTACGTTGAACCATCACCTTTGCACCACTCCTTTAAAGCTACCTTCACCATTGAAAGCCCATATGGTTATAAGATGCATTACAATCCCCTGTTGTCTTGGCTTTAAGCCCATTCCAACATATCTCTCTTTCCCATCCAAAACAGTATACTAATGCTAATACAAGCAGCGTCTCCAACCGTTTACCATCGTTTTTGTGGTGGCATCATCAAATGAGCCAGCACCTTGGAAGAAGTGTGAGCAGACAAGATAAGCTTGCACGTCAAGTCCTGAACTGAAGGGTGAAGCGATGCTTAAGCCAACTTCAGCTAGGAAAAGCCCCCAAGATTCAGAGCTAGAGAACCGTTCTGTTTTGGGTCAAAAGCAGCCACATAACTGAGGGTGACCTTAGTACATCGATCAATCAAGAGGTCCCCCCCACCCCCAGATCTTAAATTCAGCATCGCTACTCGTTTACAATTTAAACAGGGCAAGGGGGAACGATTTATCAGCAGTTTTCAATTATTTATCCAATTTCAGGGTTTTGGTAAAAAGTAAGCATCTCATCAGGCTACCAGTCTCTATGGCAGCGATTCAGCTCAGGTGCACACGAAGCAGCCGGGCTCTTTACACCTTGCTGAGAAGAGTCAGTATTGCCAATGCAAAGGGACAGCACAGAGTACTATCAAGCAGCAAGACTGAGAAAATCTACTGGGCATCGATACAGCATCTTTTGCACAGGGGATCATTACTCTGCAAATAGGTTGGAAAGAAGAGATATTAGCCAGGCTGGGTGGGAAATTCCCAGGTCAGGTTTACATTCCCCTTGCTTTGCAGCCAGCCAACCCTTGCTCTACTGAGATAGCAGCACACATTGGGCAAACAAGTCACAGCTGTTGCATCAATGATGCTCAACCAGGGTCCCTCGGTACCCCTGGGGTGCCATGCAATCCTTTTTAAGGGTGCCATAATATTAGTACCATTAGATGTGCAAACCCCTTACACATGATTCACAAGATAAACCCAAAGATCATACATAGGAAACTATAATGTCAACAATGTTCTGCCCTGTTTTGGGCTTTACCGGTTCTTTGCAATAGAACTACTGCTCAGTTATTTTCCACCCCATCACAAAACGAGTGAAAGTTAAGAGCTGGCATTTTCTAAGGGGGGTCCTAAGTCTAAAAAGGTTGTGAACTCCTGCAGCACATGCTCCAGAATGGTCCTGCGGCTGGCCCGAAGGCGGAAGCTGAGATACGAGTGCTACTGCAAAATCATCTTTTGTAAAGTTTATGCCTAACCTTAGATTTTATAGCTAAACAGCTAGAAAATACTTTATTAAAAGCTTCCCAGTGAAGCTCTTGTCACTCGGACAGCACACAGCAGCCACCCTTCACTCTGGGGAGACATCCACAGCAGAAGCCACCGCACCACTGCTCTGCTTACAAAATCCTAAAGCTTCCACCATCACATCTGCTCTCTGGAGGTGCTACCTGGGCTAGCATAGGTCAACACCATCTCATCACCTTTAGGGTGGAGGAGAGGTTCTCCTAAGGACACACCTAGCATCAGTATTTTTCTTCTGCACCTGCTGGAGTCCTGTCCATTCACAAACATGGGCAGGTGGAGGGTTCGTTCTTAAAATAATATTTGCATAGGAAAAGAAAGTATGGCTGAATGAACGAAACTTGCCAAGCCAGCAAGATCTACTGAGGACACATCTGGACAGGGGGTCAGGTCTTGCTCTATTCCTGGCTCTGCCAGATCGACCCCCCCTATATTACCTAACACAACATCACTACCTCTGCATCAGTTCTCTGTCCCTCTCTCGTCCATCTGGTTTATGTAGATGGTGAACTCTGAGGCAGGGCTTTCTCACAGCGCATTTGTACAGAGAGTAACACAAGGGGCCTCTGACTTTGTTGGGGTCCCTCACTATGACAAACCACTCATGACCACCCCAAAAGGTAATACCGCACCAGCGCAGAGCATCTATATCGGCACTTTGTACCGCTGCCGCAGTATGCTAAACCTCAAACGCATGTGGTTTTTCATTGATCTCAGTTGGCTTCTCTTCTCACTTGTCCATCTCCCAGGCCACCTCATCCCCTGCCCCTCCTCTCCCCAGACATTAGCAGCAGCCAGGTCCGACAGCTCTCACTGCAGCTATGATGAGAGCCAGGCAGCTCGCCGCTGCTGTCCCAAGGAGAAAGCCTCCCCTACATTCACTGCCATTCAAAGCTCCTGGTGTGCTTCAACCAGGCTGACTCAAGAGAAGCAAGGCCCAGTGGATTCAGGATTGTATTTAAAGATGAACTGACAGTGGAGAGAGGGGAAAAAACTGGGTTTATGCTGTCTTCCCCAATATATAACAAGGCCTGTCCATAAGAGGGGTCTTTTGTTTTGCTGTTTTTGAGATTTGAAGCTCAGGTCTTGCCTGCATGATGGGTGATGGGACTTGCAGTGTCATCCTGGTAGTTGACCAAAGAAAGCAAAAGCCATGAGACTAGGGAAATGATCCCCCCCCTCCCCTGCTTGCTCCAAAGCCTGTGGGTTTGTTACCATCTGTAAGGAAGGCACTGAGGAAGAAAGCCCCTTTTGTTGGGGATCTCACGTCCTGCCAGCCCAAAATAAGGATGGAGAATGCAACACTTATCAGAGCCTCGGGACAGACCACATTTCACACGCTTAGTATTTTATCTTGTAGGAAAAATAAACCCACTCATGTCAGGCTCACTCCCCCCGCCCTTGCAAAGCAGCAAAATAGAAAAACAAGCCCAATTTTCTCTCTAGTAGGTTCACTTTTAAGCTAGACCAACTCTTAATCCAAAACCATGGAAAATAATGCAGTTTCTGTGCAAAGCAGATGAATCCCCTCAGAGCAAAAACTGGGCTAAGACCTACAGCAAGTCCATTTAGGATTTGCCTCTCAGACCCAATACTTCACTCCAAAGGAAGCATGCCTTGTAATAAAGCTGTCAAGTGATATTTTAGTGTCAAGAAATTTCCAGCACATCGTGATCCCCTGCTGGGGAACGTCTTAAGGGACAAGAGTTCCCAAATCTTCTCGGAATATCACTACTTGCATACCTGGTTCCATGCACAGGGCACTCGGACCCTCTTACGAAATAATCTCATACACCCTGGGAGAACGAGCCAACCCACGACTGAGCAGTTGGAAGTGCTGCGTGAAGGACGTGACAGAAGTAGGGCCATGACATCGGGTGCACCTGCACCCTCAAGCATGCACAGCCTGGTGGGGAGGCTCAAAAGAAACAGGGGTCCTCCAGCACCCCAAGCCATTCTTGCTTCTTTGCTTTGCCTGGTATTGGGGTTGAAGAGGGTCAGGGTCCCCTCCCTGGATACTCTCCCCTCAAAAGCATCTGCAGGGTGCGTGTACCAAAACGACAGTTCGTGGTTAAAGCCCCAGACTGGGACTCTGAAGCTGAAAATTCAGGTATGGTTTTGCTGCACACTTCTATGCAACCGCGGGAAAGTCATTTACTGTATTTTCTCAAATACAATGCACCAATCCAACCCCAAATACAACACATGCCCTGTTTCTGAAAGGCCCCGAGGAGGGGAAACTAATTTACTTTGTAGAGCACATGTAAGTACCAGAGATCTGGGGCCACATGCTGGGGCTGGGACTGCATCTGACCTTGTGCACTGGCTTCAGGGCTGTGCGCAAAGTCCAGGACCATGCCACAGACCCCACATGCTGCCCCAAACCTAAAAGGAAAGAGCAGTAGCACCATTACTTTTCATGGCTCCCACAGCCACAGCAGTTAACGTTGCCATCACTGTGCACCTCGCCCCCAAATTTCCAGCCCTTTTCCTTGCACAAAGCTCACCCCAATTTTCCCACGACTTTTGTTGGGGGAAAGTGCAGATAATACGCAAGACAATACGGTAACCATTGTGCTGCAAAAACAGGTGTCTCCTTCCTCCCACTGCCTTGCCTATTTAGGATATAAACACTTTGCAAAAAAGGCTTATTTAGGTCAGAAGGACACGTGCTACCACGGAGCCAAAATCTACTGGCTCATTCTGCAGAGGTGCTGTGCAGCCATGATGCCTACGACGAGGCTGAGATGTGCCTGTCAGCTTCCATAGGAGCTGCAACTTCTTAAACTTCAGGTAGAGAAGACAGCAGGCAGCACTGGATGCCCTGGGGAAGTTTTCCCTTTGAAAACTTAGGAGACACAGTACTTCTCCCATGGCTTCCAGCTGGGCAACCCATGAAGAAGGGTGCAACACTCATTTCACACAGCCGAGTCTGATGGGTGCCTGGGTGACATACCTAAGACGCTTCCACCTAAAACGGCAATGCATGGAGATCTTGCTAGATCTGTGGCTCACCCACAGACTGGTTATAAAGACATTTATTTTATTATTTGGGATAAAGCCTTCTAGAAGACCGGACTGGTTTGGTCGCACCGCAGTAAAATGGTAAGGTGCCTAAGGAACAAAAGGGTCCAGAGTCAGCCCAACATGGAAGGGTCTTGAAACCTCAACTGGAAGATAGAAAAAGGCCGAGAGGGCTGACGTATGGTGTCCTGGGTGGGTCATCTCTACATGGAGGAGGGAGGAAGATGCAGAGATGGGAATGTGGGCAGCTGCGCAGGTCACTTGGGAAGACCAGGGATGTGCAGCACAAAGAAAGCAGAGAAGGAGCTTGACTTGCACACAAATGCTCTTGGTTGGTACTGAAAGTAAACCATATGTTAATGGCCAGCCAGGGCCCATATGGCCACCTAAGGCTGACCTCTTGCACAGTATTAATATCACCAGTTCATCCCGTCTTGAACTCAGGATGGCTGCTTGAGCGAAGTCCTGTCCTCCAGGATCTGGAATTCACGAGCTCAGGTGATGGACAGCGCTCCCCCTCCTCAGGTAGGAGAAGCCATTGGAGGCAGAGAGCCAGGTAAAGCAGGAGGGAAGGAGGGAAAGGGACACAGGTGTTGAAACAAGGTGGGGACCCCAAACCAACGTGAGATCCCAGGACTCAGTGTCTGATTCCAACAAGGCTCCTCTTCTTTTTTGCATTAGTCTCTAGCCTCCTGAAAAGTCACTAACCTCCATCCCTTCTCCCCAAGTGTACTACAACTAGATCTGCTCTAATTGGACATACAACAGGTCTTCCTACCGTTATGCATGCCAGGCACAGGCTGTGATGGGTACAGCAGGTAAACGGTGTGATTTATCCAATGCGAGATTAGGAAGCCTGCTGTACTGTGACGTTCATTATCAGATTATACACGCATGCTGTTTTTATTTGTCTAGTTATGTTAAAAGCTCTTTGCCAACCTCAATAAACACACAGTATTAGGCAAATCACATCTTATTACATGCATGTTGACAGTCACTTCTGGGTGGTAAAACCTCGTTGGCCACAATACGTTATTCATACCCACTGCTGCAGCTTGAACCCTTCATAAGCAAGAACACTTAACACTTGCAGAGCCTTGCAGCCGCAGGCTCTGAAGCTCCTTACAAAGGTGGAAAACTGCTTATAAATAAGGATCCAGAGCCAAGAGAAGAGCCTCCTTGATCAGAGAGAGATGGGGCAGTCAGAACTAGAGTACAGGTCTTCCAAAAAAAAAAAAAAAAAAAAAAAATCACTTGCTGTAATCCCTACCAAAAGTATGATTTAGAGGGAGGATTGGGACTAGCTGGCTCTTTCTGGGATGCCCACACAGACACATTAGATGAAGATTTCAGGAGTCCAGGCATGGGAAGAGGTTGACCACCACTTCCCCGCCAAATCTTCTGATGTGGCCACATGCAAAAGTTACTGGTTTGCATGTCATGACATCTTCAGTCCAGGAGCAATATGCAATTCATGCTGGAGTTACTGTGCATCACGCGCTTCCAAGAAACTCTACCATTACAGGAACGGTTAAAAAAGCCATGTTCCTAAAAAAAAATAAAGACCACTTAATTCCCAAGTTTGTTCAAATCTTTCCATCCTCCTGGTACTGTTGCTGCCATCCACATTTAATCCCAAGCAGGCAGCAATCCTTCTGACAAGGCCCTGGGCTGTGACAGAACCACTCAGCACACAATCTGGACTTGGACAAACTGGATGCAGTCTGATTTGCACTGTATCAAGTGGGGCAGATTCATTCTGTGCTGGAACCATGGACGTATGGAACAATTTCTAATTTTTAATCTAAAAAAAATGGAAGCAGCGACTAGAATGATTCAAAAAAAGAAAAAAAAAATATGAAGTTCTGCTTCCAAACCTAGACATTCAGTTAACACACTAACTTGGTACGCCAGCAGATGCCGTCTAAGCCTTTAAATCGCACACTAATTGCACTAATTGAGCTAACAGTCTCTGTTTCGTCTCCCTACCCTGAGTCAACCAGCGTCTTCTGGTACTGCTGCAGAGATCCAAGCTGTTGGCTTTAGTGTTATTTTGTCAGCCATTAAACGATTCATCAGAGTCATTAATTGATTTATTACTGCTGCCTGCAAGTATAGCTTTGCAAATAAAGAATGATGTAGGTCAGAACGCAATAGAAATTGGACAAAATAACACAGCCAGGAGCTGGATGCTTAAATTATCTGTAGGAGTCCAGTCATGCAGACCCCCTGACACTGGGTTACACAAAAAAAAAGAAAAGATGATGTGCCGTTTGGCTCGGTTGCCAGAAACCCTGCTAACTGGAACAGCATATCAGCAGGGGGAAGCTCTGGTACTAAACACCCAGTCTTCCAGTGCATGAGGAAGCCATTCAGGCTGTCACCACTGCCAAAAACTAATGATCATGCACTCCTGTAATGCGGTCCTCTTAAACTGCCAGCAGACCTGGAAACCCAACAGAAAGGATGTGACAATAACAGAAGTGTTTGAGGTATGGGATACCCAAACTGGGCTCCAGCCAGAGCGAAATACTCAATGAAACGGCTGCCCGACAGTCCATGAGCTCAGAGAGAGGTGCATTTCTGTAGCATTTTTCCACTCATTTGCTGCCGAGACCAAGGACGGCAGATTTACAAGTGGCACGCTGAAATAACCAACCGCCTCCACCCCCTTAGAGAAAAGGACCCGTCCACCCCCTCCCCTACGCTCACTGGAGGAGAATCTGCCCTAGCTGAGATGCATGAGCAGCACTGCAACTGCAATCAGACATTTGTAAATCTTAGCTCCCGAGTACGTTAGCTACCAGTGTCATCCGTATACCAGGCTTGCACGTTGCCTCCTTTGTGTACGCATGCCAGAAGCAGCCTGTACAGTGGATGGGGCTAGCATCAGCTCTGGAGTTGCAGCTGTAAGTGCCAGGTGGCACAGATTGTGCCCAAAAGTGTAGCAAGCAGAGAGGAAAAAAAAAGGTTTCTCCCATCATGAAACGCGATCACATCCAACGTATGAAACGCGCGTGCATTAATGGAAAAGAATGAAGTCTTGGTTAATTTTTCAGTCCAAACACACCTAACTCACGGGGAGTTTAAAAATACCTGTAAATCGCTTTTTAAATATGAAATCCATGTTACTCAACTGCACCAATCTCACTCAGCTTCAAAATGAATAACAACAATAATAAAAAATAACTGGACTAAGTTCTGGCCTATGCGAATTTGGAGCACTGCCTCCATCATAACGTGCCTGTCCTTCCCCCAGCTCCAAGTATTTGGGTGAAGGCTCTGGAGTGTGTCATGCCAGCAGAAAGCAGTGATGTAATCTCCGCAGGAATAGTTATTCTGCTCTTTTATCTCACACCTCGCTAGTGGTGCAATTTACACATACGCAGACAGGACCCACTGCATGGAAGACAAACAGCAATTCACTTTCCAAGTCCAGATTAGCTATGAAAACAATTTGCCTCTGCCTGTAAGGAAGCCCTGCGTGCTGGAAGCTGTCCAGCGGAGGAGGTCCCTCGCCCGAGTGCTGTCCCAAACGAGACGGAGACTTTCTGCACGCGAGCTGCAGCTTGACACTCCTCGGGACGGTGCTTTACCCGTGCACGGGGAAGCCAGAGCTCGTTTGCAATGGGGACCCAAGGAGACCAGGTATTACCAGGGAAGAAAGGGCGTTCGCTTGTACGGCTCGGGGTAGCGGCACAGTCCTGCCCTTCAACCGGAGGGGCTGGAAAGGCCTTGAGCCTGGGCAGCTTGCTCTTCAAACTGAAGGAAGAGACCGTCTCTTCTTTATCAGCCATCTCTCCGGCACTATCAGCGCCTGCCAGCACCAAGTAGACCATAAGCACAAATCCAAATCTGCGTCTGCAACAGAGTCTCGCTTTAAGGTTTCAGAGCCAAAGAGTCTGTTGCACGGGGTACTGTGCACACAGCATTTAGCGTGCCAGGCACATGCCCTGGGCAGGGTTTAAGCAGCCCTATGTAAACCCACGGGGTAAATTTTTAAGGGTGGCTACATTCGGGGGACTTTGTTTAAAAACAAACCACCGAAGGCAGCCCCCTCCCCAGCCTGTGATCCAACATCGTCTCCTTTCCTAATGTGTTATGTTCACAAGATGGTTCCTCACCCCCAAGCCACCTGCTTTGGGAGCTCAGCCTGGGATCTGAGAGTCAATTTGTCCATCTCCTCAGGCATTGCTCCTAGGGATACAGGTTCTCTGGGCCAAATCCTGCCCTTGTTTTCACCCGTGGAGCACCCCACCCTTTCCCCTGCTCTTGCAGAGAGGAATAACTGACTGATCAGAAGTGCCAGCGTCCTGCTCCTCTGCGCGTCTGCGGCAGGTCTAAGAGCAAAAAATAGGAGAAAAGCGTATTTTTGTCACTGAAGCCAGCAGAGGCGTGTACACACAGGTAACAGATTTGTTGAACAACACAGTCGTGTTTTTCCAGACTCGCCATTCAGAGCAGATATACGCTATGCTGAGGGATTTAGCTGACTAACAATTACTCGAACGACAATATGTTGGCGTTTTTGTTTTTTTGTTTTTAAAATCAGATCCAACATCCAAGCCTCCACAGTAAAAAGGAAAAGAAGAGAGTTTGAAGTACAAGAGTCAATTAAAACAAGCAGATCTCAGAGTCCAATTGTGATTCAGATGGCGGTGCATGTTGTGCGTGGTGTTTAAGGCAGGGGAGAAAGGAGCAAAAGGAAAGCACCTGGGTTGAGGGCATTAAAATGTTAGTTCTTTTGTCAAACATCTCGCCCCTGAAACCACGTAGTGTCAGTGGGCTTGCCTCTACGGGAATTTAGCATGTAGTGTGCGGGGATGTGCACTAGCAGCACACGAGCAACCTGGGTAGAGGCTCCATGTGTGCAGAGGGCCTCTGTGAAAATGGAGCAAGATGCTTTGCTCTTAGCAAACACCGAGAGCATGAGTGTGGAGTCGCTAGTGCTAAGCCTAGTCACACCCTTGCTTACTGCCTGCTAATTGTGCACGAAAGCGAGCAAGGGAACAGAAAGACTGACTGTGCGGTCGAGGCGTCTGACTGGCTCTCGAAAAGTTTGGGGTCTAAGTCCAGGGCCTCTTGGACTTCCCACACGACTCTGGGCGAGCCGTTTAATTTCTTCGTGCCCCTATTCCCATCTGTGAAATGGGGCTGGTGTCACTTGTGCACCTCTCGAGGAGGTAGCAACGCAACACCGTGTTACCGTGACCATCAGAAAGGAAGTCGTACAATTGGAAAACAAACAAACCAAAAAAACCCAACCACCCCAAAACAAAACATTCCCATAGTCCTGCATTTCTGAGTCCTGTGAACTCTATGATGCGTTAATCTGGCAACAAACATAAGCACCCCAGATACTCTACTGAAAAGCCCGGAGCCACTTCAAGTTGCTTCACTATGACTTCCCAGTGCATATATCAAAGGTAAAGTATTTGCTCATTATTTCGATAATGCATTAACTTCTTCACTTTTATTACCTCCATCTAGCCAGGGGACAGCTTATGTAAGGGACTACCAAGGAGAGATCCCACACTGGAGCAACACTAGAAGAAGGTTATACAGCAAGACTTCTTTACCCAGCAGTTCCCTTTCTGTATTTGATGGCAATGCGAGGTTCTCCTCTTTTAGACCACAGGAACTGACTTCCTGCCATCTGCTTTCACAGTCCAGCTCCTGCAAGTAGAACCACAAGGTTCCCGGCAGCCAGCAAGCATACCGCTTTTGCTCTTATATAAATGACTGTCACCCTCTCTTCTACGTGGTTCCTGCTATTAATCACTTGTGCACATTTCTGCAGGAAGATGGACCTGCAGTTCTGTCACAAGACCTCCTAGTTTGTGGCCAATTCCTTGGAACTATCGCATCCAGTTCAGTTAATTAAAAAGGGTTCGTTTCCATCACGCAAAGAATGAAAAAGAAAAAAAAAAAATAAAATCAGAAAGTAGCAGCGGTATTTAATTGACTATCTAATTCCACTGGATCCCTTCCCTCTATGTTCTGTGCGCTGCAGGTTGCAAATCAGAAACGTGCATAATTGCACTAAGATTCGTTCCTGTTCTCCATCCAAGCAATAAACAAATCCCATCGCTTCTCGAACCACGTCTCAAATCCACCCACTTCCCTTTCATCCTGATGGTTGATTCACATGCCCACAACCTGATTATCACCTCCGGGCTGGTCTAGGGATTCTCTCTGAACTGCTCCAGCTCATCCAAAGCTTCCTCTGGCTTGCTGTTTTTCATATAGCCGTTCCCCTTTGAATCCTGCACCGAGTGCCACCCACTACAGTACAGTTGAGTCCTGGTTTTCCAAGTGCCCGTATGCCTACCATGCCGGGCTGTATTTTTCCTTCTTTAGCAAAGCCAGAATCTTTGGTCCCCTGTCCCACAATGCCCTCGATATGTGGAAGATGCTCCCCAAGCAAGTTTGCTAAGCCGTGCCCTCGCTCTAACCTCTCCGAGAAGCTCAATTTTGCTGTCTCGGGGATAAGAGAGGTGGAACGAAAACCTAATGGGATGGAATCATCAATGGGATCGATGCGCTCACGTGCGTCACGGGCTGGCTTGGCGGGGGGGGAGGCTCGCTGCAACCCTTCACCCTCCTCAAACGCAAGCCTCATCTGTCATGCCACATCTGCATGCAGAGAGAGCTCTTCAGGACTCAGACTCCGTTATTTCCCCCCTTCGAGTCAACTTGCAGGAGGAGGTCGAAGCCAACCTGTGATGCACAGGGCACTGCATTTCATGGAAACCATATTTTGCTTAGCCTCAGATGCGTGTGAAAGATGTTGACAGACAGCAGCAAAAGAAAACTCCAAACCTTAATCTAGCCACAGATTAGTCACATCTCAGGATGCAGCAGCGCAATCCCCCCCCCCCCCCAATGCGTCTCAACCCTATTCTGGAAGGACTGCCCTCAAGGGATGAGAAGGGTTTGCTCTTTATGCTAGTTTAACCCTTGACCTGCCAGCTGAGCTCACTAACTAGTGCCTGTGCGGTCACAATGATGTTTGAGGTAGATTCAAAATGGGCAGGGACCAGAAGAAAAGTCATCCCATGCAGCATTCCCTACACGGTAGCTACTTTTAGTCTGAGCGGCAAAGGATGGAGAGTCTGGAGCCCACACCCTTCTTGGATTTCACCTCTCCTTCCCCCTTCCCGTAGGAAGTCTATGAAGTCCTAAGGGTTGTGTCGGACAGTCTCGCTAACCCTATCTAGCAAGACAGAACGGAGCAAGAAGCAAGCATCCTAACAGAGAAGTCAAAAACAAAAGCAAAGAAATTACCGGCTGAACATCTGCACTCTCGACTCAGGATGCTCCCCTTCCTAGCCTGCCCCAGTGCGAACACCCCCGCTTAAGGGGCAACCCTCTGACACTGCCATTTCAAGCCAACGCAGCACTTCCATTCTTCAGGATCATCACGCGGCCATCGCACCGCTGCTTCCCCACTTTACAAGCGGCACGAAGCGAAGCCGCTTAACAGGTTGCACCGTTGCAAATCGAAGTTAACTTCAAAACACATGGGTGTATATTCCCCACTTGATTCACAGGCATCATTTCTGGCCTTGGGTCTCACTTTCCAAGCCAGCAGGGAGGGCAGGCGAGGGTGGGCTTTGTCTCACTCAACAGCAACACCTGCTTGATGCCTGGAAGGGATTTTAAAAGTCTGAAGGGAGCTTGGCTGAGCCCTCAGTCAGATGATATCCAAAAGACCAGCACATGGGAGAGAAAGAGAGAGAGAAGCCGAGTGGGGAGGAGAAAAATAATCCTTAATAAAGATATAGTTTTGACTAAAACATAGCTAAACCCCCTGCGACCTGCCTTCCATGCAATCCTCCTCCCCTCCCCATCTTCCCTTCAGGGTCCTGGAGTTCACCGCTAAGGACTGTTGTCTGGCAGTAAATCTTGCCTAGGCCTACAGAAACCAGAAAAGCAAAGCACCCATAGGAAGTGGCCTCAAAAGAAAGCGGTGTGCAGGGACACGTTACAGGACCGGACACCGGCACGGCAAGCGAAGCGAATCACGTGCTCTACGGCAGGGCTTGTCAACCTTTTAGCAAGACAGCCAAATTAACACAGCTTGACCCAAAGGCTTCCACTTCTCCCGCTGCCAGTTGCCAGTGCCGTCCCAGTTTAGTGGGCTGGATAAAATCCCTTTGGCATGCAGACTCTAGGTTGCCAGCCCCTGCTTTAAGTCACGGTGTCCTGCACTGCCTCAAACCCACGGTGAAGTCAGCAGTAGAGATGTAGGGTCATGCGTGAACCCTTTTCCCCCTGATCTTTCCTCCTTGCCTAGCTGGAAACAGCTACTTAGAGGATGCTAATTTTGTATCCTCCTCCTCTATAGTCTCCTCTAGCCTTTCCAGTAGACCTGTTGTGTCCGGCAAACGCGTAAAGGGAGCATAGTTAAATTCAATGCATTTCTGCAGGAGTATGGCCTGGTGGTTCAAACAGGGGCTCTGCTCCCAGCTTGCTCCCGGTTGACCCATGTTACACCACTTCCCCGCAGTGCTTCTCTACCTAGCGAAGCTGCTCGATTGAGTTACACACCCAACCAGCCCTTTCTCCTCGAGGCTCTATTTCACAGCCGCAGGAAAACTGGGAGAAAGCAACCCAAGGTGCTCGTGGACGCCTAGCGTCTCAGTGGCGTGCTTTTAGGTACGCTGACAAATTTACGTCAGCCATGACTGACGTTCACAGCAAGCAGGTGCTTGCTTTACGTAGGTATTCTGGCTGAAAAAACCTGACCTGGGTGTGCCCAACATGAACTTGTATCCATGGTGCAAGGTTTCAGTGATGGCTGGGGCAAACTGGTGATCTGGTCCCCATCATTTTGTTGCCCTTGGTGTGTACTGCGCAAGCATAAAGGAACAAATCATCATACAGGTCAGAACTTAAACAGACTACATAAACAGGTAAGATGGAATTTAATTGGCCTCCAGTTAAGCCTCTCTCATCTCATTAAAGCTGCCTTCATCTTATATAGCGAGGTTTTAAATTTAATAATAGAACACTACCACACCTCACAGTAACCCGATTAGCATCTGAGGATGGCAGTATGTTGACCATTTCGTACAGATCTAAACATCAGATGATTTTCTGCATTAGTCTCCTCTCTGGGCTGGTGGTGCCTGTACTGCGTCAATAAAATGAGTTTTCTCCCCCTTTTTTAAGTTGACATCATACAATTGGAAGAACAAAAATCATGGGCTTGCAGACGCCATGATTTGTTCGATTACAGGACGGCAACGCGCCCCCATCGGCTCTGCAGAACTTTTTCCGATTCCAACAAGAAGTGGAATGGAGACGGTGCAACCAGCGGTTGGAGTTCAGTGGTTAAGCGACAGACAGACAGACAGACAGACAGACAGACAGACAGACAGACAGACAGACAGACAGACAGACAGACAGACAGACAGACAGACAGACAGGACAGACAGACAGACAGGACAGACAGGACAGACAGGACAGACAGACAGCATTTTGCCACTATTTCATGCAGCATTTTGTCTGTTGCCTTCAAAACTCTGCCGGGGAGTAAGGGGAGGAGGAGGAGGGGAAAAAAGTCACGAATGAAGCAAGTAGTCTCCCTATTAACAGAAATACCCATTTACTGGTCTCTTGCATTGTGCTGTAAAAATTCAAGCAGGCACCTGCACTGTTCTGGGGAAAAACCTAAGAGCACGTTGAAGAATAAGTGGCATGAACAATGGTCAAACAATTCACATTTAACCATAGCAACAATTCTAGAAACAGCTCAATTTTACTGCACCCTCCTAGGTGGCAGCTCTAAGAGATTGTTGGTTGAGGATGCTTCAGGCAGCCTATGTATGAACAAGTCTTTCATTCAATAGTAAATCTGGAGTTAACTTCCAAACAAGTTTTAAAAACTTTATAATCCTAAATTAAAACGACGTGCATGAAACTAGTAATTTTACAAGAGAAGCGACTCGCCATACCTCCTGCCCAGCACAAGTCTATATAATCCTTGAAACACCTCTCAAGATAGTTTCTCCATAGTCCTACGAACTTCATAGCAATTCAGCTAAGTTTCCAGACACAGTCCAAACTTGGCTCCTAAGCCTTAAAAAGCCAAAGGATGAGGGCAGAAAAGGGGATGGTGACTTTTTCATCCAAGGGCAGATTTCAACTGCTTGAGATCCACCAACGCTTAAAAACAAGCGTGCAATAGGAATCTATTCCCACGCCACACAGTATGTTCAATATAATTTAATTCTTTCTGGACAAAATTGAAATCGTCATTTACAAAAGTTCTAAGAAATAAACCAAGAGACTAACATTTGCTGATGCAACTGAAGGGACCTGAGGTTCTGGAAGGGTTTCTAGGTTTTATTTTAAAGTAAAATACAGAAATAGGCTCAGGTAAAGATTTGTTTATTGGTGGAAGGAAGAAAAAAAAATACTAAAAAGATTACTCTGGTATCACTATGCTTTATATAGATTTCCCCCAGCATGGGAGAGTAGAAGAGGTTTTGTTACAAGAGAGACTTTTGGGTGAATGCTAGTTTTGTTTAATTTTGCTTTTGATATTTTATCAGACTTTTGTGTTCATTTATAATGCACCACCTGAGAACCACGAGGGATGGAAGTCCTGGAAAAAAATAAATCAAAGCAGCAGCTTATGTCTCAGCTAAGAATGGAGCATATATTTTTCTCCTTTCACACACGCACACCCCACCACCATCACCACCACCACCACACCCCCACATTTTCACATCTGAAGCCAATACTTTAGAAAAAGGAACACAGTTCAATAGTGTTTCAAGCTAATACAGAGCTTTTTCCCTTGTAAAGGATAATCTGAGACAGCAGCTACACCAGAGCAGCTTCAGTCTCAAAACAATAGGATTTAATCTTTTAAGTAGGCAGCCCCCTTATCCCTGGAAAGGAAACCCCTTCAGTCATTTCCAAGTTTGTAAATAAGGATCTTGGTAGCATCTCATGGACATCTGCTCAACAATCCTGACAGTGTTACTGCTAACATTTACAAACATCCTTACGCAAATACACATCACTCTCTGCTGATCTTGCTTTATCTAAATATATCCCAAGGAAATAACTTGGCAGTGCTGCAAAATTTCACAGCAACCAAATTAAAAAAAAAAGTAAGAGAGAAAATAAAAAAAATGAAAGGTGTAAAACAATAGGCTAAAGAGAACAGAAAGACGGGCAAGATTTTCTGTGCACATGCAGGTTGGAAGGCTACAAAAATTCCTAGTTGGAGGTTAAATAAGGCCAAGAGTGATTTACTGGCAATTAATGTTTAAAAAGGTACTACTTTCTCTGCAACACTGCAAAGCCTATTTACACAGATGACATCAAGAAGCTACTCAGAAGGACAGGATGCTAAACTGAAACCAGGAGCGACTGTACACACACATAGTTGTGTGGTTAACTAGAAGCTTCAACTCAAGGGTTAATTTATGCTGGTTTTCTTGCAAGTTTGGATTTTATGTACGTGCCATAAAGGTGGTGGCAGAAGGGTATTTTCAACCCAAAGGTTAAGCTGAACCACGACTTCTTGTTTTTAAAACTTGGTGCATTTGCACTTTTGCCTCAAAACTCTGGGAGTGCAGAACAAATGCGAGCTCTCTCACTGGCAGCCTCACAGGAAGCCAGGCACAATGCAACACTCATAAAAATACATGCAGTTCAAAGCTCTCCCATCTTATGGACCAACAGGCAAAGCCCAATATTAAATCTGCACTTCCCTTCTCTTGTCCTATACTGGAAGTAACCAGGACCGAGAACCCTACGGGGACAGCAGGTTACACAAGCACGTGTGCACACACACGCACGTACACGACTGTCTTTTCCAATGTGTGATGTACAGCGCAGATTACATTTTAAGCACTACTCCATCAAATAGTGAAACTACACTAATGAAGCATCAACATTGTGAAAACAAATCTTAAGATGTATATGGTGCTAAGAATGAATCCACTGGTTCACCCTGCCCACTATTTCTGTTTTGCTAACCACAAAAAATTGGAGGATTTCCAAGAGCTGGAGGGTTACGGTTGCAGTGGGACCTGTGTTCCTTGTGAAAGCTGAAAACAAGTTTCCCATCTCTCCTGATAATACCAGTTGGTCCAATAGAAAAAAAAAAACAAAACAAAAACAATGCACGTACAAGAAACAAAATCAACCCTCAGCCTCACAAACCTTACTTCTTTTCATATCCATGGGACCATCCTAGCTTACATCCTTGCCGCTTCCAAATACCATTGCAATTTCAGACAATCTTCCCCCCAGATAACTAGCCAGGACTCTAGGCAATCCAATCCCATCTCCCCCATGTGCTAGAGCCATGCATGGAGTTATAGTTACTGACTGGTTTATTGTGCCCGTCTGGACAAGCAGTTTTAAAACAAGTCAATGGTAATTATTCCTCACAGAGGCTCGACCCTGAAGTTTGAAGACTTAGGAGCCGATTATATATAAACTGATATACACTGATGTAAGCAGAATTCCACTGAAGTCAACGGCATCACGCTGGGATATAATCATAATCAGACTAGCTTTTTTTAAAAACCAAGTCAAATGTCTACATGTAAAAATATTGCTGCCTCATTGACACACTGCTGCTAGTCAGCCGAAGGGATTTCCAGACGTTTCCCCGAATTTTCACCTTTGGGTGAATCCCAGAATCGCTGTGTCCCAGAAGGAATGGGTTTTTTTTTGCAGTCGTAATCAAATGAATGGTTGGAATAATAATGCAAAGCAGAGCACTTGCTATATGGGAACATGCCATCTTTTGGGTTTCCTTAGCTGGCTTTCAAAGGGTTATGGGAATTTATTTTTGTGAATCCAACCTTTCTGCATCAAATCCGTTTCCAATCTAAATGCTAAGTTTACGATCTTCAAGCATTGCCAAAACAGCTCAAATAGATTTCACGCAATTAGCGGACTTGACAATGATACAAATACACAGGTATTAATTACTATAAATTCTCCTCTAATAATTCCAGCAAACAGAAATACCAGGCTCTTTTCCAGCAATCAATACTATCCATTTAAGGGTCTTACCTGCCAAAAAAAAATATGTAAAATAATTATATAAAACTTTCATTAGATAATGCAATCGCTTAGACCAATTAATCTCCTATTCATCTATCACCAAGTATTGCTCAGTTTTATTGACCTCGTTGTGGCATGACAATCGACACCGCGATATTCGCTTTGCTCACACCCTCGCCCGGAGAACGGAGGTTCCCTGTTCCTCCGAAAGGGGACTCGATTCCTTCTCTTTTACTTCTGTGTTGGCCACTTACCGGCTCCCCCTGGGCTTACTGCTCCACATCTAAGCAAGCTTGAGGGAAAGCTTACAGATCAGAGTTTTTAAACAAAAGAAAAGCCAAGCAACAAAGCCGCGAGGAGAAGTAATTTGCCAGAGTTTCTGCAAAGTTGCGAGTGATAAAGCAGATGGGTGTTTACTCCTCGCCACGCTTCTCACTTCATGTGCTGTTCCCATCATGTTATAATTACAAAGGGTCATTCAGCCACATGCTCGGCAGCATACTTCCCTTCTGGACACACACATGTACTTGCATTTCATCTTCTTTTATGGTAGACATAAAAGCCACATTAGAATGAAGCAGAGCGCTCAAGCTATCCAAATCAAGTTCCCTTGTTTAGCTCCCTTTGAAAAGGCTGAATTCAAGGGAAGGACCATCCCTCAAAAAAAAAAACAAACCAAAAAACAAAAAAAACCCCACCGATTAACTCTTTCCTGCACCCCCAAAAGCTATCTCCCTGGCAGGGTCTAAATTAACCCGGAGGAGACAATGCACTGACTCGGCCAGCTACTACTCACAAGGAAAGCAAAATGCTCTCCCCTCTCTACATCAATCTTTAAGATGCAGATCGCCAGTGAAGTGGGCAGGTGGGCCATCCTGAATGCCGCCCTGGGGACGTACAGGTGGTACGGTACCCAGTGCATCTTCCCCCACCACTCAGAAGCTGGAAGGATCACCTTGACAACACACAGGAGGTGGATTAAACATCCAGCAGCCTGTCAGCTCTCAAGTGGAGGACGAACAGCTTTGCTGATTTCGTAGTGAGACAGTTTTTCCATTCATAAAGATTAGCCGTTCTGAGGATAAGCAATGATTTTTAGCATGCGAGGAGGCAGCTTTGAAAGTGCTCGAGGGCTCTTCACACGCAGGGTGGACAAGCTCGCAAGCAGCATCCTCTCTGCTGCAGAGCAAAACCAAACCAATGCGGCCAGTCGGATCTTGGCTTCTGCCCGGCGAAGTGCCACGGACCTGCCCAAAACGCCTAGGCCTCTTGGGTCAGCCTGCCAGCAGATTTAACTACAGGTCAGTTTAGGGTTTTTACCAGTTCTTCTCCGAATCGGTTCTCTCAACACCGTCAGTCTAGACCAGCATGGGGACGTCCGTGCAACAAAACGAAGGCATGATGGGAGCTTGTGCTAATTTGATCTGGCTAGCACAGGGAGTAGCAGTGAAAATGCAGCAGTGCAGGCTAGGGTGCGTGTTAGCCATCTGAGTGCAGACTCCCCAGGCATAAGCTCTGGGAGCTAGCTTAAGCCAAAGATACTGCTCGCGTCTTCTCTGCCCATTACCCTGGTAGCTACTTTATTCTATTATAGATATGCTAGCACATGATCTGAGCCTTCAAGAGGCCGAGAAGCGATTACTACAATCACGCCGTCTACAAACTCTACGATGGGGAAAATGGCCTTGCGAGGAAAGCTCCGATCTGGCACTCGGGAGATCTGGGATGAGTCTCAGCTCGACAACAGGCTTCCTGCGTGACCCTAGCCAGTTCACTTGGGAGGATGACTTCATTAGCAACCCTGACATGCTCAAACACTAATGTGATAGAGGTCACACGGAGACAATGGCACGTCTTTTCCAGGAAGGCTCCAGAACTGGGGAAATGGTCCTCAGAAAAAGAAAAAAGAAAGGAAAGGAGGCGCTGATCTCTTTAAATACCCCCTGGGTCCCTGAAGACACCTTCCAGTATTAAAGTGGTTAGAAAGAAAGAGAAGGGAGTCTTCAAAGTGGTTGTAAAACCAAACAGGTAGCAGCAGCTCCAAGAATTAGGGGGGGGAAAAAAAAATTAAGCAAGTCAAGTTTTTGTCTACCAGGGGAAACAGAGGAGGCCTCCAACACATGGCTAGAAGCTTGCCCAGGCTAGGCACAAATTACTCTCGCTTTGAGCTTGTATGATCCCTTCCTGTGTTAGCGTAAGGGACTGAAAAGAAACGGCGAGCAATCGTGGGGTCTTCAACACCGCCCCCCCTCCCAAGAAGGAGCAAAGCAAGCAGAGAAGAGAAAAGGCACATCACACAAAGCTGAACGCGCACAAAATTGTTTGTGGGATAGAGAAAAGCGTTCCGGACCCTTTCGTGAAGGCCTCCGAACCTGGAGTTAAGTATCTGCTACAAAGACAAAATACAAAGGGGTGATGCGAGCAGGAGGAAAGACGAGAGGCGCCCACTGAGCATGTGGCCAAAGGACAAAATATGCACATAATTCCAGATAAACCAATAGGCTGCAATGCACAGGAAAGTGGATCAAGTAGTATCACCCAACAAAGCAGCTGAACATGATGTGTCCTCCCCTGTTGCCGAGGAACAGGAACAAGTTATCTTTTAGGGCAAGTAATTTTAAGCCTTTCTGAATGGGTTACTATGGCAACACCATCTGGAACAGCGCCTTTAGACTGGAAGCTCTTCAGGGCAGGGACCCGATATTGTCAGTCATGTGCCGTGCAGGTTCCCTTTGTAAATACCAATTCAGCGAAAAGATGCACAACATTTTTAAGCCTAAACCTGAGAAGCTGAATCCGAAAGCTTTTGACCTCAAGAGATGGATGTCCATTCCTCCGTACCCACAGATTTCGCTGCTGCTTCTTCTACCTGATTACACTTTGAAGTTGCCAAGCAGACACATTTTGGAAAGGGTGATCAAGAGAGTGAGCTCTAAAAGGAAAACAGACCCGTGATACATGTGTACTACTGAACTAATTATACATATTTTAAACTAGTTGCTACTTAACACAGAAGAGTTACCAATGTTATGTTAGGGCTGACGAGGATTTTGCCAACCGTGAAGTTAACACAGGATGCTACTTGAGAAACCTCTAAAATAAAATCAAATAAAAAAAACGCTGCTACACTTCCACAGTACTTTAAAACAAACGGGAGGATGGGGTGAGATGGGACCCTGCAGGGAAGTGTTTTGTGAAATCTCCTTTTTAAGCTGTTCGATCTCATCTTTGCAAAGAGGGCAGCTGCAATTGTATCGGTATCCTAAAACATGCATCAACGGATCATACTAAATCAGCTAAGCTGTTAGCCCTAAATTTAAAAAAAAAAAAAAGGCAAGAGACGTCAAAACAACCAACTCTCGTTTTACTAGAAACGTAAAAGACCTTAAACGGAAGCATCCAGCGTTGCATCCTTCTTCCAGGAACCCGACTGAGCCTGCATGGTTTAAGAGGAAACGGCACTAGCTGTAGTGAACATGACTGCTTTCTCACTGCCCTGGAAGTCAAATACGATCAGGAGGAGGCAAGACCAGCTCGCCCAAGGTTGCAGAACGTGTGCTTGGATACAATTCTTGCTTAACTTGGTCATTTCTAACTCTGGCTTCGCTGAAAGGGGTGTACAAACGGAGCAGGTACGGAGACTCAGAACTGCCATGTCACAGAGCCAGCTCGGAAGAAAAGGACTGCGAAGAAACAATGGTTCTCGGGCCATGTTTGGAAAGCTTTTGTGCATCTGGGATCACAAATCAGAACACGGATTATCCTATGGAAAAATATTCCTACTTTGTATATTATCTTTGGACACGGGAGGGGGAGAAATTAATGCAAATACTATGGACATTCTCCCATTCTTGTCATGCACTTCCAAGCATTTGAATGCCAAAATATCACATTTGCTTAAGCCTATTTTACTGCTAGCAGCTGTCTGTTATTATTCCACAACACCAATGGCGATTGCTAGAGAGTTCGTCCAGAGCAGGTGAACACCATCTGCCTGTCCCTGACAAGATGCCCATTTCACTTAGACAAAAAGCTGACAGCTATGTGGCCACCATCTTCATGCAATAATATGAAAACCCTTTCAAAGACTGCTGTAACCTTTCACAGATATTCAAATAGGCATTGTATTACCTATAGAAGCAGCAACACTTCTCCCCCACCATCTCCACCTTTCAACCCCTTCCTATGCATGCTGGAGAGTGTGCTTTCAGAAAGGCCCATAATTGACTTGCCTACTGATCTGTGAAGAGTAAATTTTCCACAAAAGCCTTTTTTTTTTTAAACAAAAAAAAATCCCTCCCCTCTTATAACAAAGTGGCAGGTTAACAAAAAATTACCATTTTAGCAAGTGGCTTTGTAACCTATTCTATAGAATGTTACTGATAAGTATTAAATATGCCAACAGAGGGAAGGAAAAGCCTTAAACCGAGGTCGAGATGGCAGCTGCCTTGAATAAAATATATTTGGGAAGGACAGACTTGTCCCATCTTGAGTAGCTTTTTGAAGATTTGTAGTAATGGAAACTGTAAAAACATTCTTCTCTCCCAAAACACAGGCTTTGGGGATCTTTAGTCTAAGAAAAAGATGATATTTGGGCAAGTTACAATTAATCTGCGATATTAGGAGCTCCCTGGATAAGAATTAAATACTCTGGTAGCTAATGACTCCAGGATACTAAGAGAAACACTAGAGCTACAAAACCATCAACTGATGGACGGGTTTGTCCAGTATAGGCTACAGCTGATCACAAAAAAGTCATGTAGGAGCGAGAGACTCCCTTGAAAACATGATGCCGGACCTGCAGCCATTTCCACGCAGAATCCCCCTGTTCTGGTCCTTCTCCAGTTAAGCTGGCAAGGACGCTGGGCTCAGCCCTTGAGAAAAGGGAATGAGCACTGACTGCTCCTTGGTAATGCCTTCTACCAATTCCCTGTCCCATAGACTGATTCGTGCAAGGACAGGTCAGAGGAAAAGCCTTCTGAGCTGGGATCACAGGGGTTATGAAGGGCAGGACTCAGCAGGTCGGGAGGTTCAGGAGACATCCCCCTGGCTCAGAGGGGAAGGAAGAGGACAAGAACAGTCATGGCATCACATGCATGCAGATGCAAGCAAGTGCTATGGTTGCTTCCCAGGCTGCTCCACAGCAAACCAAATTTCCATTCTCAGCGCATCTTCCGCAGGCCAACCAGACAACTCTCTTGATTTCCGAGAGCAGCCCACAGCAGCAGATAGACCCATCCTCCCTCCTGGCTGGCTCATGAAAGGCGTGGGGGCGCCTGATGCTCTCTTACATGCTAAAATCCACAATCCAGCCCATGGGAAAGGATGCTTGGGCTGTGCTGTCGCTCAAGAGTTTGTACGAGAATCCATTCCCGCCGACCTGGGGCAGGGACAGGGCTGGGTTTGTACGTAGCCCGAGTTGGCAGCTGAGGGAAAGAAAAAGCTATTCCTGAAGGCCTGGTAGGAAAGCACTGCCACACTCCCAATCCAGTCCAGGCGATGCAAGGGAAAATGCACTCCTCTGCAGGAAAATCCTTGCAGAAGTCTGCCAGATCGCTGCTGCAGGGGAAGGCCGTACCGCACAGGAAGAGCAGACTGTCACTAATGCGACCACCTTTGGGGCAACCAAATATTTGGCCGATGCCTGACGTTTTCCAGTATGCCCAGGTCGGAGCAAACCCCTGAAATCGGCCGCGAGGTTCAGGCACAGGGACATGCCAGGCGGAGGAAGGGAACACCGGGCTAGAAAACGGTAGAGCTGCAGAAGAGACTCATTTTCGAAGTGCTAAAGCAAACCCGAGCCCGAAGGGGGCCTGATTTAGCCTTGTTTTATCCCGGCAAGACTGAGGTTTCCCTGCCGCGGTCTCGCACGTTATAATGCAGCTCACTAAACACTGATGAGAAGGGCTCCCTTGGGAAGTGCTCCTGGCCCTTCACCTGAAGGTATTTCAAAGGGCCCGTCCCTCAGAAGTGGTGCATGGACTTGGCAGCTGTGAGCCGACCGACTGCTGCCTGGGCTCTGCAAAGCCCCTTGCTTGGCTGGCTACAGTAAAGCTAGGGCGTAACCACGAGAGTCCCCGTGCAGAATATGCAGCAGGGAAAAATGTAACAAGGTGAGCTTAAAGCTTCCTGAAAAACGCTCTTCAAACCAAATCTCTTTAAAAAGCAAGGAGATAAATGCAATCTAGCAGCTAACGCAGTTACAAGTAGGTAGCGATCTACTTCAATTGCACCGAGGTGATGGAAAAATCATGGGCTGGTTGTGGTGCCCAGTGCCATTTTCGTGGTCTTCTCTCAGTGAGCCTCCCCCCACCCCCACCCCCAAGTGGCCAAGGGACCCCAGTGGCGCCACTCCTTGCTGCTGATTGGCCAAAGGGGGCCGCCCTTCATGCAGCCCCACCGTCACCCCTTTCCCCCGACCCTCTACAATGGGCTGTACGCCTGGGGAACCAGCATTTTATTTTTAGGAGGTTTCTCCACCCCACCAATTCCGTGCAAAATTGGCAAGACTGCTTTTTTGCAGTTTCTGCCAAAAAAAAAATCACGATTTGAGTAAGTCCCTACAAATAGGACAATGTAACGGGTATCTGATGTTAAGGATCGGGGGTGAACACCAGGGCTACTTAGTGTTTTCAGGAATCTCACGGTTTCACAGTTTCTAGGGTTGGAAGGGACCTGAGCACATCATCGAGTCCGACCCCCTGCCACGGCAGGAAAGAGTACTGGGGTCAAGCGACCCCAGCCGGCTGTTCATCCAGCCTCTGTTTAAACACCCCCAGGGCAGGAGCCAGCACCACTTCTCTTGGAAGTTGGTTCCAGATCCTAGCCGCCCTGACCGTGAAGTCGCCTCCTGATATCTAGTCTGAATCTCCCCTCTGCCAGCTTGTGACTGCTATTTCTTGTCACTCCTGGCGGTGCTCGGGGGAACAGGGACTCCCCCAATGCCTGCTGATCCCTCTGACTAGTTTGTAACAGGCCACTAGA
>NW_017728907.1:54989688-54994678 GCF_001723895.1 Crocodylus porosus
TAGTGCCAAAAACACCTGCAACCTCAACTTGTAAGATGTTGGCATGCCAGGGGCTAACAGCAGGGGAGCCATGAGGCCTCTTCCCCAAGGCACAAGCGCTAAGCAAAAATGCCTTAGTATGCCACATTCTGGCACATGTGCTAGAGGTTGCCTACCCCTGGGGTAGGAAGTTGTTTGAACCCAGTCCCCAGACTCTGCTCACTGAAGCACACCACCTCCAAAGTTGCACACACCCTCCATTGCACAAAAATGGCCAGGCACTGTCCATATAAAGGGTCCCAAAACCAGAAAGTCTCATAAAATCCAGACAGAAAAGCAGCAGATAAAGGGTGGGGAGAAGATGGCAATCAGACATAACCACAGAAGTTGATTATTTGTTATACAGGGTGCACTTAATACTCTCAAATACGCTTGACTCCCCGAAATTACTCATCCCTCAGGCCAATCTATGCTAGTCTTTCTTTAAGACACAACAGAGAGGAAGAGGTTCTTGCATCTCCCTGCCCTTTTACAGCAGTGACCTGGAAGCCAATGAAAGAAATACAGAACCCCTCCAGGCCCAGGGGGAAGGCAAGCGTGTTTGGCACTTCCTCAGTAACACTGATCCTTATGGATATTCGACCTCCAACTCATCCCACCAGCGAGGCATCCCACCCTGCGCCTGCTGGCATTCACCCTTGTCCTGCAGCAGATTCAAAGGATGGGCCCTTGTTCCTCTGGAGCATCAACCTTTCCACGGTCAAATGTTTCACAGCCAGGTAGGGTGGCTTATCATGCATTTAGCTCCAGTTGCATGGCAGCCTGGGGAGAGGGGGGCAAGAAGCAGGAAGAAATATGAATTGTTTCTATATGTCCTTCTCATCTACTACCCCAGCTGCACAAGGTCTGGTCCTGAAAGCTTCCCAAATTAAATGAGCTGCACCCAGAAGGCTCCCTGTGCTATCCACAAGCTCCGCTGTTTTCACATGAAGCTAAAGGACCAGCTCCTGAAGCCTGAGGACAGCCTGCCTCCCAGCCATGGCCCAGGTCCTCGCCCTGCATCATCAGTCCACACTGAAATGTGGGGTGGGCCTTCCTGAACAAGACCCGCACCCCCACCCGGGACAGGAGTGAAGAATGGAGGTTTGGTCCTCCTGCCCCCAGCCAAAACTGCCTAGGGGAAGCAAGGACGGATGGCTAAGATGTGGCCAACTCCTCTGGCTGCTCCTCCCTCTGTCCTTTGTGTCACCCTCTCTGTGCAATTTGTCTTAAAGCCATCCCTGCACCGGAGGCTCCTAATCTCCCTGGCTTCCCTCACCAGCTCAGCCACTTTCCCCTCCTCCCCTCGCATCTAATCCTCAGAACCAGTCTTGGCTAATCCCTTTGAGCCATATGGAGCCTGAACCATGCAGATCCCAAATATGCCTCCAGAATATTTAGTGCTGCCTGTGGCAGCACCTCTTTACGTGCTGCAGCAGCAGTAGCAGCAGCAGCAGCAACTGGCACAAAGGATTTGGGAACGCACCCGAGGTCAGAAACCCCCGGACAGATCCATGGAAAGAATTGAGACTTACTCCTAGGAGGGCGGATCAGGCCTTTTCTCTGACCCAACGCTGCTGCCCCTTCCCTTCCTTTCCGAACCAGAGTCATCAAGGACAGCTCTACTGCAATGCAGAAGTGGGCCAGGCTATTTCATAGATATTAGGGGCTGGAAGGGACCTTGCGAGATCAAGTCCAGCCCCCACCCCACCCTGCCATAGGCAGGAAGTCAGCTGGGATCAAGTGATCCCAGCAAGAAAAATATCCAGAAGTTTTTTGAAAGAGTCCAGAGTAGGTGCTTGCACCGCTTCTGGGGATGCTGTTCCAGACCCTGGACACACGCACCGTGAAAGAACTTTTTTCTTACGTCTAGTCTAAAATCGGCTTTCCTGAAGTTTATGGCCATTAGACCTCGTTATCCCTTGGGGAGCTCTGGTGAACAGCTGTCCTCCCAGGTCCTGAAGTACCCAGCTTATATATAACTGTAGGCTGGAAGACAGACAAGCTTGAGTCACCCCTGCAAGCCAGATCAAATTCCCAGATTTCCCATGGAAGTCTGACCTGGCATCAACTGAGCGGGCTCAGTCTGGTTTTATCTCCCTTTTCCAGTAGATGCAACACTTTTCCTCCTTTCCACTTACAAGAGCACTTATTTCCCTCTGCATGGCTGCTGTTTTGAGTCAAATCACTGCTCTAGTCTCAAAGGAGTTCCTGAAGGACAAGAGGACAGTATAAAACATAGGTCAGTAGGGGGATATAGGGGGGAAAAAAAACCTACCACTCCACACTTTGGGCTTTTTTCTTCTTTTTTCCCCCCCAATACTTGGGTCTTTTCTACAGCTGCCCAACTTTCTGGTCAGCATAGATTTTGGAGACCCATCTAGTTATTCCTCTGCCAGATTCTAGTTGCACTTGCATTATAAACCGTGCTCAACCAGAGATTAGCCTCAATTTGTGTTTTTTTCTGGAGAATAGAAATTTAGGAAGAACCCACCCCCTTTTCAGGTGCATTCGGCTCCTAAGCCAAGGCAGTTGTAGCTGCTGAAGAATAAATACCTGATGCTGGTTTCCCTTCATGTATTTTTGTGATCGCATGCATGCCAGCCAGTGTTGTAGCATCTGGACTCCTTGCACAACCTACTACCGCAACACGCACTTGAACATAATCCCGCACAGAAGGCTGTTCATGACACCAACCAGCTTTCCCCTCCCTATCTCTGTGGATGCATCAAGTCTTCAGATGATGGCATGTTAGTTCCTATTAGATGTCTTAATAATCTGCACTGAAAGACCAAATTAGAGGTCTCTCTGGTTTGGCGGAAAGCACGCCTCCCATCTCACCTATAGACCTACGTACTTTTTTTTTTGATGTTACGACACACTACCCAGCTCTTACATACTCCTGTTCATAAGCAGACCTCCCTAGGAAAAGCACTTCGAAGGCAATATCATTATCTCCACTTTACAGACAGGGAAAAACAGGCGTAGCGAGGTAAAAGTGATTTGTCCAAGGCTATCCAAGGCCAGGAAAAGAACCCAGGATACCCAAGATCCCAGTCCCAAGCCCTATCTTCTAGGCTGCCTACAGCCACGTCTGTTTTTCTTCAGGCGTCCCAGGATGTCTATGAGCTGTTAAACTCCTTTCAGCAGGATGCTAACAAGGTATTTCCACACCTCAAAATAGTAGACAAGAAAGCTAAAGTAGGCAGAATTCAACTCCCACAGCAATGAGAAGCTTAGAGCCCTCCTCGAAACAAAAATCAGCACAGGTGCCCATTGCAACAAATCAACTTATTTATTGCAGCCACTATTTGCAGGGGGAAGAAAAAGAGGGCTGTTTCCCCAGAATTTATGTTCACTCGAGGCGTTTTCAAATTCAACAGGCCGGCTGGAGCAGAGGGGCAGGGAAGAGTAAATCTGATGTAAGCTACCGTATAATTCAACGCTGTTCGAAATAACGGGTGGCTTCCTTCACACTCAACTTAAACCAGAAGCTAATCTGGCATGGAGACCAGTCAGATTTCTAACCTGCACACGGATGGGATTTTTACTAGAAGGAAAGGGGATCAAGTGGATTTTCCATGCGCTTTAACTCTTAGGTGTGCTCTAGACACGCGTGTTTGCACACCTGGGAAGGATCCACGATAGTAACTGTATAGCCGGAGGGAAGGAAGAGCTGGTACAGCCTCATCCATGCGCAGAAACACAGTGCAAGGATTCTACGGACAAATAAAGGAGCTGAAAAATGTCACGTTAGCCAAGGACGTCTTGTTTTCCCTTTGAAAAGGATCTTGTAGTCTTTAAGACGTCGGCTACACCAGCCAACTTCCCACCCCAACAAACCATCTGGAACACAAGACAGGATGTGCGGGTTGGTCTCCAGTTAGCAATTTTTATGCCCTCAATGCTGGTACACACTGCCTGGTAACTCACCTGCCAAGATACCCCCTCCCATTAATCATCCTGGGGCTACCAGGTCCTCACAGAATGCCCTTAAAGTCTGACTTTTCACCTCCCACCCTCCCCAAACCTGCTTCTAGATATCTGCTTTGCATTATTTTAAAGATGACAGATGGGCTTTGTTTGCTAAACAGTTCCCTGGTGCTGCTGGCCCAAAAGAGCCCCTTCCAGTCCTATGGTCCCAAAAAGCTCAGCAGCCTTGCAGTTATCCACCTAATACTTTAAGAAGAAATGCCTCTGGACTAGGTCCCCACATCTTACTTATTTCCCTTCACATTAAATTTTCTAGATCACTTCAGCCCATGACTCCAGTTATATCTACAAAAACTGAAGCTGGGAGGTAGGGACGGTCTTAGCCGTGCAAGGAATGGGAAGTGCAAATTCACTGAGGAAATGCAGAGGCAGCAATTCATAACCCAGAAATCGTGGCCCTGATCCTGCCAAGATTTATTCACAAGCTCGTAGGGCTGTAAATGAAAAGCTTCCTTTTTTAACTTACCAATGTTTGAGTAACGAGCATGAAAAAAGTGGCTAATGGAAATCAGTGGGGTTTGGTTTGTTGTTTTTTTTGCATGAGATTTGAATGTTGAAAAGAACAGTTGGTTTGGCAAGGCTAAAATTAGAGCTACAGATTTCCTAACTGAATTTTGAAAACCTTCCTTTTAAAAAAAAAAAAGAAAAGAAAAGAAAAGAAAAGAAAAGAAAAGATATAAAGAAATCTTCTCCATTTCACAAATAAAAGCAAGCCAATACATACTCTATTTCTGAGAGCCGATAAGGACAGTTTCTGGAGGCAGGCTCACAAATAACCCTATAAAACTAGCATGCAAAACCTCACCCTTTGACCCCAAGATTAAGTAATACGGGATACAGGAAAAGAAGTCCAGTGAAAGATGTTAGGTAAAAGCTTTCAAGCAACAGCAAAAGCAACAACTGAAGTGTTAAATCTCATTTCAAGGTCTTTTATAAACTTACAGCCCTAACAATGTGATAGGACACTGTTTTGGAGCAG
>NW_017728907.1:54994778-55054733 GCF_001723895.1 Crocodylus porosus
CACAGCAATGAGAAGCTTAGAGCCCTCCTCGAAACAAAAATCAGCACAGGTGCCCATTGCAACAAATCAACTTATTTATTGCAGCCACTATTTGCAGGGGGAAGAAAAAGAGGGCTGTTTCCCCAGAATTTATGTTCACTCGAGGCGTTTTCAAATTCAACAGGCCGGCTGGAGCAGAGGGGCAGGGAAGAGTAAATCTGATGTAAGCTACCGTATAATTCAACGCTGTTCGAAATAACGGGTGGCTTCCTTCACACTCAACTTAAACCAGAAGCTAATCTGGCATGGAGACCAGTCAGATTTCTAACCTGCACACGGATGGGATTTTTACTAGAAGGAAAGGGGATCAAGTGGATTTTCCATGCGCTTTAACTCTTAGGTGTGCTCTAGACACGCGTGTTTGCACACCTGGGAAGGATCCACGATAGTAACTGTATAGCCGGAGGGAAGGAAGAGCTGGTACAGCCTCATCCATGCGCAGAAACACAGTGCAAGGATTCTACGGACAAATAAAGGAGCTGAAAAATGTCACGTTAGCCAAGGACGTCTTGTTTTCCCTTTGAAAAGGATCTTGTAGTCTTTAAGACGTCGGCTACACCAGCCAACTTCCCACCCCAACAAACCATCTGGAACACAAGACAGGATGTGCGGGTTGGTCTCCAGTTAGCAATTTTTATGCCCTCAATGCTGGTACACACTGCCTGGTAACTCACCTGCCAAGATACCCCCTCCCATTAATCATCCTGGGGCTACCAGGTCCTCACAGAATGCCCTTAAAGTCTGACTTTTCACCTCCCACCCTCCCCAAACCTGCTTCTAGATATCTGCTTTGCATTATTTTAAAGATGACAGATGGGCTTTGTTTGCTAAACAGTTCCCTGGTGCTGCTGGCCCAAAAGAGCCCCTTCCAGTCCTATGGTCCCAAAAAGCTCAGCAGCCTTGCAGTTATCCACCTAATACTTTAAGAAGAAATGCCTCTGGACTAGGTCCCCACATCTTACTTATTTCCCTTCACATTAAATTTTCTAGATCACTTCAGCCCATGACTCCAGTTATATCTACAAAAACTGAAGCTGGGAGGTAGGGACGGTCTTAGCCGTGCAAGGAATGGGAAGTGCAAATTCACTGAGGAAATGCAGAGGCAGCAATTCATAACCCAGAAATCGTGGCCCTGATCCTGCCAAGATTTATTCACAAGCTCGTAGGGCTGTAAATGAAAAGCTTCCTTTTTTAACTTACCAATGTTTGAGTAACGAGCATGAAAAAAGTGGCTAATGGAAATCAGTGGGGTTTGGTTTGTTGTTTTTTTTGCATGAGATTTGAATGTTGAAAAGAACAGTTGGTTTGGCAAGGCTAAAATTAGAGCTACAGATTTCCTAACTGAATTTTGAAAACCTTCCTTTTAAAAAAAAAAAAAAGAAAAGAAAAGAAAAGAAAAGAAAAGAAAAAATATAAAGAAATCTTCTCCATTTCACAAATAAAAGCAAGCCAATACATACTCTATTTCTGAGAGCCGATAAGGACAGTTTCTGGAGGCAGGCTCACAAATAACCCTATAAAACTAGCATGCAAAACCTCACCCTTTGACCCCAAGATTAAGTAATACGGGATACAGGAAAAGAAGTCCAGTGAAAGATGTTAGGTAAAAGCTTTCAAGCAACAGCAAAAGCAACAACTGAAGTGTTAAATCTCATTTCAAGGTCTTGTATAAACTTACAGCCCTAACAATGTGATAGGACACTGTTTTGGAGCAGGTGGAACAAGAGTGCTATGGATTAATGGAAAATGATTACACGAGGATGGGAATTTAAGTACCAATCTGAACTGTTCGACCCAAAGAGCAAACCTGTTCAAAGCCAGCAAGCCAAGGTCCAAATCTGAACCACACCCAGGAGCTAGTGATGGAGATATGGTAAAGGAAGGCGTTCATGGGACCACAGAAACTGCCCGTGGAAACTTCCTGCTCAGGTTAATTCACCATATTTGTCCTCCGCATTCAGAGCCAGAGCGTGGACTGCTGAAGGTGTTCACACAGAGAACTCTCCAACCGAATCAGAACGACTGATTCATCTCAGGCACCACTCTTTTTGAGCTGAAAATTCAACCCCGATAACAGACTATTTCCTCCTACCCCTGACACTGATGACTAGCAGGCAGGGCCCTCACCCCTCCATCACCTTTCAGAGCTTTTTAGGGAACTTAATTTGTTTGCAGGCCTTCCCGTGTCCTAGGAGGGAGACGCGCTTCTCAGAACATCCAGGTTCCCTTCTGCAATTAGACCGACGCCGACAGAAACGACTCCCGGCAGAGACAACAGGCTCGTGAGCGGCGAGCTCTGCTTTCTGGAATCCCAGCAGGTCCTGGCGGTTCAGTTACTAGGCAATAAATCGGTCTCCTCGCATGCATCCCGGTTCACGACCAGGTATTCGGCACAACACAGACAGGGTCAGACTTGCGTCTCGACAGCAGACAGCCAGTTCGAGGGAAAGATTCGGAGGTGAGGGGGCAGCCAAACAAAGGTCCCAAGCTCACTCTGCGCAGGCAGACTCTCTGCCAGAAGTTGTTTCTAAGAGTCATAAAGGCTTCGGCCTGATTGAATCTGAACAACACATCAACGACCGGCAAGGCCAAACAGCAATTAGGAAAGTACATCTCCGTGCTCGTCACGCAGGAGGCCAGACTCATGCAGTGGAGTTTACAAGGCTTTGAGGACTTGGCCTCCCGCAGCAATGGGAAGAAGTGCTTGTGGGAAGAGTCCCCCTTCCCCTTCCAGCACATCCCAGCTCCGCAACGGCGTCCCACCGCACGAGAAGACCACGTGCTGGGACCTTGCTGTTAAGCCAAGCACGAGGAACAACAGTGCTGTCCTCTCCCTCTGGGCTTTTAGACTTGTTTTGATGCTGCAGTGTTGAATACACTGGGCAGGACGTGGGTTTGGTTTCGGTAATTAAATATGCAGCCTTCGTAGTGAGGTTAATGGTCACTTCCAGTGCACCCCGATACCATACATTAATGTGAACTTTTAGGATTTGGAGGGGGTGGGGGGGAAGGCAAGAAACCGTGATGCAGACAGCAAGCAGTATGCACGCTGCTCTGCAGGTACCCCAGGGAACCGGCTGCTGCATTGATAAGTTATCCCCTATTGAACAACAAAAGATTAAATAAATGAAAACACACGCTCAATTATCCCCTCGGACATGTTGGGGCATTTAACAAATTTGTCAGAGCCACACGAGGAAGGAGTGCTGAAGACTTCAATATTTTAGTGCAACCCTGCAAGAGATTACCAATTCCCATCCTGGGAAAAACCTTTTGCCACGTACCAGAAGGAAGTGACATCAGAGGCTGGGCGCTTTTGTTCGCGGAGCACCCCGCTAAGCTTTACAAAGCCGCAGCCTGGATTGTAAAGGTTCCCTCGTCCCAGGGAAAGGCCCGGCGATCTTGCCCCAGGCTGCAGCTTTTGTATTGCCTGTACCTCAACAGCCCTGACCAGATTCGTTAACTATCATCTTTAAGCTGGGCCTCCGCTGAATGAAATGACTGCAGATTTTACCTTGAGGCAACAACAACAAAAATCCCCACTTCGGCGGGCCATAAAGGAACTTGTGAAAACAATTTCATGCAGCTGGGGTACAGTAGGGATGATTAGAGACAAATAAAAAAAGCATATTTGAGAGCAGTTGGATCTCTCTGCCAAAACCTGTGTGCCCGCTTAGCGTTAGTTATATAAAAAAGTGGGGGAGAACAGGAAAGTTAAAAACCAGTTACATCCTAGAGTGTGAAAAAGCAAAGGTGCCAGCACTTAGGGGCCATCTGAAGACCTAGTCCAAGTCGTTCCTCCAAAGCCTGGGGTAATACTAATGGGTATATCTGAACTGTAAATCAGGAGGTGCAATAACAGCACAGGCAGGCATACCCACACTCTCTTCAATCTTGCTGGCAGGGTAACAATTAGCTGCCAAGATGCTGCAGTGTGGCTTAACCACCAGGCAGCAACTCGAGCGTGTACCCAGGGTTCCCAGTGGGCTGAACACTGCACACAGGCGCGTGCGCCACGGTTGCACTGCTGCAGTTACCGTACGCGTACCCGTGACGAGTCGCCCTCCAGACTGCAGCACCCAGATGCAGTGTGGGACAGGGCCGAGGAGAAGGAAGAGGAAGCGGATACTTGTTTAACCCACACCACAAGTAGAAACAGTCCAAAAGGAGCTTGGTATAACCTCTACTGTACAAACAGAGAGATTGCCACAGCAGTTTTAGGGACTCTGGTCATCTTAAACAAAATTAAAAAAACAGGTCCTTCTGAGGGATCTCAAGGGAGAGATAATCCAGGTGTTTTGTAAAACAGACCAGGTTTAAAACTGATCAAAATTAGGCACATACAACTACATAAATTCATAAAATCCTAACTGAAAACCTCAACCTTTGCATACAGGATGACAGAACCAAGGACCGAAGCCAGTTACAACTCTTGTACTGGAAATATTTTGCACTGTTCATGCTTCTTATAGAAAGATGTGGTTTTACCACCACAACTATAATAAGAACCACCTAAGATGAGTGCAAGTGGGGTTATGGATAAATGACCTAACTGCAGGGAGTTAAAATAGGGCAAGGACTTGCTATGAAGCACCTGATACAGTGTCCAGCTGATGCACAGTGTCCCACCTTCTCTCATGGCAAGCAAGTGCTGCAACTTCAACTGGGACCGAACTACACTAAGTCAAGTCACTGGAGTGGGCAGAGTTACTGGGTGTTAGCTGCTCTGCTCCTCAGTCCAAGTTCATTTGTTCCCCAAGTTTAGCGATTATATGAGAACTTTCACCTTTTATTCTGCGTACCTGGCAACAATTTATGGCTTTGCCACTGCAGTCGTCACTTTGAGCAAGTGTCACCCACAGCAATAGAGAGAGTGTGACCCTAAGGCACGCAGCTGTAAAGCCACAAACAGTAGCAGATATTTTGGGGTGGAGGGTGAGGGGGCAAAGGCAACGTAGAAAGCTACTTGCAACCCTTTAAACCAAATGCTGGTCATGAAGACTTGGTTTACTGCAGGGTTCACCATGATGGCCACTTCTTGTTCCATCTTTTCACTTGTGCCCAACTTCTGCCTGGAATAACACCGGGTAAATGATCAAGATCTGTTTTTTGTTTTTTCAGTAAAAAACTTAACCCTACCCCTGTGCAGGGAGTTTATGGGTGCTCCTTTATTTGGGAGAGTCAGAATAGCATTTATGGCTCTGAACTGCGAGTCACTAACACTGCCAAGGCAATCAGTAGGGGCTACATCATTCTTATCCAAGGGGGTCTGCAGCCTCCTTACTTCACAGTGGGTTGCTAAATTAAAGACAGGTCACTCAGCTGTTTGCAGCAGCTTTTATTTCAAAGGCTGCCTTTCCCCATTGACCAGAGCTCCTTTTTCTGGAGATACAAGTCTCCAAGTATCTCCAGAAGAAACATGGATTTGCTGCACCCGGATAGCACACCTATGCCCTTGTACTCTGACTTCGGCTATTCAGATAACGCCACAAGGAGCAACATCAGCTACACAACAGCAGGTTAAAAATATTTTTTTGGTGGGGGGACAGAGACAGAAGAGGCATCTGTCTAGAGGAAGACAGTGTGGTTCTAGACAGATAAGTTCATCCAGATCAGCATCTACTCCGAGACACATCACAGTGGAAGACTCAAAGGAGCTTTGCTCTCCCATCCTGCTGGAAGGTGATAGTGGGTCTTAATGTCGTTTTGGAGCTAAGGAACATCAAAGGCCCAGTTGCTAAAATAGATTAAGAAATCTATCAGAAGATTGCTCCAAAGAGGAAGAGTGGATACAAAACTGAAACTCCCTCTCCCCCCCCCCCTGCAGAAGTGCGCGTTGTCTCCGAGTTGTCTAGCAGAGACAAACCCCCACTGCTTCCCTTTCAGTTGTGAATTGTACTGTAAGCACCCGGAGGTCTGAAAACAAAGCTACACAATCCCATAACTTTACATACAATAGGGATGGGAGGTGGAGCTCCACAGCTGTTAGTCTCATAAGATTTATAGACTGAGATGACTTTAGCGTTCTTCCACTGCTTTGGGAAAACTCCAGTTTTGGGGACAGATTAATGATACGAAGTTAATGTAGTAGCAATATATTCTGCTTCATAGTTTGAAAAGTTCTGCATTGAGCAGATGAAGTCCAGTGGATTTGCAGTGATTTACCACCTTCAGCACCTGAAAACTAATGTCTCCAATATGTCAGTAAATCTGCTAAATGAGGAGGCTTCTTGAGGGCTATTTTTAAGATGGATTATCTGAAACGGAGCCAAATTTCATCGCTAGTGTAGTCCCACACGGAGAAGCCAGACACACTGGGAAAGTTTCTTGGTTCTGAAACTTATCTGCAAGTAAACTGAGAAAGCGGTGCGCATGCACGACGTTCTCTCACAGAACAGACTTTTACCTTGATTTGTCTACCAGGAACAGAGGGGGAAACCTCCCCCAAAGCCATCTCGGCAGGGGAGAAAGGAGTCCCAGAGCCCATTTTGAGACCGCTGCAGCTGGGGAAGCAACAGCTTCACTCATGGGGTAGAATGGATGCCACAGCATTTACAATGGGTAAAATATAACTCTGTTCCTGCAAATTTGTACCACAAATTGGGACTCCCTGGGAGAATTTTTTTTAATTGGAGACAAACTCAGATGCACATCCTGCTGCATTCAACACAATTGCTTTGGCAATCCAAACAGATTGGAGTGGATGGGTAAAAGTCTGGCGGGTGCCGGAACTGCAATAAATGGCCTAGCATAGCAAATATTTAAGGAGGATCTTGGGATCGGTGAGGTTAACGCCTTCAAAATATATCTTTACTACCAGAAAAGGGTGCTTTTATGCTCATTTGTGTATTTTATTAAGACTCAGGCTGGACAGACCATAGATAAAAGCTGGCTCTAATTTATTTATTTTGATGCAGGATCTAGGTGTGATGTGGAAAGGAGCAGTGGAAAGCGAGGGCCCGCATGCAACACCACAGCTGTATGACCAGAATGCTTTAAGCAGCAGCAGAAGTCTTGTTTCCGCGGATGTAAATGCAATATATCAGTTAGCGATCACTTATACCAAGATCTACTGCCCTAGATTTTGTAACAAATGCTGACTTAAAAGACCCTTATCAAATACATTACGATACCACTATTTCCTGTAACCCACGCTCACGATTCAATTAATTTAAAGACAGCAATGAAATTTTGTCTCTCCATTATTATTATTAACCATTTCGTGCTGCGATCCCCTGCCATGGTGAGTTCATGCTGGTAGCCTCTGCAGGCACGGATGGGGCTGGGGAGATAATTTAAGAGGGAGAAATAAAGTAGAAAAAACATATCCCTATACATGTAAGATCAAACACCAGAGGAAATGCAGAACATGATGCAGGGGAGGTGGAGGGAGAGAGAATAGGAAGCACTAAAGGCAACACTGGGGGGGGGAAAAAAAGAAGAAGATATTTTATGACCCATTATAGGAAAGAAAGTAGAGCCAGGTCAGGAGGGAAATGGGTAAAACAGAAGCAAGAGATGTCAAGTCGGACTGGTAGAACAGTATCCTGAGAATATTTTATTTGAAATACACTGTTTGTGGAATAATCTATGAGCAATGTGCTACCTGAGCTATTCTAGCGGCAATGCACTACCTAAAGTACCCAACCCTTCTTTTGGCTCAGCCAGTACCAGCTGTTGAATGAGGCAGAGATTCATGGATTTTTTAAGGCAGACGGGACCATCGTGCACCCTCAGTCTGACCCTCCTGCATAACATGGACCAGAGGACTTCCCTGAATTAATTCCTGCTCCAACATGTACCACTGGAATCCACAGAGTAATATATTCACTACTTCTCCATCTGACTAGCTCTAGTAGTAACACCTAAAAAAATAAAATAAAGAAAAGGCATCAGTAGGAAGCTGCTTTGCGGCGCCACAATACCTTGTTGCTTTATTCTTTTTATGCTGCCTCAGGCATAACGGCTCAAGTATTTTTCAGCAAGGGCAGTCAGATTTGACTTCTGGTTAGCAAGCGCAAGGCAAGTTTTTCCGGGGTGCCTTTGGGTTTTGTGCTTTTAGGACAACAAAGATGTTATCAAATGGAAACCAGCGAGCAAAGGTTGCTTCCATCAGCACGATCTTAACGTTATCCTCCAGAGCCAGCTCATAAAAGTCGCCCATCGAGCCTCCTCTGACGAGCCACCCTTGGCAACAACACAAGAGAGAGGGAAAGCTAGTTAAAAAATATCCAAGCGATTCACTGACCATCTGTCCCCTCTCTCGAGGTACTTTTTACTGTGCTCATCATGCTATCAGACAGCAGCTACAGCACTTCCTGGAGACTGGAGAGGATCCAATGAAGAGGCCATACCCAAGGGAGGGGACAAACGCTGAAGGGGGGATTACGACAGACAACTTCGACTAAGATGCCAGAGGCTCCTGTCCTTTCCATAATGCTGGTGCGACGCTGATCTGAACTAGTGGCCCAGGTGTCCTAAAAGCCCTTGTATAAAGACTAGGTCTATCCAAAGGCCAGGCACACAATAACCCGGAGACCCCTGTAGTTACCAATACTTCTTTCCACCAATGCTCCACATCTGGCTTGCAGCATCGAGACTCACAGCCAGCTGTTCTGCCCAGCCCGCTTCCTTCCTTACGATGAGGCTTACCGGGCTGTGTTTTGCCATCCAAAGGCAGGTCGTGTGCATGAAGGCAATGGAAAAATGCCACCAGAAATTTAATCTTAGATGCCTCCCTAAGACTGAAGGGTTAATGGCAAGCTCTCAGGAGCACAAACCCAAGAAAGACGAGTTGTTCTTTTTTGGGGGGGCTGGGGCAGAGAACGGGAAAGGCTGCCCTTCAGATATCTGCATTAATGGCTTTCATAAACTGACTGCATTATGGATGGCTGAGTGCATGGATGTTCCAGTTAAGGTTGTGCGTCAACTGGGGCTCATCTCGATTTTCTTCAGGCAGAAACGTTCACCATATAAAGCAGCACAAAAGTGACATAACCACCTTACGGGTTCTCCTCTCTGACACTCAGAGAAGAATAGTTAGCTTAACCCGAGTCCTCCCATCTGCTTTTGTTTTCAAACGTTTCCTTCAGTCCCAGGCAATACTAAACCTTTAAAGTCAATGGGCATCTGGTGTCCTCCACCCATTGCAATCTGCCAAAAGCTGCCATTCTGACAGCCATCAATCAAGCGGTTATATCCTGACCACAAGACCCAGTGGGACATAATTTTCAAGTCAAATGCAGCAGTTAGCATAAAATAAAGCACTGCCCTGTTCTTACGATTCTGCAGCTGCTGCGAGGGACTCTGCGTGCAACAAAAGTGAGGAAAAAAAGGCAAGGGAAAATGGCAATTCTCCTCTTCTGAGTCATAACAATTATGACGTGGTGATAAGAAACATTTTCTATGAATTTTTAAGTACCAGTAATCCTGTTTTGCAATTGTCCCCAGGGAAAGAGGCGCCAGATTGAATGGGATTGACAGCTATTTCCATCCTGACAAACAGAGCTGCAACTTAACCATCCTTAGCCGTGCCTGCCCTGCTCCTGACGCAACTTGGCTTCAAAGCTTCATTTGGTCTCTCGAATAAAAGGGCATGCTGTTTAACGACATTTAAACCCAAGACTCTTTCATACGACTTTGGTTTTGGGAGCCAACATTTATTTTTAAACAGAGCCCAGGCGTTTGTGTACTGAAGCTTTTGACAAGCATTTGTCACGGGTTTCAGCACCTCTCCCTTCTGCTGAGCGAGAGGCAAAAGCACACACACGCACCAAAGGAAGTCCACTTGTCTACGACTGCCACCTTCAACACCGAGCAGGCCGATACGTCCTCTGTGAAGCTGGCCCCAAGCAACCTATTTCACCTGCTGTAAACTGCACTGATGTTAAATACAACCCCCGAGGTCCCAGAACAAACCCAAAGTCATCCAACTCTCCTCCTCCCTTCTCAATAGTTCAGGGCTGCATTTCCAAAATGCACCCCTTCCCCTTTGGAAGGAGATCAGGCAGTGAACTAGATACCCGAGTTCACCAAAATAAACGGGTCAGTTCAATGCAGAAGGAAACCACCTCCATGGGCTTTCTGCCAGGCATGTCTTAATGGAGATTTTTAAACCAGAAATGAACACCGCTGAGGTGACTCCCCATTTCTAGGATTGGTCACTAATATACTTCCAATTCCCTTTAAAAGGTTTAAACCTATGGCTATTATTCCCCCTGACTGAAGTTTAACTGATCTGTGCATCTTCAGGATGAGATGTAGCTGGGCGCAAATGCTGGAGGAGACTCCAGCAATTATAGCTTTGATGACCTTATGCAGCCAGAATATCACTAAAGCCTAGCTGATTACAATGCCAGAGTGAACAACTATTGGTACCTTCTATAAAACGGCACAGGTGCCTTACCATATCATTAGTATTAATTATTATTATTAAAAGGAAACTAAGCATACACAGCAAGCCAGTTTCTACTGATGCACAACTCTTTGCTTGGATTGGTACACACAGAGCAGCTATTCTTCTTGCTGGCTGGGGAGAAGGAAGAAAAAAAAAAAAAATTCAGCACGGGGTGTGATCTAAGTTTGGCAATTTTTGGTTCGTTGTGTTATGTCCGCTCTCAGCCGTCATCACGTAGCACCAGGAAGATTTAGACTAACAGCACAGACCAAGAGAGACTGGGCAGTGATTAACGTTTTATAACGCTCCAAAGCAGTTTCTCCCCCCGCCAAACTAGTCCACAGACAATCACATTAAAAAGACCTGCAGATTTATCTTACTGACATTCTAAATATGCTGCAAAAAGCAAAAGCCTTAAATCAAAGGTGCATTTTTTTTTTTAGCATGGAAGATCAGGAACAAAACTGCTTATTTTACCTTTCGTGAAATCAGCGCTGCCACCAAAATTAGTGCATGCGAATGAATTTGTTTTGTATAGAATCGAATGAATTATGGATGATGAAGGAAAGCTGCCATGAAAATGGTGTTCTGTGTAGTGCTCAGCAACGCTTCGCTGTACATAAAATTTTCTGTTGCTCCAATTTCTGCGGCACCTCAAATAAGTCGCTACCTCACGTAACCCCTCACCTTTTCCAGGGCCCTGAGAGAGACCCCAAGTGAGTTTTGAGTGGTTTTTTTTACGACAGATGAAGCATATCAGTATCTGTCAAAGTGACCTGCCTAGAGAAAATGTTTAAGTAGTTTTTTAGTTTTGGAATACTCCTGGACTTCACCGTCTGCAGCACTTTGCTATAGCTACTGCACCTTGCAAATTATAGGACTGCATCTTGCCTTTCCTCGGTAGCACATCAGGCAGACAGTAGATATACAGGTAGGTCAAAGGGCTGTGACCCAACTCGCCCGAGGGAGCTCCTGCAGGCTAAGCAGAAGCCAGTATCGGTAACTTCAGCAATACCGCCCAGCCGTAATGCTGTTTGTACATTTTAAGAGCACGAAAGAGGAAAGCGCTGGCTCCTCACAAAAGTCACAACCTTCTAATACATGCAGGGAATCCACCCCGGAGGGGTCAAAAGACATCTCAGGAGGCCGGCCAGCCTTGACACAATAAGGCCAGAAGGCAGGAATGATTTATCAGAGAGGTGTGATCATGTTCCCCTCCTGTCTTTCAGGAACAGGCAGCACAAAGAAGATTGAAATGATGCTCGAGCATCTGGAGGTGAGGAAGGTATGTTGGGAGGCTCCCAGGTTTTACATTTGAATAGCACAACACACGATATAACCCCCGGCTGGAACCCAAACCGGTCAGCAGGCCAAGGAAGACACCAAATTTAGCCACCAGAGAGGCAACAGCCCTTGCACATGCTAAGTTTGCTGCTACTGTACGGGTACATTTTCTCCACATTAACTGGTGCTCTGAACAAAAACCCTCACCAAACCCCCCCGACAACTCTGCTCACTCATTCCCAGCTTCGAATTCTTCTCCTGACCCCAGGATCTTGCAGACTAGACTTCTCTCTGGTTGATCAAGCACCTGCCAAGATCTCCCCATCCCGTTCCCTCCTCCTCTCTCCTCTATTGCACGAGGGCCCCTGCACAGGCTTTCCTGCCCGCCTCCAAGCTCTCCACCTACCCCTGACCCTTTCTGCATCAACCTCTCCCGGTTGCACGGTCTGGGCCGTAATTTTCCCTTTCCTCCAGGAACATGCCTCATCCCCACCAGCGCCCAGCCCTTCTCTCCTTCTCCATCATTTTGTGTGCAGTCCACAAATCGACTTACCCCTCCCCTAACCCCATTTTTGGTCAATCATTTCCCCTTCCCCAACCCCGTTTTTGGTCACCAGTTGGAAAGGTCACCCAACGTTTCCACCCTGCTAGCACCCGGTTTCTGATGACCTCTTTCTGGACAACCTCAGGGCTTCTACACTCCCCAAGGCATCCAGTCTCTGCAGCACCAGATGGTGCCTACTGTCCTCGCCATAACATCTTATCCCCATTGGGATTTCAATACATCTCTTCCCTTCTCCAGCTTGGGGGTGCCCTCTGCCTACATCCTCTCCCAGTCCGCAGGGGTTTCCCTGGGGCTCTGTCCTCAAGGCCTTTGCTCTTCTGGTGTCATGCCCTGCCTCTCAGCCTTGGCCACCAGCGATGGGGCCGGCGCTGCTGTAACTTGGCAGCCCCAGCCCCCTGGTGCAGACACAGCCCTGGTAGCAGCCGCAGTTGTCCTGCTGCCAGAGCCAAGCCAGTTCCCTGGAACAGCGCACAGCCTTCCTCTGCCAGCAGACCTACATCCGCAGCAGGCACTTCTGACAGCCCAGCTACACCGGTGTGATCCTTTTGCATCCCCAGCCGCCATCAGTACCCGTGTAATGTCAAACAGGCCCAGGCGGCTTCGCCCCATTCAGAACTGGGGGAGAGGAAAAAAATAAATAAAAAAATCAATGGCATGACTGAACTGTGTGGCCATGATTCAGGAGGCAAAGGGGAAGAGGAGCAGGATGGTTGACCCGGTTAGATGTGTATGGACGGCTTGAAAGCATTTGCCCAGGCTGCTGTCCTGCATAAGGTCCAGCACCACCACTGGTCTCTGCCACCTCCTGCATGGCACCCCAGGAATGGAAGCAGAAGGCAGCCTAAACCAAACCAAATCTTTCCTACCACTGTCAAATCTCTCCCCGCCTCCCCCCAGGCTTGCAACTTGGAGCATCTTCAACTCCCTCCTCCCCTGCTCCCCACACATGCAGGCCTCTTTCCAACCAGTCCCAGAGCTTACCCCTTCACACTCACCATCCCCATCCCCATCCCTAGTGAAATTTTTCATGCAGGCCCCTCAGGATACCCCATCTAAAAGCGCAACATCTCCAGCACTAACACCGTACGCTGCCACCCCCGAAAGCGCCAATACCAATGGCGTGCTCCTTACCCAGTTTGATCATGTTGTTCCCCTCTCTGAAGCCTTCCCTTGACTTCCCATCTGAGATTGCATCAAGTTTCCACCACCTTCCAGGTTCTTCAGCACTTCTGCCTCTCCTTGTCCATTCCCGTCTTGCCAACCGTGATGTTCTTCACATCTACCTGTTGGATTTCTACTCGCCTGCTTTCTTCCACCCCATCCCTGCTACAAAGTCCCCCAGCTGCTGCACAGAGCCCCTGCACTGTCCACCTTTGAGCTCCCCTTGATTTCCTATTTTTCTCCCCTGTGGCCTGGAGTGAGGTTCTGCTATGTCAGCTGCTGCTGCTGTTCCCCTTCCCCCGACCTGGCTGCTGCTCTGTTAGACTGCAAGGTCCTCTGGGCAAGGACAAAACGTACTCAGTATTCATATAGGCTTCCCACAGAGCAGGGACTGACATGATTAAATCAAAGATAGTTTTGGAGTGATGGACGTTTCTTCAAGCAAAAGCAGCCGCTACCAATCAGTGCTCAGGAATCCAGGCTCCGACCTAATCCGTCACATCGTTTCCTAGAACTAAATCCCCAGGTCTCCCCAACGTCCAGCTCCGTGCACCTGCCGTAGCACAACACCCAACACCTGGTCTTTTCCACGTGCAGAATTCATGGGGGTTGCCTGAATATCCAAGGTCAATGTAGGATCCCAGAGATGTTGGGCTGACAGGGATTTCAGCTCATCTAGTCCAACCCCCTACTCTGAGGCAGGCTCACACCCATATAGATCATCCCTGGCAGAGATCTGCCTAACCAGTTTCCAGAAACTTCAAGGGATGGGTATTTCACAACCTCCCTATGTAGCCATACTAGAAGGCTTTCCCCTCTCCTACAGATCTCCATCTCCCTTTCTGCAAATTAAACCAAGCATGTCTTGTTCTGTATCCTACTGGGCATGGACAACAATCACCACCATCTTTAAAGTGAACTCTTACTGGTTAGACCACTGGTCTCCCAGTCAGCCTTCTCTCTTGAAAAGTTTGTTCAGCCTTCCTTCATAGGTTATGTTTATAAAAATCTTAGAAAATTAGGGTTGGAAGGGACCTCAGGAGGACATCTAGTCCAACCCCCTTGCTCAAAGCAGGACCAGTCCCAACTAGATCATCCCAGCCAAGGCTTTGTCAAGCCGGGTCACAAAAGCTTCCGAAGGAAGGAAGGAAATATTGTTTATGCTCATGGCTCTCCTCCAGGCTCTCGCCAGTTTATCTATATTGCTCTCAAACTGCAGTGTCCCAAACTGAAAGAAAAGTTCCTCCAGCGGAGGTCCAACCAGTTGCAAATGGAATAATCACCTTGCATGTTTTAAACACACACACACACACACACACATACACACTCCTGCTAGCATAAACCAGAAAGGTGCCAGTTCTCTTTGCAACAGCACCAAATTGTTCACTCGTACTCAGTTTGTGGTCAACTCTGCTGCCCACGATCCTTTTCTGCAGTTACTCCTCATTTTGCATTTGTGCATTTGAGTTGTCCACCAGCCCGAGTGTAACCTTTTGCAGGTGTCCTTGTTGGAACGTTACCTAGTTGACTTCAGACCATTTTTCCAATACATCAGTATCGTTGTGAGGTCTAACTCAGCGGTTCCCAAACCCTGACCCATTGTATACCACCAGTTTAAAACGATAACACCTTAAGTACCACCAGAAAAATGTTTCAGTTCAGCCTTAGGTACCACCTGCAAATTTTTGTCATATAAAATAACTACAATAATTCTGTTAACGTGTACCACTGGCAGGCTGTGTACCACCGGTGCTACGCGTATCAGATTGGGAACCACTGGTCTAACGCTTTCAAAAATTTTGCAACCTCACCCAGCTCTGCAGCAGCAGCAAATTGTATAAATACACGCTCTTTTCCATCGTGCAAGCTATTAATGACAATACTGAATAGCACTGGACCCCAAAGCTCTCAGTTTGTTGGCATGCTACTTAAACACCCCGAGTGGTTTTGCAGCGCAATCATGTATGCACCCACTATGGGCAAAATAACTGTTCATTCCTTGAAACACAGGACTGTGTCAAAAAGCTTACTGAAGTCAAGATATATCATAACAAGTGCTTTCCCTCTTCTACTCAGCCAGTTATTCTGTCAAAGGAGGGTATTAAATTGGTTTGACACAATTTGGCCTTGACAAATCCCAGGCGCTTGTTTATCGCATTATTCTGGGCCTTTACAAACTGATTGCTTAATTATTTGCTTTAGGGTCTTTCTGGGTATCGAAGTTTAACTGGGCTGGTCTACAATTGCCCTATCCTTCCTCTCTTCCCCCTTTCCTGAGGATGAGAATCGAGTCCCCCAAGGCCTCTGAGAGGTTTCCCATCCTCAAAGTTTTGCAAACATCGTAGTTCAGATGACTTTGGCTGCACGGTAAGTTTTACAGGGGCTCACATGAATGCATCAAACAGGGACCAGTTTCTACCTGCTCTTTCACTACTCTGGCTTGTACTCCTTCCCACTGGTTATTTCACTTGTGCTGCATATTACCACGTATATGCATGCACGTGCAAATGTGCTTAGATATCTTTGCATTTATAGACACGCACATACGCACACATGCTCTTTACAGTTTCAGTTCCAACAACTGATAGGACTGAGCTAGTAACCCACAAAGTGTGGGATTAAAACAGAAGCAGCCATGGGGAAAATATAAACTCGACTTCTTTTTATAACAAGGAAAAATTAACCTTAGGAACAAGACAAAAGCCTCCAAAATTACAGTAGGAAGGAGCAATTATAGGCTCTAATGTCTATTTTGGCAGCATGGGTAGTCCTTTAGCAGATGCCCTCCCTCCCCCTGGCCAAACTACTTTGATACTAAAGGCCTGATACTGCCCAGGACACTTCCACAGCTCCACGGGCATTTATAGATGTGCTGCAGGAGGGGGAGGGGGAGGAAAGGGGCTAATTAAAAGCACCCGAAGCATCACGTACCTCAGCGTCCCCACGCTGAAAAATGGTGGCAGAGCGCGTTGACCGAAAGCTTGAATGAATTTTCGTTCAAAGCACTCCACTGCCATTTTTCAGCACAGGGACGCCAATACACATGATGCTGGAGCGCAGTAATTTCCACACTCCAGCAGACTTCACTAATCGTGTCTGCTCCGACACACTGAAATTACAGCGCATTGGAGCAGCCTCCCTGCATGTGTATAGGAGCCCCACGTGTATAAATGCAAAGCAGAAGAGCAATGAGCATGACAGTCAGCGAGTGTGGCGGGACCCATGCCCGCATGGAAACTGCCACAGTGCCCAGGAACACCAGCCACATCTCAGAGGTAAGGTCCAAGGGAAATGTGTAGCTCAGCTCCTCACTGAGCCAGATTTGACACCCGCATCTCCTCAGATATCGGTGCCCACAAGCGGGCACTGGTAGGGGCAACCCTTTTCAGCCAGGAGCGGATGGCATGTCAGTACTGAATGAGATGAGAGGTGGGGTGGGGTTAGGCTGTGTAGGGTCCTGAAAGCAAAGACAAGCAACTTATTTGATGCAATAGCGCTCAAGTAAAATGCATTCATCATGTGTATTACAGCAGCCCTTCGAGGCCCAGCCAAGGTCAGAGCCTCAGGGTAATAATCACTGCACAAACATGATAAGAGATCCTGCCAACAACAGCTTCCAGTCTAGACAAAGCACAGAAGAAAGCAACACAGAGAAAGGAAGCGACTTGACCAACATCACACAGCGGGTCAGTAGCAGAGCCAGATACAGCACTGAAAACCGACCCCCAGCTCAGTGCCGCCTCCACTATACAACACTGCCGGCAACTTGGGGCTTTAACCCTGGAGTTTCTTTGTGCGCAGCCCACATAAGTTCAAGGCACTGTGTACAGTGAGGGATGCAGACATGGGTGCATTTGATCAAAAGGGCGATGCCAGGTAAAGCCAGTCAGATTTTCATCTGGGAAGTCGAGGTGTCTAACATATTGTTCCTCCCTGCATCACCGCATGCTGGTTCAATAAAAGGGGAAAAGATTTGTCTGTAATGTAAACGGCATGTTAAAATGAGACAATGGAAGCTTTCAAAATAAAACCACGCCGAGTAAGCTACCGTCAGAAACTGAGCATCTCCCTGCAACTCCCCTGCCTGCCACGTATCACCGCAACACAGTTCACATCTGAAGTGTAAACATAATCTGGTTTATTACATTCCCCGTAATATTTTAGGGAAAAAGGGATTTGGAAGAGTAACGTTTCCCTGGAACCGCGAGGCACGCGCTGAAATCATGCCAAAGTCTTGAGGATCCACTGTTATGAACACCTTGGGAGGCTGGAATACGAGGCATGGCAGGAGCTGAGATGATTAAATAATTTCATAATTAAAATCTATTGCAGGATGGCAAAAAACCCAGAATTTGCTTCCTGCAGAGTTAACTGAACATTTTATTTCCAAGAAAAGATGTTTTGTAAATAAATCAATCAATCAATCTCGCACACGCTGGACAACCTTGCTGCACTGCAAATTTCCTAGCTCTCCCACATCCAAAAGCAACTTTCCCCATTACCTGCTGGGACTAAAGGGTCTGCTGTTCCTAGCAAACGCTCAGCTCCTCGCCGGCCGCATCCTTCCAAGTGCAGGGATGCCCTTGGCAACCCCTGTTAAAGGTACCTTAATTTTTATTTCTTCAACTAGAGAAGAAAAAAAAGGGGGGGAGGGGAGGTTGTGAAAGCTGCGCAGGGGCTACACAATAACGGAAAGATTAATTTCATTTAAAGGGAAGTTCCTTCTGGTTAACTAGTTTTCAAGTGTGCCAACAAGTAAGATGAGCATCAAGCCCCAGAGTGTGACCGCGTTGCAGAGGCATGGCATTGTTAGCCTCTTAAGACTGAACGGCTCTCTAAAACGGAGAGTAAAATGAATCTTGCCACCTTACAGAAGGATCTGGTGAAACCATACCTGTCCTGACACCGACGGGGAGATGTCGGTGATCAATGACGCCTTTCTAGGCGTAACGGGATTCCTAGAAAGCCTTTGGCCTGGTCAGAAAATTGAGTGCATGTCAAGTTCACCTTAAACACAATTCACCTGCAAAAAGTATTTACTCTGCCACCGTGGTGTGGTCATATTTAGCTTCAACTGTGCACCACGTGCACCCAGGTTAACCCTTTTGCATCATGGAAGGCAAGAAATACACTGGCATTTGGGATGCACTGCGGCATTAAATGCAGTTTAAGGGAATCTGTATTGCAAAACTGAACACTTAAGCAGGACAAATTGGAAAATGCCAGTGCTCCCATGGTAATTTCCATCCTTCCCCCCAGTATACAACTGTGGGGAAACCATTTCATCAGCCTCACCAGCGCCCTGCACCGGTGATGGGTAAACAAGTGATTTTACAGACGGAGAAACAGGGTAGGTTAAGGGCCTTGCTCATGATTAGAGAAGAGGTTTCAGACTCAGGACTGAAATACATGTCATCTAGTGCCTCCAGGCTGAACAGCCCTCAGGTCAGACACAAGCAGGTCTTCAGATACCAAATTCTCTTTTTTGGATCTGGCCTGTGGCCTTTCCCCCACACAGGTCACAGCTTCTCTGTTCACCCTTGTGAATACATCTGCATGGTGATACAGCCTGGACACCCCGACAAAGAGCAGGACTCCACAGTACGGGGCACTGCCATAGTTGGAGACGAGCCCTTCCTTCCCCAAAGAGTTTGTAGACTAAACACATGAGACACAGGGGAGGAGAGGAAACGGAAATGCAGAAGAAAAGCGACTTCCTCCCAAGGTCACGGAGCAAATTATGAGCAGAACTGGCAACAGAAGCCAAGCTACCCCTTTCCCAAGCCTGTGCGTCATGCTGCACAGCTTCCAAACCATTGCACAAGGTGGCTCTCACGGAGAGCACTTTGCATTTAGAGAAGGCCATTTCCTATGGGAGTTGCAGAGGGTTTACACTCGGTGAGAAATGTAGCCTCCATTTGCAGGAGGCCTAGCAATAGACCGTAAAAGTACCCGGGCTAGTGAGCTGCAGAGCTCTGCACAGGAGCCCCTGCACTCCACGCCGCTGCTCAGGGCTCCCCCAGCCCCCGACACAGGGGATTTTGGTGGTGAGGACTGCAGAAAGGGGCAGGCCCCTTGTTGCCAGATCATGGCTCTCCCAGAAATACTGGGCCAGTGCAAAACCTTGCAAGGGACGGCACCACTTACCAGAAAGTAAAAAACTTTGCATCTCTCATATGCCCAGCACAGCACTCCTTAGATAAGCACGTAAGCAGGCAGAAAAAAAAAAAAAAAAAAAAAAACCAAGAAAAAAAAACCACCCTGTCCAGTGCGCGTGCCTGGTATGTGATTTTCAAACGCTTGTAACTGTAGCATCAAAACCAATTCCCTCTGGACTGAGGCCACACACTGCGCCCTGGTGAGGACTATTTCCATGCCAAACTGCAGCCTTCCACCACCAGGCATTTCAGCCAGACGCCTGCTAAAAAGCATCTTGTTGTTTAAAAAAAATAATAATAAAAAGATCAAGAAATTACTTTCCCCTTTCCCACCCCTCCAATTTCAACCTAATAGCTGAACACCCCCTCTCACTCCCCACCCCCCCAAAAATGTTCATCTTTGGAAAGGGACTAAACATGGAAAAATAACAGCCCACCGAGTAATTGTGCTCAAGCCACCGGCTGAAAATAGGGGCGATGACAGAAACTGCTTTGCAACTTTGGCTGCTCTGCCTTCTTTATGCGAACAGCGAGTGCATTCCACGATCACCTACAAAGGGGCCTGGGTCTTTAAGCATTATATAGCCAGAAGACATTAAGACGGCCTGTCAATTTAGATGCAAATTTATTTTAGATGTGACAGAGGGCTTACAAAAGAAGGTGGACTATATGCTGGTTTCTTCTGCTAAGGCTATTGTAATTTGGCTCCCAAGTGTATTAGACCTTATTAGGATGGGTGACTGGATGGCTCTGGGGATTGGTAATGGGATACAGAGACTTTCACCTCTAGGTCAGCCTCTGGTTGAAATCCAGCCCAGCTCAATAATGATGGAAAGTCTTTACAGTCTGAAAGCTGTTCAGCCTTCAACCATTTCTTAGAGGGCATGCTTCTGAATTGCATAAAAACCCACCACCATAATTGGTACCCTTGCTGACAGCCTCAACGCAGGCCCAGGACCAAATGAGCGTGGAGTGGAGATAGTCACCTTCTCATCGCTTCGGGGGATAAATCTGGCACGTGACACTAAGCCTATTGGCGACGCAACGTTACTGCAGATGACGGCAACACCCCCAGAAGTTTTGAACATGCAGAAAGTGGTCCCCCTTCACTAATTGTTTAAAAGCATCAGAAAGCTTCTGCCCATGCTGGACCTCTTCAATCAACAGAAGACCTTGTCCTGCTGCGCCATGAGCCCAGCACCCTTAAGGGAATCAAATCTGCTCATCCTGAATAATCAGAGAATCGTATAGCCACGTATAATAAAGATGCCATGTCGTCATGGGAGAAAAGATACACATTTAAGACTCTTCGTTGTGCTTTCTTCAAAGGCAAGATGAAGTAACACAACAGACATCTGCGGCGCAAGAAGAGACTCCTGAAATTCGTAACCCAGCGCGCCTGGTCCGAATGGGTAACGGGGGGAACGAGGATGTCCTATCTGCCACAGGCATGTCATGCCCTTGTGAATGCCTCATAGCTGTCGTCCTCAGCAAGCAAGTTACCACTGGAGATGGTATGAAAGTCCAGACTGGAAGTCACAAGATTTTTGGTTAAAAAAAGAGGATTATGTAGGCCGACCCTTCTTTAATAAACCCGTTCCTCCTAGCATGGAGGCACTGACGGTAACTTCCATTGACTAAGGTGCAAGACGACTTGACTACCCGCTTTCACCCCCTTGCACTTTGCATCCCTTGTCGGGTAGGGCAACTCTTCCTGGGGAGTCTCAAACTGGAGGATTTCAGACTCTGCCTCAATTCTCCTTATTCCTACCACTTACTTGTTAAAAGCACTCTCTTTTCTTTCATGTTCAAAAGTGCTGCTGCCTGCTCCGAAACAGAGCACGCCGCTGCCTATCCCAGGTGCAAATGAACTTCAGGGACAGGAGAAGTGTGCCAGGGCCCTTCAGGACAGGACTTTACTAAACACAGCTGAGAAACCTCCAGAGTCCTTAGTATTTCAAAAACAAGGAGGTACCAACACTGCCCACAAAACCCTTTGGGTTGGATTACGGGGCTGTAATGGGTAAGTTTCTATCGACTTTCTTTGCCTATGCTTGGGATATACCTAGGTGCACCTAAACTGGCACCTGACTGTCCACTGGGGCACTTCTCAAAGCCTAGGTAGGAAGACATTAATACCTCCATTCCTTTCTGGACTCAAAAAGATACTTGCACCCTCCCACGGGTAACTGCACCACCCCCTCGCCCACACGGAGTTACTTGAGGACATAAGCAATTGCAGCATTACCACGAAAACAGCTACATGCGGCTAGATGACAGCAAGTCGATGTACAAGGCCCTACAGAAGATGACCTGCAGTCAGGTTGCAAAGGCTTCCCATAAATGGCAGACCCTACTTAAGAGGGGCCCCAAATGGGATAAGAAGGGGTACTTTGCAGATGAAAAGCAGACTGGCCAAGGGGCCTACAGGCTTCTAGAAGCTCGGGGGGTCCTGAAGGAGTCTCACTCACACAAACAAACCGTGTTGCCAAAAAATTCACGGCATAAAATTACAGCACAGTTTCAACACAAATTTTGAAAAAGCCTCCCTAGAGAATCCAGAGCCGGTCCATCCTTGCTTGTCCAGCAGCTTCAAAGACAACACGGTCACTTCTAAAGAGAGTTTCAACTTGCTGGGACGGCTAATCGTGGCACACCTCTTAGCTGGAATAGTATTTTCCAGAGATGAGCTTGCAACAGTCTCGGCTGCCAAAACAGCGCGACTGTGCGAGAACACCACACGCAACACGTTGCAAAAAAATCACTGCACGAACCCATGGGCTGACAGTAACAGCAAAGGCCGCTACTAGTGGTGTAAGCCCAACGACAGCGTTCATACCCACATTTAAATTCTCCGTTCTTAAAAAGGCTGTTCAAGCTAGCCTTGTCGATCTGCTACAGGCACCTGGCTCTGCAATGAGTCCACTACGCACCTGGTGCTTTGTGCGTCTATAGTTTTCCTTTAGACACTACAAGCTCTTCCATGCTTTGTCTAGTGCAGCTCAACTGGGGTCATGTGGCACCCCGGGGTGCTGCAGGGTGCCTTTCCAAGGGTGCTGGCAAGGTGCCACGCAATACCAGAACTGTTAGGTGTGCAAACAGGAGTCAAACCCAGAGCTTTCAAATACAACTCGATAGAGTTAAAAGCATTCTGACGTCTTACAAGGAGAGGTCTTTGCAAAAGAAGACTTGCTCCGTTCTTTTTTTTGTCAAAAAAGAGAGTGAAAGCTAGGAGCTGGATTTTCCAAGGGATGCTCAAGTCTAAAAAGATGGAGAACCACTCTCTAGCGCCAAGCGCTGTTACTGCTTGAAAGCTACCTCCTTATCCAGATTTTTAGCAAAGTGGACTTTTGGTCAGAAATATTTTATAGGGATCATCTTTCAAAATTCACGTTTAGTTAAATTTGGAATCTGAACCAGTTCCCATGCAAAAGCTGGTTCCAAATAAAAAGCTTAGCTATCAAATAGCCAAAGTTCAAATGGTTTCAATGGAGTTCATGCAGCACTTTGGGAAAAAGCTATCTTTCACAAGAGCAATAACCATGTTATTTAAAAGAAACTAAACCAGTAATCCTGGAACTGAAGAGTCAAAGGACCTAACCCATCATGTCATCACCCTGCTCTCCCATCATGGCTTTCCCCAGCCCAATTTCAAAGCCTCCCTCAAGTGGCATGGACAAGGCAATAAAACAATCCACCCTTCACCAGCACACTCTGGAGTAGTTTAAATTGTCCTTCAGCTTCCTATTTTCTCCTAGCTTCCTGGCCCTGTGGCTGGGCTTGGAAAGTACTTTCTCCAGTGACCCTCCATCAGCATTTCTGTGGCTACTTTTGATACCTGTTATAACAAGTCCATGGTTAACCCCCTTCTCTGCTTGCCTTTGGGTCAAGGCTGATAAGGAATTTATTGCCAGTCTCTCTCCTCCTCCTCAAAACAGTCTTACAAAAGGCACTTAACAAGCCCAGCAAAAAAAAGCCAAACCCCTCTACATATTTTTCCCCCTCTAAGGAAAAATGCTGAATCAGAGCTATGAGCCTAAGGAAAAAAAAAAGATTTGGGGAGGGGATATGAAGCTTTAATTCAAACTGAGTAAAATTTCAGTACGCCTTTTCTGATTTATCACAATTCCCAGAAAAATTCTGGCCCGGAAAGTGATGTGGGAAGCAGAATTTCAAAACCGGGGAGGGAGCTACAGAAGGAAACTCAGGCTTAAAGTTGAAGCCGTCTGTTTTATCACATAACCAACACCCCTCTATATAATTTACTGGGAAGAAAATGTCTTCTACAACCTTTCTATCTCTACGGTTGTGACTGAAAATGCTCAAAGCAAGAACCAACTTTTCTATAATAGGTAAAGAGAGGAACTGTTCTCCCCGCACACTTGCAGATATCGCTATGGGCAAATCTTGGTCACAGTCATTGAGCGAATGTCTGCGTTTTCCCCCTACTAGGACAATCAAATGAGTAGATTGACTCAAATAAGTTTCCTTTGGCATAAGAAAAAAGAAGTCATTAGCCCTTTTCTGGGAGGCATTAATTCATAATAATAATAATAATCATCATCATCATCATCATCAGCAGCAGCAGCAGCAGCTACTAATGGGGGGATCCAAGATGTAGTCCCCAAAACTAGTCAATACTAAGAGGGCCAGGTCTGCTCTAGTTTAACATGCTCTTCTCCCTTCCCCGTTGGAGACAGAGGGCCTTTCTTAAGAGAATACTGGGAAATCCAAGATGAGCATTTGTTTAAAATCATCCCTTGCTCTGACATGACTACAAGCAGCTAAAGCAGCAATGTGCCTGTGCAACAGCATCTCCACTTGATGTACCCCCAACCCACAATGACACCTTGGACACTCGGTGGTACACATGCCATCATAAAAATGAACTCGTTCCCTCCTTTATACATAGGGCCTAAAAAGCATTTTTGAGATAGAGTTTTCCTTACTTTGGAAATAAACAGCAACATCACGCTTAGCCTTTTCCGTCTCGACTGCAGATTCTCCTGGATGTCAAACCAGAGGCATTGTGTACTCTTGCACTTTCACTGGCAGGGGATCAAATCATTAACTCGCACTTCCTTTCTCCAAAATGTCAATGAGGTTGGAAATATTAACAAAAACAGATTTCAACTGTCTGAAATCCGCTTCCCCCGTAACTGCTTAAGCTTTTTCTCTCGTCTTTATCAAGTAAATTTTACTAGCTCTCCCATATTGCTACCAAGTCTTTCAGATGCAGTGGGGAAAAAAGCCAAGTTTCTGAGACAGAAATGGAGTAGATGATTGTATAATGGAAAACCCCACACTTCTCAGGCTGCCTTTTTACATCAAAAGATGACAAAAAGAGTGTGAATTATATCTCTCCCACCCCATCACTCGAGCAGCTCTGCACTGATGGAAGCAACCTCTGAACCACAGAAGTTTAGCACTGTTAAGGGAAAATCCTTTCCTTTGAACATCCTCTGAACTCGCCAGTGGGAGACTCAAGTCTAGGCTATTATGCTATTTTGGGGAAGACAATTTCTCCAACAGGATATTTAGTTTTTGAGGCCACCCAGCCATGATAATGGCTGCGTTGTTCTCCTCCACGCGAGTGACACAGCAGAGAAGCAAGCTGCACCTTACTTCTTCCATAGAGGTTACAGGCCTCGTTCACCCGTTGGGACAGAGGCGACAACGTTCCAGGATTCTAATTAACTTCAGGAAACACTTCTTCTTTTGTTTTAAACTAAATTATGCCCCCAACTCCTGCCAACGGGGGCACAACTGTACTAAGCAGAGATGGAATATATTTCTGCAGGTCCTGTGTTGGCCATGTGTCTTCACCCTCAACAGCCAGCACCTAGCAGACTGTGATGATGGAGAACGAGCTTATGCTTGGCGAAACCCCATAGAGAGAGAGACATGGATGCTTAAAAGCAAGATCACTGCCTCAACAGACTTCCACAGAAAAGATAAAGTGGCCCATCTGTTACATCCCTGCTCTCTCCTGTGTAGTCTTCGGTAGGACGCTTAGTTCTTCTCCAGTGGAAGAGGCTTATGCCCACCTCTCCCTTAGTCTGTTTTCCACTTGCCCCACAAGGGGCAACAAGCATATTTTTTTACCACGCTAAACTACTTCTGAGTCCTGGGATGCCGACACCTTTTCACAAAGGTGCCACCATCTCCATCCAGGCATCCAATGGGGGAAAAAAGCAGGAGATGAATATTTGGCCTTTGAACACCAATGGCTTTCTGCACCATGAGCTAGGGAAGAAGCTTGCAAGCTAGTTCATGCACCTGCCCAACCTCAGCTCTCCTCTTCTAAGAGAGAGGTCACCCAACAGCACATCTGTATGCAGATGAAGCCCAGTGCTGCCTTTAGCAGGACATGGATGATCAGTGGTAGGTTCCCTTAACTGGGGTGCTCAGCCAACGAGCCACTCGTGTGGTAAGCAAATGCCTTTGCTCTTGAGGCTTTGGGAACTCAAGCAATACTGAGAAAACGCATATGTATAAAACGAGCCAAAAACCCAGCAGTAGGAACGGGGACTAACAAGTGACCTATGTATGGAACGAGGCCTACCCTGGCAGAGTGACAGGTGCGATTTCCGTGTGCACCCCTACCATTTAAAGCTTGAAGTTTAACATAGATTTCACCCTGGGAGCTGCTCACAAACAGTAATAATAAAGTACCTTTTGATGCAAACCTACGTTTGCCTCCTATTAGCTGAGCCCAGACAAAAGAATCAGTCAAGAACCGGCAACAATTCAGAAATCAATTAAGCCAGGGCCATAATTTACCACCGTTTAATTAATGCAGATCAGGTGACTCCATGTACAGATACCTATGTGGCCCCGTCCGCTGGCAAGGGACCAAAAGATGCCCGAGGTATGCAAGATAAATGAATGGTCGGGGCAGAGAGGAGACCCAGACGCGAAGCCAACAAGCAATTCTGCAAAGCAGGGAGCTAAGGGGCAGCAATGGGGAAAGGCACGGTTCCCCACCATGATTTTTTTTTGCTCTGCGGAAATCCTGACCATCCTAGCACACGTGCTTCAAAGCTGCCAAGGGAGAGGGCAGCCGCTGAGAACAGCTTGCGTTAGCAGAGAGACCCCTCTTCCCTTCCCGCATGCCAAGCAGTGGGTGATCACAGGCTGTCTATTCAGCCTGAAGATTTACTGTGGTAGTAGCCAAGGCTGAAGAGATTTATAGAACATGCAGCCTCGAGATCATTCTCTAAAAAGACTCTTCGAGGTATTTTGGTGAGGGGTCTTCCCAGTGAGTAATTTTTCTAATTGATTCATTAGCACTCTAGTCAACTAACATGTTCGGGGAAGTCATCAGGGTACAGAAAGACCTGCTCATATTTGACTCTGCACACTATGTAATTGTGGGCTCCACAGCACGCCAACACCGTGTCAGCTCAGCTGCAGCACCAGCCAGGTCACCGCTGATTTAAGCCATCAAGTTTTCAGGACGCTCCATTTGGCCACTATTAATTTTTCCCCACTTTTCCTGCCTGGAGGTTGGGATCACAAGCTCTCTAGTAAGCGGACTGTGAGAGCTTGCCTAGTTTCACTGTAGCTTCCCCATGACCAGCGAGTCTCAACCGGAGTGGGGGGGGGTCCTTTAAAAAGGTGTGAGGACATAAGCAGATAAGGGCAGGCCCAGGCTCTCCCTGCCTAGCCCCTCTGCTAGGAGGCAAGCACTGTAATAAGTGGGGGGGCCCACTCAATTGACAGACATTATGGAGGGGTACCTTGAGTCTAACAAGGGCTGTCTTGAGTCTAACAACATTGAGAACCACTACGCTAGACCTTCAAAGACAACACCACCACGTGCAGCAAGAATTGACCAACAGCCTCAAGGCTAAGAAACCCTGAGGATTTTCACCAAAGATGAAAAGCTCCCACCACCACCAAAGATGTGAGACCTCTACCACTGCTAACCCAACTGCTTGATGTACCAAAGAACGGCATCCATGCTACTGAGCTCCAGGGCTGACAGCCTGGTGAAGAGCCACAAACCAGAAGGACCAGGAACCCTAGCAATGTGCTAGGCTAACAGATGCCCGAAATGCAAAGCCCCAGGCACTTCTAGAGGGAGTACAGCTCTCTACCGCCCTGTTTGAGCCCTGCTTCCTGGGAGAGAGTCTCCAATGTCCTCCTCTTCTCGAAACGCCCCCAGGGCCTGTTCTCCTGGCCCTGCAGCAGCAAGTGAGCCAGACTCTTCTCATTTCCACAGCTGCCCTCCAAATCCCAAGTTTATTTATCTAGGTTTATTAATAGTGCCCATTCGTGCTCTAGGCACCCATCAAATTATTAATATAAGGAGAAAAAACCCTAATGAACAACTTTACTGCCCAAAGCTACTTCACAGTAGTCCATTACTAATGCAGCTACTAATTGCCTTTTCCCCAAATGCACCATTGCTAACAATAACCCTTGCTCTCATTCTCCCCTAACGCACGTCATCCATTCTCCCATTCTCTTCTCAGGGAGCAGAGGCCTGGAAATAGTGTGCTCCGGAGATCCCAAACCCCAGACCGCGGACTGGGCAAGGAGAGCGTTCCAGAGTCGATGGTCATCCCCATAGCGGCCTCCTTTTGACCGTGGGCAGATGGCTCAAGCATTTCCACCGACTACAAACAGACACGAATCATTTGAGGCGGCGGGTGGTCTCCTGCAACCACAGCTCAAAAGTATGAACGGTTCAATAGATGATAGCCCAGCCCACCAGATTACACCCACAATTGAAGAACCATCTCTTGTAAAAATCAGAGGCCACCAGAGTGGGGGCCACTCGCTCTGAAAACCACTGCCGTGACTGACGAAGTTACGGTCACCTTAAGGGACAGCCCTATGCAGAGTACACCCAGTCATCTTGAGGATGCCCGTTCCACAAGTTTAGACCATACCACTAGGATCCACGTCCTAAATAAAATCTCATACCCTTCTCATTCAGGATGTGCAGGTGACGAAGGCGGCCACGCAGCTGCAGGAGCAAGCTGTGAGAAATTAGGCTACGAGAAGGCACAGTAGTTACATGGCCTCAGTGAATGCGATGTGTATAATACGTTTCTTCCCATATGGCCACCTTGTCAGCCAGCTACTCCTTACCCAAAACCTAACTTGCATTCAGACCCCAAAGATATTTACTACACCAGCCAAGTTGGACAACCTGGACGAGAGAGGAGCTGCACTTTGTGCTGAAGGCCCTGCAGTCTATGGACAATGTTTCCAACAGAAACAAAGTGACTTAGGAGCTCGAGACCTATTTTCCAAGGTAGCTTCAGCTCTTGGAGCCGAAAGAGAGCTCAGATATTTACACCACTGAATTGTGTTTTATCGAACGCTTCCATGGGTCAACAAGTAGGGTGGCCATCAGAGAGGACAGTCCAGTTGTCCTCTATTGATATGAAACGGGATGCCTTTATGTCCTCTATTTTTCCTCTTCTAGAGAAAAAAAAATAGAGGACATAAAGGCATTGGGTTTCGTATCAACAGAGGAGCAAAAAACCAGAATGTCCTCTATGATGGCCACCCTAGTCACAAGGGACACAACCCTAGAAACCAGACAGCTAGGAGGGAACACAAATTGCTTATATAATAAGAGCTGGTTCTTGTTTCATGCTTTGCTCTTGCAGTAGGACCAGGGGAGCGGATGGCAAGGAAGAACTAGGGTCATGAATGAGACACGTCTGTAATCTACACCCAGGCACCCTCGTAAAGGCCCTGTAATACATGGAGCCTCCCTACAAGTTCCCGACCGCGATCTCTGTTTTTATGCAATATTTGCATCTGTTAAACAACAGCAATGCAAACAATTCTGCGTGCCATCTTGGGGAGTCTTCCATCATTGGAAGCATCTTTTACCTACACATTTTGCTAGTGAGAGATGCCAGCTACATCAAAATGTAAGCGAGGTATTACTGATGCTATTCTGAAGAGAGGTCCTTCCTGCAGAAAGAGCAAGACAATCCATTAACAGAATTTCAGGCCATGAGGTAACCACCCAGACATGTCTTGTGGCGCCCATGACAAGACATTCGTGAAAGTGTACTAGCCCAGGCACAAAAGTCCATTTTACCATGACAACTGACAAAGCAAGCCGATTAAAAAGGATGGGCCAGAAGATTTTTGCAAGGGTGCTACTGAGTCCGATACAAACCCCTATTCCAAGATCACGCAATGCTGTCTGATACGTGCATGGAAGAAGTTACACGGCACTTATGTTTTAGCCACTGTGTCAGCTGAGGAGACTCAGAGGTCATATCATTGGAAAAGTTTGGACTAGATGAAGAAACTGCAGAAAGACTCCCAGAGATAACTGCAGAGGCAGAGGATCGGATGATGCTTAGCAGGGGGCCACAACAGTTAGAGGAAACAAAAGGAAGCACATTAAGGCTAGCTTGCTTCAGCGAAAATTTACACAACTCCAAGGGGAGGGACAAAATACCTAAATTAATAGAATAAACCAGGAGACTCAGATGCTTCAGAGCCCAGCGTTTAAGCAACCAGTGCTGAGCAAATCAAACTCAAATCACAGACTCGCCACTCAGCAAAGCCAGTCACTTGAGACAGCTGTGCAATCTCTCTGAATCCCTCAAAACTTGGCCCCCGAGAGAAATACAAACTTGTTTTCACCGTTGCCACCCTACAGCATTGCCACGCGCATCCGGCAAAAATATCAAATACCTGCAAAGCAGGCAGCCGTTTTCAAAAACCCCAAATGCTCCACGTAAACTTGCTTTGCAGTTATGCTTTAGCTGTTTTGGTGTTGCTCAGCTCTTTGCAATAAATGCATACAGGACCCAGCAGTCTGAAGCGGCCAGCCCTGCCTGATCCCCATCTCTACAAAACGTGAACCTTCCTCCCAAAATATCAAGCCCCCATTCTTTGGGCTAGTCCATAACCTTCCTGACTTGACTTCATGCTCTCCTTCCCCATTTTGGGTCTACATCGCAAGCCCCAGCTTCTTATTTAAAAGCATATGTGCGGGGTTTTTGCCCCCTTCTTAGTAGAGTGTTACATCAGCAAATCAGCAAGGGATTGGGTTCGCCGGGGTTTCAGGAGCGCCTAGGGAAATACTCCAGCACCGTGGAAAATGGAATATATTCTGCTTGGTTAATAAGGTGAATCCTTCTGGAAATTTAAGAAAAAAAAAGGGAAGTTCTATTTGCAACACACACATCTAAATACTATTTATCTGGCATGTAATTAGCTGTGCAATTATCGTACCGAGTGAGTTTATTCTGCACCTACCATAGGAGGAGGAAGAACAAACCGATGTGGCAAACCCCAGGAAGGGCAGGGATTCCCCCCTGCCCCTCCAAAACATCAGACAAGCTCCCTGCACGCTGCTTAACGGCTACAAACAGAATGACCGTGCCATCCCTCCTATCCTGTTCGCAAGGGGCCTTTTGAAGGGATCGAAAAATTCACAAGTTTAAAATAAAAATTTGCTAAAAGCACGTGCCCGCCCCCGGGCACATTTTCTGTGCAACCCAAACAGGGGGTTTTGATGATGATGATGATTGTGTTTTGTTTAGGAATGCCAGTAATTCTGGTGGCAGGAACAGCGGCTTTACACTCAGAAAAGAACCAGCTGGAGAGCTGCAGCCTCATGAAATAATGAAATGCCAAACCAACCCCTGCATCTTCCACAGTCTCTCAGGTCACCTAGCAGATTAGAAGGCCTGTTGCTAAGGCAACCATATCTTGCAAGTGCTAGCTGAACTTCCCCATAATTTTTAACCCTTTAACAAGCTCGAGAGGGTAATGCCGATCATGCAACCCACCAGAACTTGGGTTTGCTATGGGTTTGGTCGTTTTTGTTTTTTTAAACTGCATTTTAAAACATGCACCCCACCCCCACCCCCCCCGAAATGACTTCATGTCCGTAATGCTGGCTATTTCCCTAAAAACTGGGAAAAAAAAAATAATAATAATAATTTTTTTTTTGGGAGCATATAAAACAAAACAAAACAAAAAAAAAAAATCTATCCAAAGTTTATATGCGTCTGGCAAGGCAGTGAAAAAGTCAGGTTATGCATATGAAATAGGAACAAACAAAGGAAAATGGAATTTTTACTACCCCTCGTGGTCAAAATTAGTGGTCTTGTATTACAGAATATGGGCAAGCCCTTCTGTGGTAAACAGAAGGCAGACCGCAGCGCTACGAGAGAGGACAGATGGCCAGTGCTGTGCTAGCACCTTCCAGTTGTCTAAAAGGAGCCCACTGCCAAATGACAAGGTTCCCCGTCCCCGGTCCCTTCTTCCCCCAGTTATCTTCATGGGAGAAATACTCCAGTTATACCCCGCGTGTGCCCACGTGTCTCCGCCGCTAAATGCTCCCGGTTGCAGGAGTGGAGCAGGCTCAAGCTGGGGCGGAAAAAAAAAAAACCGAGCAGGTGTGAGCGGGTGCTTAGTCAACTCTTCAGTTTTTGCCTGGCCGTGGCTGCAGACGGAGCGAAAACGAGCAGTGGGGTTTAATGCTTCGAGGGCCTCAACACCGATCTCCGCGAGGATATCCCAGGCGTTTCTGCAGGAGCAGTGGGGCGGATGCGCGGTGCACCGCCGGCCTCCCAGCCCCATGCAGCTCTGCCAACCCGCCCGGCAGAGCCCGAGCCCGTTCTGGCAGGGGGAGCCCGGCTAGCGAGCGCCGAGTAAGGGCGGCACCGCACGCAGGGGCAAAGCAGGCGGCGGCGGAGGCAAAGCACAATGTGGAAGAGAGATGAACCTGCAAGGTGGAAGAGAGGCAGAGCTACGGGGCTCCTGTGGGCCCTTCGCCAAAGAGAACAAAATTCGGCCCCCGACTCACAGGGGCTAGCAGCCTCGAGCAGCTGCCTGCACCATCCTCATTCTCCAGTGACCCCTTCCGACCACGCCGGGAAACAGCACAGCGAGGCCGGGCTAGAGGCAGGTCCCAAGACTGTTCTCTGCTGGAAAGGAGGTCACAGTGGGCCAGGGCTTGGAGACGGAGAAGGGAGGCAGGGCGGGGGCAAGGAAAGGTTGGGGAGAAAGCACAGGCTCCAAGAACATCCCACTTTCTGGGGAAGGAGCAAAAAAAACCCCAACTCAAACAAAAGGAACAAGAGAGGCTGGAGCAGAAAAGAGTGGCGGGGGTGGGAGGGGGAAAGATGCACCGAGACCAGGCTGGAGAAAACAGAATGGCGTAAATCAAGGGTGAAGGGGAAAAGTGCATGAAATCCAGAGAGGGAGGGAGGACAGGGCGCAGGGAGGGGGAAGGCACATGCCGAGTTTTAAACAGGAGACGAGGGGAGCCAAAAGCAGCTGGGAGCCCGCCCCTACCCGTCCCATCTGCACCGCGGGAGAGGGCAGGAGCCGTCCCCCCATCCCAACCAGGTTTTCAAGTCGGAGGAGAATTTCAGGGTTTGCCTTTGGTCCGCGATTACCAGCGCCGAGCCCGGCTGGGGAGGGCGACGTTGTTTGGGGTGTCTGTATTGCACGAAATAAAAGAGCAGCCTGTCTGGGGAGACCAGAGATGCCGGGATAAAGATATAATGGCAGCAGGGCTGGGGCTCGCCACTGCAGCCACTGTTTCTAGAGTTTATCGCTGGGCTGCACACTTAACCTGAATCTGGGCATCTGCCAGCTCGTATTATGTAAGGGATACAGATCTGGAATGCCTGAGACATTGCCCAACACTGCCTAAAAGGGACCAGCTCCCTGCAACACAACTTGGTGGCAACGGCAGTTCGGAGGGGTCTGAGACGCTCCCCGAAGTTTAGGCTCCGCAGATCCCTTAAAAAAAAAAAAAAAAAAGAAACGTTTTGAAGCAATACGGCTTGTTAGAAGGCGGCTCCCTCCCTTCCCCCCAAACCCAAGTGCTAATTTGACACTGGCGTTGTGAAGCATTTGGTCTCCAGTCAAAGCAATTTAATACTCTGTCATTCCGAGAGTCAAAATCTCTTTAGGAAAGGGAAAAAAAAAAAAAAAAAGAAAAAAGAAAAAAAGCCTCAACTGGCAAGAATACAGAAGAGAGACATGCAACAGAAATTAACCACCCAGCTGCCAAACTCGGGGAAGAGGCCCCGCACGTCTCTGCCGTTCAGGGTCCCAGTCCTGAAAGGGGGGATAACTACCTCCAGAGGCTGCCCCGAGTGACGTGGGAACAGGTGTTGGTACCAGAGGTTTGGGGTTTTTTTAAAATTTTTCCCGGTTTGGGTTTTTTTTAAAATTTTTCCCCTCCACTGCAGGGTTATGTTGTTACAAGGTGCCCAGTGCAGGGAGACCCTTGCTGCTCTTGGGGCAAATCCAACCCTGCGTCTCAATCTCATTCAAATTCATTTCACATGGAGTGAAAACCAGCAGGGTTGCAGAGCTGCTGGGCGTGCAAGGGACACGCACACAGGCGGACTGCCTTTCCCCCGCCTTTCCTTCCAAGACCCCCATGGACTTTGGAGGAGTTCTGTTCCAGACTTAAAGATTTCACTGGGGTTTGCAACACAGCAGGCCAGAGGAGCAGAGGGCCTGCACTTCCCTTCTCTGCAGAGGGCACTTTCCTCTGCAAATCACAGCACTTGGCACTGCTGTAGCCAAATGCCAGCAAGTCAGGGCAGGAGCCATGTGGCATATGGAGGTTTTTAAAGGAAGGGGCTGCAATCTGTTTTCCTCTGCAACATACCTTTTAAAAAGGCAAAAGTCATCCTATCGAACAAAGAACATGCAATGCTTGCTCTTCCACAGCCGCAAGGATCCCCAGTGCTGCACTGATTTCCAGCACTCAACCTCCCAGCCCAGCCCACCCCACCCCAGCCCAGGGGACTTCACTCTGTTGAGTCTGTTCAGACCTCATCTCCACTGGGCCCCTAAAGGAGTTTGCTGAACTGGCTTTAACCCTTTCCATTATTTACTTGGCTAGCACAGGGAGGGTGAAGCCAGACTCTGCATTTTCCCAAAAGATCGCTTTGCATAAGCCAGGTTTAAAAGCCCAAAGGGGTTCGCGGCAAACGCTGTTTCCAGACCAGCCTGCTCACAACTAGTGCTTCACGTGCACAGCCTGTGCAGAGAAAGGCAGCGGGATTGCTCAACAAAGGGCTTTGTGCCACTCGCCAGCTTGCAAACTCTTGGTCGGCCTGAAGAGCAGAGACTCAGCAACTACCTCCCTTGAATGAGAATACAAGGCAGGCAATGCTGCTCGCCATGCCCTACCACGTACGTGTCCATCCACATGCTCGTCCCAGACACACGGGCACCCCCGTGACGCAGGTGTGGGAAAATGACGTGGCACCTCAAACTCTTGGTTGTGACAAGATACCCACTTTTAAAACCCATCAAAAAAGCCACTCTGCCAAGGAAGCCTCGCCTGAGTAACACAAGATGCAAAAACATCTCTTGAAACCCCCTCCCGGTTAATAGTCACACCGCTTCTTTAATGAAAAAGGGTGCTGCCATCATCAAACATCCAGCCGATGCTGACGTGGAAGTTGTTCGGGTCCGCCATGGTTGCCTTGCAACAACGCCTTTTCAGCAAGACGAACCTTGCAAGAGGCCCGCGGGCCTGTCTTGTTAGCTGCAAAAGCAAAAGGCTAGTCGCAATTATGGACGCCCTAACAAAACGGGTTAGTTCCTCCCTCTCTTTCCCTTCCAACACAAATGCACGCGTACACACCCCTGTACCTTGCCAACTGGCGTAAGAACGAACTTAATTAGCGATGTATATCAACACTACACATCTGTAACTGGCAAAAAAAAAAAAAAAAAAAAAAATTTACAACCAGAAATGAATAGAGAAGGTCACTCCTCTATTCTGAAAGACATTTAGGTTCTTGTATTACAACGATGCGGAAAGGCAAAATTCATTATGTATAATAGCTGCCCTTATAACCAGATTAAACACAAAGGCATCAATTTTGGGGGCCCTGACCCACCGCCACTGCCACCCTGAACTAACAGGGCACTCCCTTTCCTTATGGCCTTTAGACCAACCGGCAACATGCAGACAAAACCCATCATTTCAAATTAAGCAGCCACTCCTTGTGTGTATGAATATCCCTGGTCTCTAGCCTTTCCCTCAACCTGTCTAGAGGATGCAAGTCCATCAGCTGGCCACAGCACAACCTACTTCTGGCACCTCAGACCTGCTGCCGTCTTCATTCCCACAAAGACCCAGAGGAAGGGAAGAGCCATCATCCCTCCCCTCCTAAGAGGCAAAGGACTTGGCAATAGGGAAGCCAGTGGGAAGAAGAAGAGGAGCATCAAGTGGTACCCAGATCTGCAACATCCTTCTTTAATGAACAACCCCTTCTTCCTCTCCTAGGGCAACTGGGACACCCAAAGGTGCTGTGATCTCCCTTTGCCGTCTCAGTCCATTCCCAGAAAATTACTTTTCTGCAGCTCAGCTATGCAAGCGTGGACAGGGTGGAAGGAGCGGGCACGTGGTTTTGAATGGGAAGAGAGGTAAGCCGCTGAATACCAGGTGCCGCCCGCAACGGAGACCACCTGGCGTGAGTCTTGCAGGAAGGAAGTTCTTGAGAGGATCGTGCTGGTGTTTTCTGAAAACACCTTGAGAGCCCAGGTCCTCAGAGCCTCGTGACTGCAGATGGCAGGAACAGGTTGGTGGTGGGTTTGTACTTATCTCTGAGCTTGTGGTGAGATAAGACAGCCCTGCAGATATGCAGCTCCTGCTGTTAGGTAAGCAACATGCTGCAGCCTAGTCTCAGAAACCTTGCAGATGGGTACAGGTGGCCCTCCACGACTGCAACTGAGAAGAAATATCGGGGGGTGGCATGTTTTGTTGCTTCTCTCGGCCAAGTGCACTGCGCCCACTGGGATTCCTTGCACCCTTTCTTGCTCCATGCGTGCTACTCTTTTCATGTCCCTGTGCTCCAGCAAACCCTCATGTCAGGTGCTTTGTGCACTCCCCCCATATCTCTTTCCACGCTGGGAACTGTGTAGACCCCTGTACCTGCTACGTCATCTTCATACACTGCTATATCCTCATTCTCCTCCCATGGATGTAGAGGTACACCATCCCTTTCAACACCGGGAACACTGCTCGCCTCTCTGCTGCACCGCCTTATATACCAAAGGCTCTACAGGCATCTCCATTTTCTCCTTCTCTCCCACTACCTCTCTCTTTCCAGGAGCCAACCTGTTTGCACTATGCTGGCAAGATGAACAGAGCTAAAAAGGAGTGGTCTCGTTAGGCTGGAACGCGTCCATAGCTGCCATCAGCCAGCTCTTTGATCTACAGACAATTACAGAAGTGCCTGAGCCTGCTACCTCTGCTAACCACATTACAGGGACTTTCCCCATGTGTCCCATTTCCTCCCCATCTGATTTCCACCAAAATCAATAACATCTACCCACGGATGCTTAAAGCGCTCCCTGAAATTTCAGGATGGGTCCAACGTGGCACTCCACAGATCCTCGTGTAACATCTAGGGGCAGAGGCACTCACTCCCAGCCTTGCAAACTCAGCTGACAAGTTACCATCCCCTGAACAAGGTTTTTTCTTATTGAAAGGATAGCTGTAATGGGAGAAGAGGGGAGCAATGCATTTGTTTGCAAAATGGCTAATGAATGTAAACAGGCCTTTTCTGCAGGGGAAAAAAAAAAAAAAAAAACAACAAAAAAACAAAAAACACACACGCATCTGCATTCCTGGCGGCGCGTTCGTAGGAATGACGAACGAGCACTTCTGTCACGAAGATCCGAACAATACCGTTTCACCTCCCCAGTCATTTCTTAGGAGGCACGTACGGCAGAAATCAGCAAGCCAAGCAGTGATACCCTGTTATTTTCATCAGATTTGGCTATGTGTAGACTGCACTCAGAACCACTGTCCTCCATCCAGAGGGAAGCATCTACTCAAGTGAACTAACTTTCTGAACAGCCCTTTAATTGCTTTCTTCTCTCCTCCCAACCCCTCCTCTATCAATATATTTGTAACAAAAGGAAAGAGACCCTGGGTGCAACTAGTTACGGGGGGGGGGGGATGCAAAAGGGAGTAGCATATTATCTCGTCTCTGGCGACAAGGCAATGAACAGTAAAAGCTAAAATGCATGGTAGCAAACGCTAAAAACGGACGATGAGGACAGCTCACCAAGATGAAGCAACATAAAAAGTTAAAATTAATTAGCTGGCATGTTGACAGAGAATCCATTGTGCCGCACAATGAAGCAATCACAAGCGCAAAGGCTTGATATAAGTAATGTTGAAAAACTCCTTGATGGCTGCAGGTAAGGACAGACGTGCGGTTAGGACGTGTTGACACCAACATGACTCCACAAAAAGTAAATGGGTATCTTTTTTGAGTGCAGTTCAAGAAAGCTGATAGGCAGTGGGTCCCACCAGGCTTTGAAGAAAACACACCATGCCCCGGAAAGTCTGGGTAATAGTCACCGCTGCCCCTATGCAATGGCATGAACTGGCCAAGCCTTGCTTTCTCCAAAGGAACCTCTATGAAAGGAAGTGGAAGGTTTCTGCCACAACTTACGGTATCATCAACCCACACCTCGAGCACCGAGTTTACACTGGGTGCCACTATACACGCCTGCCAGCAATTTTAAGCGCTAGATCTTGGGAATGAAAAGCAGACAGAAGCACATCCCTGTGACCAGTGTCCCCTTAAACTGCATGATGACGGCCCCGAATTAGTCTCTGCCAAAAACCCAAAAAACACATGGCTCCCTCAGACACTTACCTGGTCCCCTTTAACCATATTAACTAGCATCTCAACATCCTGGTCAGGCAGCCCATCAGCCCCATTTTGCTGCAGGAGCACTGCAATTTCCCCAAGGTTGCATGCAAGGAAACTGTAGCAAAGTCAGTAAAAACCTGGTCAACCCCAACTCCCAGGCCACCCTCCTCTTCCTCCTGGCATTAGTTTCCTGAAAGTAAAACCTTTCACACAGCACGTCTAATGCTGCCCAGAAACCTGAGCACGTCTAACACTGCCCAGAAACCTGTTTTCAGGGCTGAGAGGAGCAATCTGTCTTGCATTCCAAGCTGGTCCCTAACTAACAATTACATTTGTGTGTTCCCCAACCAGAACTTCACCGATAAGTCTTGAAAACATCTGCAATGCCCCCAAGAAATACAGCAGATCATATACAAGAGCTTGCAGCCACCGGTGGCATCTTTGCAGAAATCAAGTATGAGCCCTGGCAGTGAACGTTCCCATGCCAAGTTACTGAGGTGAAGCCGAGACATCCAGGACTAACCGGTGCCAGACTAAACGTATCAGCGCTCTGACCCAGGACAGCCATTCCTACCTTCAATCGTGCAGCACCCGAGGCCCCTACCCCCATATACAGCAACTGGTAAAATAGCAGAACGTCTTGAACCCTCGGCATTGCTGCACACGGGGAGCGTAGCCAGGAGCTGCTTCACTCTGAATGGAGGAACTGGTGACTGAAGCCAGCCGAAGGCTTATTGAATAGCCCCATTTCCTCTCTCCATGCGCGATGGAGAAACGGAGAGACCCTCAGTACCCTTGAAGGAGGGGTAGGGCCCTTCACGCAAAGTCTTTAAGTGGGAGCTGGGGCCATATCTCAGCCTCTTGCTTCTTCCCCCACTCAAGGGATGAGGAAAGCCTTGTAGGAAGGAGGAGGGAGAAACTACTGACTTCTCTCCAGGCAACCCCACCTAGCAGGTGCTTGAGACAGCAGGTAGATGTGCTGGAGAGCCTGAAGGAGCCACGTCTGCCCACTCAACTGGAGGGGGAAAAAAAAAAAAAAGTCACCAAGAAGCAGAAGGAAATGGCAGAGCGGTCCACAGGACAAAGCCAGACTTTGGGACATGAATCAGGCTGGGGTGACTCCCACAATTCGAAGAGGCGGCTCCGTCAGCACCCTGCTCCGCCTCGTGCTCCCGGGGCCAGCCGTGGGGGCCACAACGGGGAGCCAGCTGGCAGGATCTACACTCCCACCGGAGCACGGCTTGGTGGGGTGGAAGCTGAGAAGAGGAAAGGAAACCCCCTTGCTTCCCCCGCTCCCGCACAGCAAAGAGGAGAGACTGCAATGACAAGTTTTACTTTCAGGCATGAATACATGCACCAGGAACATATGAATCACTTCCACACTCCCTCCCCAGCCCGCCAGTGATGAGCACGGAAGACGCAAGCACTGGGAAAGCAGTTGCACTAATAATGCCCAGGGCATCCATCACCTCCCTCACTGTTGGTATGAAGCAAGACACATGCTGCCGTGTTGCTGATTCCCATCAGTGACACTGGGCCTCGCTCAGGAAACACTGGAGGCACGTTACTGGCAGCATATACCCTACCGCTGCCAGGGTCAGGGGTTTTCCCTTTCTCTGTTAAATACTGGTTCCCCTAACCTAGTTACCCAGACTTCCCATTTGCATCAAACAGCTGCACCTGTCCCTGGCAGAGGTTTGTTCAGATCATGCCCCATTACCAGCACTGCAATCACCCTGCTCGAGGGCTGAGCCAGAATGAAGAGTACGATAAACCCGACATAAGATGTGCTTACAGATGTGGAAATAAAAGTCACCAAAAACCCCCCAGCGCTTTACTTCCAGCTCCGTGCACCCCCATACTGAGCACAGTGCATGTCCAGAATTGGAATCGTGTCAGTTTTGACCCAAATTCAATTGGCTATTAGATAAAAGTGTCAAAAAGCCCCACCGAAGCATGCGAGCTACACAGAGGCCAGGGAGCTGAGTCAACCGGACACGATTCCTCTTCCAGTAAAGCGCTGGTTCTGTTCCCCGGCGTCCGTCAGCATCCAAGGTGGCTATTGCCCCCTTAGGCAAGGCCTTTTGCCACCAGCTGGAAGAACAGATCTGCCCACGTGCAGAGGAGACGTTGCGTTAAGGGGGCAAGCAGTGCAAGGCAGGACACGGCTCCACCACCACGTTACCCCAGTGGGAGAGATGCTAACCAAACACACCAGAGCGCTCATTTGGTGGCCTCTACTGGCAGCCCCCATCAGCCATTCCTCCACGAGCCCACAAAGTCATTGCAAAAATCCTTCCCAGACAGGCAGGGGTGCTTTCACCTTTCTAAAGGAAAGAGAAAACTCAGTTTTTCCTTGAGCTCTAGCAGACATTTCCATGTAGGACGTGCCCTGCGTCTCATAGGGCAAGACGGTACAGCGCTGCTGACATGCCTAACCCCAGCTGGACCAGCTGTAGCATCTGCTGCCAAAGTGGCGCTTGGACAAACCAAGGAGACCAGGCTCAGACTAGCAGAGGGAATCACTGGAGGGCACAGGGAATGATCCCAATCAGCCCAAGCACTCGGGCAGAGACCTTAAGGTAATACACATCTGCCCCCGGGCTAGGGTGTCCACCCAGGAGAGGATGCGTTTTCACACTCTCCTCCGTTCTGCCCTATTTGGATGAATCTCCTTTCCCTGCTACTGTTTGAGCTTGGTCCAATTCATCTGTCCAAAACAACTGTTTGGCTAAACCGACCTGCAAAATTAAAAGCAGCAGTGGAAATAAGCCAGTGGTCTCTGCACCAGGACACCTTGGAGATCTTGCCTTACGGTAAACAGGCCAAAAATACTTCCACATGCCCAAGTGACAAACCTGGCAGAACTACAGCAGTCCCCACTGCATTGAGGCCTTTTGCTGTATAACAGCAGGTCCTCCAAACTCAGGGAGGTGGCACGTGCCTCATTTTGAAGGATGGAAAATAGAAAGGGCGAGATGAAATGACTTGCCAAAGACCACACCAGGGAAACTGTGACAGAGCCAGGACTGGAATCAAGGTCTTGGCTCCACGTACGCTCTCACGGATGACCCAGCCCCCCTGCCTAAAACTACCCATTCCCCTCACCCTCTCCCAAACAGCAATGCCACAGAGGTCTGGAACGGGCTGCTTGCAGGCTATTTCTAAATCACGCTAGCAGGAATTTTCACAGGTGGACCGCGCGGAGGACACCCAAATGGGAAACTTCACATCAAGTTTATTTGCTGCGGCCGTTCCAGGAACTCATGCGAACCGGGTAGCCACCAAGGGGTGGGAGGGGGGCAACATTCACCTTTCCGATAAGAAAAGCAAAGCTGAAAGCTGGGCATTGTTTTAAGAGCAAGTTAAGCGCTGCCACCTCTCCCTTCCTGCACTGCGCACACTAAGATGCTACCTTTATTTAGCTCTAAATAACCTGGGTCGGATGGTGCCTCTTGCCATGCCCCTTGCAACAAGGCAGGTTCCACGTGCCGCGGTAAGACAGAGCAGGCTGCAAGACATTCTCCGCTTTGCAAGCTCATTTGTATTTAAAAAATAATTCATTAGAGGTGCCAGCCCGGCCTTGTGAAGTTGAATAAAGTAAACTCAGGCGCAGAGACAACTTGGGGGGGGGGGTGAGAGCAGGAGGGAAAGGAAAAAACAAAAACAACAAAAACCAAAAAAACCCACCCTGTTCCAGGCAGCGGAGACAGGCAGCAAAAGCTCATTTTCACTACAGAAAGCAGCAGCATCCTGGGAAGATAAACGCTCAAGATCAAATATTTAAGGGTTTACACAGAAACATTTTTTTTTAAAAAATGTTAGCTTAAGACACAGCCAGAGGTCTTCCTTTGGACTTTATCTTGACACGACAGGCTGCAGAGTCACTGCCTTTCTAAGAGACATCAGGAGCTGCTAAAAACCCAGTCCCTTGGCAACCAGGCTGTCTCCCCAGCGGACCTCCCTCCTGCCCTCGTCGTAACAACAAAACCAGATGACAGCTCCAGTGCAGCGCCAGGCAGCGGCGTATGTCAGGAGGCTGGCATGAGTGAACTGCGTGGGCTGCAGCGCTGCAAACAGCCAGCACCCACCAGCAGAAGTGGCTGAGCACGTAAAATCTGCATCTTCTGTAGATTTCTTTGTACTCCCACTGCCTCCCTTCCCTTCCCCCACCTTAATCCCCAGGGCAACAATCAGTTATGCAAATAACGAGCCCTCCCCCACCTCGCTCCACACACTCGTCTAACTGCTCCGCATCTGCTCCGGGTCCTTTGCTCACAAGCCACAGTGTTTCTATTGTTCGGCCCATGCAAACTCTGTGCCACAAATGTTCCCTTTCTAAATCTTATGCATATTGATCGTCTCCATCTTTCCCCTTGCAAAAAAAAAAAAAAAAATAGGGGCACCTCTTTACATCCATACCCAGATGGATGCCATTTATGTTAGGAGGCGGAAAAAAAAAGAAAGAAATATCAGTGTTCTTTCTAACCACCATCGAGCCACCCACAAATTTACCCATCTTAAGTGCTGATTAGGAAGCGAGACGTGGGCCTCCTAAAGAAGGGATCCTTGACTTCTGTAAAGATTCAGTACCAGGCAGCAGCAGGGCGTTTGCATTTCAGATGCGCGCGGCGGACGGACCGCTGCGAAGTTCCAGCTTTGCAGAACCTAAATGGATTTGGTATCATGAGGAATGCCACCACCACCGCCACCCCATCTGCTTGCAACATCTTCATCTGCATGACAGAGACCTCAGCTGCAAGAAGGTTGCTAAACCAGCTTTTTTAATTCTAGCCTTCGGGCGGAAAGGTTTCTGAAGCAACTTTGGGCAACTCCATCTTAAGACAAGCAAGGTTCACTCCATACAGTGCCTCGCATCCCCACTTTTTCTTTTTTTTTTATCTATATCAAGATATATACAAGTGGGGGGCATTGTAGGTTGTTTATTGCAAGCCGCTCGGGTATTTTGGATAGGGCAGGATATATCTCTTTAAAAAAAAAATTCTGTTTTTTCAAAGCGAGTCAAATATCCAGCTTGGGGTCAAAGCTGCTGGAAACCTGTACACTTGCAACTGTTTGCAGGAAAATGCATCGACCCAAGATTCATCATACCGAGAGAGGTGTTTTGCTTTTAAAAGCCACAATACTACTATTCACAAACTGAAATGCAAATGGAAGCATCAGATCTGAGAAGGCAAAGCCCGAAAAGCTGCCTGGCAAGCCTGTGCACTTGACTATTCCCCTTTAAGCAAACAGTATACAGATGTAGATTCCTTAACCTGTGTCCAGCCGGCATCATCAATATGCCAAAGAGAAATTTACAGATATAAAAAACTGAAGACTTATAGTGTCAATAACCTCAATTTGTACTACAGCTTCCATCACTGCCTCTACCAGGCAAGGCGGTCTCTGCTCTCGAAAGGCGAAGCCCAAGCAGATAAAGCGGAGACAGAAATCAACTTTTAAAAACCATCTGTCTTTTCATGGCAATTTCCATGAATTAGGAAGAGCAACGAAGGAAAGCAGTCCTGCAGGTCGGAAGAGTGTTTGATGTCTCCATGCAAAGCATTACTCTCCTTGTCAACCGCGCCAGCCGTCCGCCCTGCCATGCTCCGGGATGGCGCTCTGTAAAGAGGGCGTCTCGTATTGCCAGTCTAAGCAGCGTCCACGCCTGCTGCTTATGTGGGACGTTTAAGGCTCCAGCCAATGCCTGGGTTGTCCCTGCCCTTATTAGCAGTGTCCTCTGCCACACCATCCACACAGCCCTAGTAGGGGAAGGAAACTCAAGGACCCTGGCCCCTGAAGAAGGGGTCTACATGATCCTCTAGCTCCCCAAACCATCGCAGCCCTCAGCTGCATGGGGGGTAAGAGGCGTGTTAAGCGAGACTTGCAAAGTTGACGTGTCACTTTGGTGTCCTCTATAAGTGACACCCTTGCAGGGGTGGAAAAGCACTGGGCACAGACGGCACTGCAGGCTGCCAACCGAAGCCTTTGGTTAGCCGACTTCCCTTCCCGAATCCCTGGCACAGGGGGCTGGACAGCTTGGGAGAGGAAGGCAAGACGGGGACAAAAGGCTTCAAGACGGTGTTGCGGCCACATGGCACGAGGCGGCCTCGTTTCCTGCACACCAGGCCAATGCTACTTTGAAGACGACGAGAGGTTTGGCTGCAGATGCATGCCCCCTCCCACCGAGGCCAGGATCCCGCGTCACCACGCCGCAGCGCACGGACTCGGCGCGGATGCCGGTGGCAGAGCTCTGGGAGAGGGACCCCCCCATCCGCAACACAAGTGCAAGGCTTGGTGTTTACTGGGAGAAGGGACTTTTCCTTTCCAAGAGGGGGCAGGGCCTGCGGGGCATGCCTTCCGCTGCCGAGGGGGGAGAGGAAGGAACCGTTTCCTTCGCGGCCCCCGAAGCCACACGCAGCACAGGCTTGGGCAGGGCTGCGATGATGCAAGGCGCGCAGCTCCTGCCCGGCGCGGGGGCCCAGCGCGCGCTCGCACCGTGCAAAGCCTCCGTTCTGCTCCACGTGCTCTGCCCCGGCCCCGGCTCCTCCTGCAGGGCATCCTTGAACTTTCTGGGCAAAACAAGACAAGTGTTTTTAAGCCAGCCGGTGGCCTGTGGGCGAAGCAGGGGCGCGCCTCGCTCCTCCCATCCTGCTGTGTCAGGGCTCAGAGCTGGAAGCCTGCTACAAACCTCCCTATCATCGAGTCACCAGGGTACAACACATCACCCCTCCCCCACGGCCAGCACTAAACCAAGAGTATTTTCGGTTTAAAGAGACAGCAACACTCCCTTCCCCAGCCTGGTTTTGGGTGGGCGTTTGGAGTCAGGTTTTTTCCCCCCCCGCACTCCCCAAACAACATTTGTTTATCTCCCTTCCTACCCTCCGCCCTCCTTCCCCCGGCACCCGGCTCTCTCGTAGCCTTTCACCACGACACGCTCCCAAAAAAATGAGGAAAGGTCCTTGCCAGCAAACGCCAAGTTAATGATCTCCAAAATTGTTTTTGGATCGGAACCAGTGACTTTGCAACTGATGCGATTACAGCTTCAGTCCTATTAAAAGCCACGCTCTGACCCACAATTTACTGCTCATTTAAATCATGTCAGATTACAATAAACATATATGTCTGTTTACCCAGAGCCCGGCGAGCTCCTTTCGATGCCAACTCCTGACAACCGCAGCCAGCCAGCGACAGATGTGAGCTGAATTTTCCCCAGGTACGGTGGCTGTAGTGACGGGCTAGAGCTGACTCACGGAAAAGGATAGGACTCACCTTCGGGTTTACCCGTCTTGCTTGAAAAGCTACATCTGGAGGAGAGCCCGCTGGAAGGGGCAGATGGAAAACAGAGGCAGGGTTTGGAGGCAACTAGTTCTTCCAGTTTTCAAGCGGGTTACTTTCAACATGCCCCACAAACACTGCGAAAGGCAGGCTCGCACAGTGCTACCTCCTAAGGTTCGGGGACTGTTTTTAACATAGGATTTTTTTGGTGGGGGGATAATGTTCCACGTTGTCCACTGGCAGAAAGGAAGTTTCCCTTAAAAAACAAGACTGGGAACAGCTTGATTGAAGCACGTTAAGCTAAAAGAATGACCCAGGCCACGTTACGCCAGACAACGCCTGGCGAATCGCTGCCCGAATGGCCCGCCACCTCTAATGCAAGCTTCCCTGCAAGCCAAGTGGGGCTTATTCATTTTGCATTCACTGCCCCATAATTTTGGAACCAGAGGAAGAAAAATCAGCGATGTGCTTTCTTGACCCACTGCTCGCCTTTCATTTGTTTTCCATTCGGCGTTATAGTCGCTTTGGATTCTGCTGTAATTGGCTGAAAAAGTCACCGGGGCTAGCAACACATTCGAAGTCTACCCTTAAAAGAAAAAAAAAAAAACCCAACAAAAAAACCCAACCCCACAAGCTCGGCTTCGTGGCTCCTGCTAAACAGCAGGAAGCATTACAGCAAAATGAACTGTGGATCGGCTGTTGTTCTCGGGAGATGAAACCTCAGAAAGCTGGCCAACCGCACAGTGCATCCAAAGCAGTTTGTCAGGCATTCGCACTAATAGCCCGGGCATTTGATGTTGTTTAGTTGCACAAGAGCGTGAGGTGCTGGGGCAGGCGACAGCCATTCGCACGCAGCTGGAATACAGTTAACTGGATGAACCAGTTTCAGCATTATACTGCTCTCCTCTCCAATGCTTTAATCCCGTACGTTTATATGGCTCTTTACAGAACAAAGCTAACAGCGACCACCTCTAAAGCCCCCACCCGTAAGCGAGGATTTTGCCATTTAATTTATCTATGCAGAGATTACTTTTTATTTGGTCTTTGGACCCGTTGCAGACGCAGCGAACAAACACAGGTAGCATCCAATATATAGAGACATATCTCCATGTGTATGTGCTACACACACACACACACATATTATATATATATATATATATATATATACACACACATACACACACATACACATACGCTTTGCGGGATCAGCTTGCGACTGTTTTCAATAGATCAAGAGATTGTTTTAAAAAGAGAAAATACATAACAAAAGGTAGGAGAAAATCCAAGTTTCCTAGGTAAGGAAGGAAATGATCAGAACAGGAAAGCCATGCTCATACCCATACACACTGTACTGACCTAACAGTCTCCCACTGCTGACCAAAGACACAGGCACACGCTTTACCCAAGTTTTGCTCCCTTGGACCCAGCCTCCCCCTCTTTGCTGCCTGCTTTGCCCGGTGGACTTGGTTCAAAGAGCCCTCTTGGCTCCCTGGCGACAGGAGATGTCCCCCTGGCCTCGTCTGCGAAGCGTACATGCACCCCTCTGCTTCGTTTTCTTTGTTCCTCTGAAAGGACCACAAAAAGGAAATGAATGAAGGTTTACAAGCTTTGTATTCACCCGGAGCTACAAATCTGTCAGTGTCTGGGCCCCGAGAACCACCTCCCCGCCCCTCCCCCCGGCAAACTTTGGCAGAGGAAAGAGGGCGTATGCGTGTGTGCGAGGGCGTGCGCGTGGGTTGGGGGGGACGGTCGCAGGGGCACAGGCACGGAGGAGAGGGGTCTCCACTCCACGTGGCTGTGGCATCCTGCGCGAACAATGGGAATCCGCATCGCAAACAGCCTCTTCTGCGCCTGGCAAAATGGTTCCTAGCCCTCCATGCAGACCTCCGTGCACCTATTCCCGACTAGATGGCTGCTTTGCTGGCCCAATGCCTCAAATCGGTGATCAAAGCCAACCCAGCGAAGAAGCATGTGTGTGGTTGGAAGGGCTGCTGGGGGAAGAGGGGGGTGGAAATGACTCACTTGTGTCGCGGACATCCCAGCACTACGCATCTGCCGGTTCAAATGGCCTTTAAGCAGGGGAGGAGATAAAGAATTGAAGCGAGTCGCTTCCCCCCACCCCTCCTTCCCAGCTCAAAAGCCGACACAGATTACATGCGATCTCAGCAGGCAAGAACACAGGGAGGAACAGAGCCAAGCACGGCTCTGCCGGAGCAGTGTGACCATTTTGCAGGGAAGTGCGGTGCGAAACACCCACAGATCCTCAGGGTGGCATTATTCCCGATACAACGGCCTCTTGCCCCCCTCCAAAGCAACAGCAGCATCGGGCAAACAAACCAGCATTTGACTGGAGCCTTGTGTCTGCTACCAGAGCACAGGGCATGTTTGGCTCTAGCTGTGGACACAGTCGCGGAGACATCCAACTTCCCAGCAGCAAGCTCTTTCAAGCAGGTGAAAATCCACATCCGATGCAAACTGCACAGTCCCCCGGTTCCAGTACAAAAGCCCACTTGCCTATTACCAGGCAACTGTTGCCCCCCCATCCATTTTAGAAAGCTAATTTTTGCACTGAAAGAAAAATTGGTTTTTAATATAAAACTCTCCCTGTTCGCCCACAGCCAGCGCCCTCCAACTGAAATCCCTTCCGGATTTGAACAAGAGAAACTTTGCGTCTTCGCGCCATTTGTTGACATAAAATAAATTTTGCTGCCTGCCTTTACCCAGGCACTCAGAATTAGAGGGGGGAAAAACGTCTGTTTCCATTTGAAACTGTCAAAATTAGCATTCAGTAATTAAAAATCACACCCTTTCTCTTAATAACCTAACCAGCATGATACAATCAGGTTGTGCCAACTCTTTAATCTAATTGACTAATTACAGATTTTAATTTAGTCAGTTACTGAACAACTGTTGACAATTTGTTTTCATTAGGGACAGAACAGGATAAATATTTAGGCTCCCCAATCACAAAGACTACAGCGTCAGTGCAGCGCTGTGACCTCAAGTTTGATGCTCTCAGTTTTTCCATCAATATCAACTAAATGAAGGTATGACTTATTAAAAAAAAAAAAAAAAAGCCACACGTTCTTTCAGCTTCTGTGCAACTACAGCACTGAGCACGGTATCATTCGAGAGACCAAAAAAAAAAAAAATGATGCTATCATTGACAGTTGCTGGAGACAATGCTAAAACACGGCATGAATTAGTACTGAGAGATTAAATGAAGTGGTATTTTAACGGCGCAGTTTCACTTTTCAGCAGCAGATACAGAGATCAGCTGTCCGGTCAAGTTTATTAGCCTGGGCTCATTAAAAATAATATATATCTATATATATCAAAATCAGTTTTATATAGAAAAGAACTGTGGGGGTGGTGGGGGGAAGCAACTCTGTACTATATAATATATATAACAGAGTTGCTTCCCCCCACCCCTCCTACAATTCTTTTATATATATAAAACTGATTTTGGGTTTTTTTAATAGTTTCTCCCAGACCTAAAAGTTACCCAAGTAGTCTTCTTTAGAAACTATCCTCAAAGCTTCTCTGGGCACAAAGTTTGTCCTTACCAAAGAGAACCTCCTTTCCCCACAGAATCTCTATTAAAAAAAAAAAAGAAGAAACGGTGGACACATGGGCAGAGGACTATTAAATATATATTTATCTATCTATCTGCATGTTGCTAGGGAGGGGGAAATTCTGCACTTTTTAGCCGTTTGGAAATTTTGCAGATGTACTTGGAGAGCTGCCAAGCCTGGAGGAAATTCCTCTGGTTACCTATTGGGAAACTCTGTCTCTCCCGAGCAGATCAGGATATGCCACACTGAGGGAAGAGGCGTATTTCTCACCAGGGAAGTTTAATCGTGTCTGAGCAAGCGTGCCCCTGTAGCAAAGCCGTGGGGATCTTTCGGAAGAGAAGTTCCCTGGCAATCCCTTCATTTCCCTCGTTCAGAGGGAAAAGGCCAGAACTTGTTTTTGGGGAGGGTGGGGGTTCCACTGATTGCCCAAGGAACAGGTTTTGTTCTCTGGCCTTGGCAGAACCTGCATGGTAGCACCACCGCTGACGCTGGGCACTTGCTGAACCTGTGCTGCATAACATTTGCTAGGTAGCCACAGACATGCTCCCCATGGCTTCTAACTAATGACACTGAATTCCCTGGAGAAAAAGCTCCGTTACACACTGGAGCATGGGCTGAACACATGCACCCCTGCCCTCGCACAGATGCCAGCTGGGTCACAAAGGCCCTACGCTGTTTATAGTCAAAAGACAGTACTCCTTCAAGGGCATGGCAGCCTGAATAAGTTACTGTAAGGTAAACTGGAGTGTGAACTAGATAACCTCCCGAGGTCCCTTCCAACCCTAATTTTTTCTAATTCTACCTTGCAGCAAATAGCTACTTTGAAGTACCAGTCCATGTGCTTGCTCTTATCCTAAGGTAAATGCAGGGGAGCTTAGCCCACTGTGTTGTAAGCTACTGAGACACTTATCACAGGGTAAGAGCACACTATAAATTCACACTCTCCCCCTTATCTGGTGGTAACTTGTTCATGAGCCTGTAGCCTAAGTGAAGTGGCAGCAGTGAGCTCTGACTCTGGCATGAAATATCCAAATGACTGGGAAGTTATAGGAGGCCGTGGATTAAACAGAAGCCAAGAACAACAGCTCGATTTGGCTTGCTTCTAGGAGCAAACTCAGTGACAGAAATACACGTGCTGACTGTCTCAATACTGAAATACAGGAGGAGTCACAACAGGCAGAACAACTTGCATGTATATTAGTGGCTAAGAGGTGATATGGTCTCAGCTAGTACCGCACAATGCCCACCAACACCACGACTTTGCACCTCCTGAAGGCATCGCTACTTCACACTCCTCCAGCACAGGATTTTCTGCCTTCTGTTGCATGCTGCTAATGGGCACAGATGTGGGCTACCAGCCATAACTGGGCCCAAAACTCTGGAGGCCATGACAAAACTGCACTGGATAAAACATCAGAGCAAGAGTTTGGACCAATGGTTAAAACAAAGCTTCAAGGCAGCAGGATGGCCCCGTACAGACAGCCAACAGTGATCTAAAAGACTCCCAACACAAGGGCACTATTAAGCCACACTTAAAATTGTGCGAATTATCAGGCTGGCGGCAGCAAGGCAAAAGTGAGCCGAGATGATTATTGGAGCAAACATGCAACAGTCATGGACAATCCCGCTAAAGATATGCTGTGGCCAGTCCGTCCCTGAGAAAGCAATACCTCCTGCCGGGTGGCACTTGCAGAAGATACAACTGTTGATCTGAGGAACTGGCTTGGCTGTCTGGGTTCAAAAAGGCACAGTATCGGGATCACACCCTTGCCCTGTGGCCATGGGGGGAGTGCATCTAAAATACATATAAGCCAGGATGACGGTCCACTGTAGGAGCTCAAACTCGCCTCTCATTCCCTGCTAATTAAAACCAGTATACTGACTCCAAACCATTTACACTTTTTAAAAACAAAAGCATTCCCACCACAACTCCTGCATAAGGGGTTTCCAAAAGACACCCTTCATATTTTAATTCAAGGGGCAATTTTTAGGTAGTAAAGAAAAGGAAGACAGAAGGGAGGAACTGGATTGTTAGATATTAGAAGCAGGCTAGTTATTTTTGCTGAACCAGCTGTACCATCTCTTCCAGGACTAATCACAGCCTGTCTTGCACTGACCATCCATCCTTTAGCAAAGCATTTTTCAAGACGGGGGGAAAAAACTGGACAGGAGGAGCTAGACTGATAAATGATTTTAAAACTATAAAAGCTATTTAAGAAAGTAAAGCCTTATTTCTAAATGCAAGCACAGATTGTATAATAATTTAGTATCTGCCCCACAATATACCACTTGACCGGGACAGACCTCTTTCTGCCATTTACATATGCATGCATTTTGGAGGGGAGAAACTTGCAGCCAAGGGGATTCAGGTTGCTCTCGACACCTGTCCCCCTCAAGTTCCACTCGAAGTAGGCTGTGCAGACAGAATAATGCCACAAAAAGTATGTAGCGACAGTCAACTAGATTTAAGTTCATTTTGTGTAGCTGGAGGCCAAAATCGACTAAAGTGGTTCTGGTGATCAAGTTTTCTGCAATTCCCCATTCTACGTATTAGCTATTTGACAGAAATTCACTGTGGTATTTAAACTGGCAGTCATCACAGCTAACTCAAATTGTATTGGCTTTCACAATGTTGAAATGCTGAACTGCAACCATCAATCGGCCAATTCTGAGATAACGTGGTGGTTGAAATTCCCTGTCATGCTGTACAATCCCTTTGTAGCTCACCAGCTCAGAAGATGCACAATGAAACCTGCAACAAGAGCGTCTGGCAACACAGCCACACTGTAATACGAGTGTGCTTACAGAGGGGCTTTGACTAGAAGCAAGATAAAGACAACCGTGCCAACAGCAGTAGCCTCCAGAGAGAGTATAACATTTTCTATTGGAAAGGCACATAAAAATACTGAAACTGGAGACAGATTTGGGAGGGTTCCTCACCCCTCTGATATTTCCATGATTCCACACAACTGAAGCAAAGACTTAACCAACAAACAAATTTTAAAAATGTCCAATTTTGATCGGATTCTCCCTGTGTAGGACATTCAGAAATAAAGCAAATCAACAGTTTAGGATCAGCACAATGTTAGTAAAAGGGGAAAATTAAAAAAAACAAAAAACCACAACCAAAGACTCCAAACAGCTCAACTGGAAATCAAGGCATGTGGCTTCCAACCAACTTGTATGCTTTTGACTTTTGGATCACCTGTTTCTACACATGTGGTAGAAAGGCTGACTAACCTACAAGTAAGTGCAGAGTTAACAGAGTTTCACGCACACTGGGAATATGCGGCATTTGCGCAAAATAAGAGCCCTCCTTTTTAGCTGCTGCTCTGCAGCTAACAGGTGTTATACACACAGCCGCACCGAAGCAAAGGCAGCTTGGCGAAGGAGCGAAGAGATCAGACTCTGAGTAGCACGTTGCATTTCCCAAGGATGGAAGGGCTTGCATGAAATCAAGCAGCCATCAAAAAAGTCACGAAACACCCGGAGTGAAGTGTGACTTTTTTTTTTTTTTTTTTTTTAAATATTAAAATCTGAATGGGGAAATTGGTAATTTGTCCTGCTGCTACTATTAGTTTTCATATAGTTATACTGGGAAATGAAATGGAAATGACACAGCATGCAAATCCCGCTGTTAACACTCTGCTAATGAAGCACGTGGCTCTTACTTCTAAAGCATGAGCTTCCTAAGCCAGGCGATGTAGAGAGCAGGACCTCCTCCTGCCTCCAAGTGACCACACCTCTGCCATTAACAATGGGAAAAGGCAAGCAAAAGACACTTGCCAACATGGTGTTAGGGCAAGTCTTCAGGCACATCCAGGCCTGGCACTTTTACAGCGCTCTGTTGCACAAGGTAGAAGGTTTACAGCATCCCACCATTGTATATTTATAGTGGTGTAGTAAATACAGAGTCTGTGGGTGTTATGCATGGCAAACATAGGCCACCTCCAAAAAGTCGTACTCCGTAATGGATGAAATTTAAATATGATGTTCTACAAGCCTGCGCCAAGCCCTAGAATAGGTTATTTTTTTTTTACCACATCCAACATACAAAATCAGTCATCTGTCTACTCAGTTTGTGATTTGCATAGGCACTACTCATTTTTTTTCCCCCTTCTCAGTCTGCGTAGCAAATAAACAGAAATAGCAAACATGCTTTCCCAGCCCAGTACGTTTGTCCTGGAGTCCACATTATTTACACCTCGTGGTGTGCCGTTCCTGCTCTCAGCCAAGCACCGTTTGGGAGTCTGCATGATTCACTGGAAGCGCAGAGCAGCTACCATGTAAAGTGTGCAGCAGAAGCGGTCCCAGCACCTTCCAGCCCGAAGGGCAGAAGGCAAAGGATCAAATTCCAGCTGGATCTACTGAGCAACCACTGGACCCTAGATCCCAGAATGGCAAGATCTGCAGATCCTTTAACATGCATTTTCACTACCTTGTTCAACTCCAGCAACAGGTGCTCTGCTTAAACACGGTAACTTAAAAACTCGGGATACACCGAGTAAGTATTTTAAAGACTGTGATGTACTTTAGGAACCACAATAGAATGAATTACCTGCGCCGCTCTCACCCCCAACTCGCACGTGCAAACAACAGCCCCTGACTCCTTGTTCTTGCATGTGTTACACAAGCAGAGATAGGCACCAACTTCCCCCTAGAGCAGAAATTCAGTGACAGAGGTGCGCCAACAGTAGATAGGTCTGGTGCAGTGATTTAAGAAGAATCTGGCATCATAGCCCCAGATCTGTGCTATGCGTGTTTGGATTTGAAACACATGCATGCACACATGAACCATGGGCCGTGGACATGGCCCTCAAAGAAACAAGCTCCTATTCACACAAAAAAGTTTATCATACAGTTCCTTTCTTTGGTCAATATTTAAGCTTTATATAGGTAGATTACGCACCCCGGAAAGTACACTACCTACTCCTGCTGTGAAAACACTGATTCTTTGGGGGAGGAGGGGGAAAGAAATCCCTAAGCATCTACAATATGCAGCATTACGGAGAAGAAATATAAATCGACCATTTAAAGCCCAAAACAGGACAATTGCAATAAAACAGTGAAAGCGAAGAGATGAAGAAGGAGGGAGGGCAAAGATGGAAAATCTCCTTATGAGTCTTTATAATAAAAGCTAAAAAGGTAAACTAAAAAGGGCTGTTATGAAACTGTATTACACTGAGAATTAAAAAAAAAACAAAAAACAATCAGGATTGTGTCTATTTACTATAAGCTTAAAGCAACATGTATTAAAGAAGTTTATGCGAATCATCTAATGCACTCAGGCCTATTGTTAGAATTATTACCAAGCTAAAAAAGATTAATTTCTCTAAATACACTAAATCCTCAGACATTATTATAAGGCTGCTGCTAATGTAGCATTACCGTATCTTGGCGGCTGGTGCTATCCCGCAGACCTTCTCTCTTTGCATCCAAGATCTAACCCCCTCCAACAAAAAAAAAAAAAGCAACCCAAACAAGACAGACATTTTGGGTTTGGTGTTCCAAGTTGGGCAGCTTTAAAGTACTTTGGAAATCCAGAATGACTAAGAGGTGCTTCCAGAGTAGCTGTGTCCACCAGGGTTTTAAGCTCAGGGAAAAAACGTCCCTAACATGGGGACCAAAGTCGAATTTACCCTTTAAAAAGGCAATACATAAGTGACAGTATGACACAAACAGAACCAAGATTCAGTGGCATCTGGGGCATACTAAGCTACCCGCTTCTGGTCAGGCAGCCTCAAGACTAAACTCCACCACAAGTGACCTTTAGGGGAGCAAAGAACCACACTGGAAAGACAGACCCAAGCCACCAGAAGAGTCTCTAACCATCTCCCCCCTGTACCGCTTCAGCAGCTCTCAACTGGGTCACATTAAGGTAGAGCATCTATGAGAACATCTCTTTGCCAATCCTTTTTGAAGACATGGCCTCGCCCGGCTTTGGCACATCTACAAGCAAATATTTGCAAGCTGCACTTCACTATTTATAACCCACAAACACTCTGGGATTTTGTCATTCCTACAACAAATGCCCCACCGCAAGATGGGCAAGGAGTGGCGTGAAGGTCTGTAGCGAGGCTGGAGCTCACCCATGCACCAAAGATGAGCTCTTGCATGGGCAACAGGTATGCACCCAAACCGGCAGGAAATCGCAAGAGCAAGAAGGGGAAACAGCTCTATGCTGTTTTTGACCAGCAGTGCCATTCATCGGAAGAAGGCTGCCCATGCTACTGCTAACGCGTTTGACAATATTCCCCCAGCCTGCACCAACATCGCCTGGCAACCCCCCTCTGCCACTGTCCTAATCACTCATGCTGAAGTGTATGGGAACGTTACAGCCTTAATTGAGTGCGTTCACTCGGAAAGGAGCAGCCCGCACGCTTTCTTCTGCGGTTGCACCCTTTGCTGTCCTGGCAGAATTCAGAGCGCAGACAGTTAAAAGTGGCCTGATAAATGGGGATGCTCATTAGTAAACCCTGCTGTAAGGGCCACAGGATGCCCAATAAAAACCAAAGCGACAACAAGGTTATCTGGCTGCTACAGGCAAGAGGGTGCACCAGTGGGACAAGAGCAAAAATACCAAATCTCTTCATATCAATTCACTTCAAGTCCCCCCGTGCCGACAACCCACTGCCCACGGGTCACAGCAGAGCTGAGCAAGTTGTAAAACGCATCTATTTACTTGCAAGCCTACACAACAGCCAGCCTGGCCTGGGGAGATGTCCCCACTGACAGGTTCAGGTTACTGCAAAGCCCCGTGCCTCATCTCCAAGGCTTCTCGTCACATGGTCGCTTTGGATGTGGTCTCCTTTGTCCTGCAAACAAAAACCAACTGCAGAGAGCCTCTTGACCTGGGGCTCATGTACCTTCCTTTGCAGGTACGCCACAGCCACCCAGGCACGCTGGAAAAGTACCACAGCCAATCCAAGCCTCCAAAATCTAGCCCATCCAATCAGCCACCAACGTCAGGCTCAGACACAGCAACGTCCACATCATTTCTAAACCATCTTTTCCAGCTCTTTCACAGCCATTAAGAAATAGACCTTTAACCAAAAAGGGCTTGGTTTTTTTAAAAAAAAGGAAAAAAAGAGAGAGAGAAAGAGACTGCAATGCAGTCTTAATGTAATGAAGTACCTTTATATTGATATTTTTGAGACACGAATACTGGCTAGCCAGAGCAAGCATCTAAGTGCACGCTGTCTCCAATGAACACTTAGATTTTTCCTGGGCTGGAGACCCAACATTTTGAAGAATTTCCCCCTGTTCGCGTTCAGACACTGAGCGCACACACTTGTGCGACGAAGTTTGTAAATGAGGTCTGTCCTCAGTGTGGAAAACATCATCACTGCTCCCCACAGCACCGCTATCGCAGGGCTTCTGTTGTCCACAGCTCGGCAAAACGACTTAATTCCACCAAGGGTCTGAATATGCCCTTAAGTACTTAAGATAAGTATCTGAAGTCATTTACATAATTGCAACATTATGAAATACTCTTCAACCCAGTCAGAACACTGCTGGTTAAAAAAAAAAGCTGTCACCAGTTGGCTACACGCTTGCTTTCAGCGCTGAAGAAGTTTGATCTCTCCAACCCTGCAATTAGCACAAGGATTAAAAATTGTTACTCACATAATCATGAAAGGCTTTTGCTTCACTTGAATGTTCACAAGTATCTCGCCTTTCAGGAGCTGCACAGTAAAGGTCCCAAAATACGCTGCATGGCAGGGAAAAGAAAAAACAACAAAACAGGATCCAGTTACTAATTATGACTTGCATAAGTAACAGCACATGTACAATACCATAGTACAAACTTAGCTGACAGCTCGCTCAAGGTGAGCGGCTTTCCACCTCATTTGGCGTGTGGTTAAGGAGTGAATTTAAGGTCCGTCAAGACCACGTATCCAATTTTATCACCCTTTAAACCTTCTAGTAACAACTCCAACAAAGAGATCTCGAGCCAGGTAATTTTAAGAGCCGAAGGGACCTTTTAAACACGTAGGTGACAATTACAGCGAGCTGACAATCTGCTGGATGGGAAGAAGTAACTCAGGGACTTCTAAAACTTCAGTGGAAGGGCTTATCAGCCCTGTCACCCTCCGATGTCTTTCCCTCAACTCCCAAACTGTCTAAATCAACCAAGAAAAAAAGCTGGCCAGCAGGCAGCTATTTCAGCTCTAGGCTCCAGGAGCACGCATCTCTACTCCTCTTAGTATTCAAACTTTGGGAGATCCCTCTGCAAGACTTCCACGGGGCGTTTCAACTTCTACCGCTCATCAGCTGAACCCGAGCATGCTGCAACAACCCGAAGAGCTCCCTTACCGGAAGGGCAAGCCCGCTCCAGAAATGTCACCACAAACTCTTCTCGTGTGAACTACGCGTGCACCCATCCGCGCAAGACTTCCAGCCGTCGCCTAAACCTCTCAGAAGATGGCCCCTCGGACTGCTCCCTCCAAGGCAGAGCATTAGCCACCACAGCATGAAGGTGCTGACTCACTGTTTCCTGCAGACTCATTGTTCTGCCCAGCACTAGTTGCATGGCAGCGTGCCACGCTGCCAGGTGACAGACTAGTGCCAGGTCCACACTGAATACACTCCCCCAGCTGAGCAACGCTGGATTTTGCACCAACAAAACGCGCCCGGTGCGGAGCGTGGCCGCACCAGCCAAACGTGCCTTACGTGGGACAGCAAAACAGGCTGCGCCGGTCAAAGCGCAGCGGTACCAGTAGCACCGTGTCTACACACACTTCACACCTCCGAACAGCCTGGCCAAGCTAGCAGCAGATGTTAGCAGCACAGACCTTGCCCGAAGAAGGCTGGATGATAATCCAGTGCACCTCAGTATACGTATGGCAGCAGGCAGAGTTCACTTTTGCAGGCTCTGAAATGGACCGCGGATCCTATCCAATAGCATGGGAAAAGGCTGGCTGGTTTGCTTCTCCTACTCTAAATGCAGAAGAAAACAAGCCTCAATCATGTTCCCCAAACTCCTACTACTACTTCTGAACTTCATTACCCAAACTGCAGGCTTCGACAGGAAGTCAGGCTGCCTCTGCGAGCGGCCTAAGTTCCCCCCTGCCCCCTCCCCACCACCGGTCCGATCTGGAGAGAGAGACCAGCCAGCACCCTAAGCTGCCCGAGCGCGCTGCGAGCATCCTGCATGAAGTTGACAAATGCAATTAGGAACTGGTTTTCTCAGTTCGCAAGCTGATAGCAACCGGCTGCAAGAGAGCTCGCAGTCTCAGCTGCTGGCAGACCTGAGGTGCCTGCACTGGCAGAACGGGTAGGCGTGTACACTTTGGTTTCCCTCCGCTTCAACAGCCTGACTCAAAACCATCTCGACCCAGGCACTATTGACTTCTTAAAAAGCCACAGCGCGCTCGCCGGCAAACGGCCAGCTCGCAAGCCTGGTGCAAACTTCAGCTAGAAGACTGGAAATCCACTCCCAGCACCTTCGGGTGCAGAATCAGAGAAACTTTGCTTTGTTCAAGGCAGATCCTCCAGGGTGGCAGGAAATGAGGGGACCCTCCAACCTGCACCCACTTTATTTATTTTTGGCAGAGGAGCTACTACAAAAAAGGACCGCTCCCGAGTTGGCACGAACACCACCCCCACCAGCTAGCACCGGATGGGAGATGGCACCCCCCCCACCCAGTAACCCGGAGGGGCCAAGTCATCCCGAATCACCGCTGAGGAAGTGAGAGCTCCCTGATGCCTCTGCTTCAGCTGGTGGGGAGGAACAAACAGCTCCTCCTCCCATACCTCGCCCGCTCCACCTGAGTAAGAGCAATACTGTGTGGAAGACGCAGGGTCCCCCCCCGCCCGCATCTTCCCGGGGGCCAAACAATTTCCACGCGTGCAAAAATAAATAAATAAATAAAATAAAATAAATTCCCGACAGCGGCAAACCCGCCGGTCGTGCGCGCATGCAGCACATGCAGAACGTCTCTTCCTTACCAGAGGAGGCAAGGATCAAAACTTTTACCCAGGACGATGTGTTCCCTCCCGGCTCTTCCCCGCCTCGCCCCATTTCTGCGCCCCCCCACCGCCCCCCGGTATTCTCGGAAGGTGAAGCGGACAGGGAAGGCCACTTACCACCACCAGGAATGTAGAAACCCGGGAGGCTCCCCTAGCGTGATGTTTTTTTCCCATCGGATCTGCGGAGGAGAAGGCGGGCAAACGGGTCAGGCGGCCCCGCGGAGCCCCCCGAACCGCCCGGGGGCTCCGAGGCCAACCGCAATAAATGGCAAAAGGTGATAAAAATTCAAAATGGAGGCCACCGTGCCTGCTTGGGAAAACAAAGGCCATCAGGCCCGGGGAGGGGGGCCCGCCGCCCGCCCCACTCACCTCCGACAGGAAGGTCTGTGCGGATTTCTGGGCTCCGACGTGCAGCAAGTACTCGTAGACGTACAAAGCCAACCTGCAAGAGCGCAGAGACACGGGGCAGGCGCCGCTGCGGCGGGGCGGGCGTCGGGACCCCTCGGAGAGGGGGCACCGCCACCCCCCGGGAAAGTTGCTGGGAGTTGAGCGGCCCCGGCCCGGCAGGGCAGCCCCCCCCCGCCCCAAGTGCCCCCACCCGGGGGTGCTGCGGGCCGGGCCCGGACAAAGCCAGGAGCGCGGACACACAAAAGGACGCCCCCCCTCCTCGCCCAGCCCCCGGGGCCCGGCCCCGCGGCGGCGCAGGGGCCGCGGGCACTTACTTCTCCCGAGCCTGCCCGTCCGACGGCACCGCCGAGCCTTTGCCTTTGGCGAACATGGTCCGCGGCGGGGAGGAGCAGCCGCAGCCGCCGCCGGCGGAGGAGGAGGACGAGGACGCGGAGAAGGAGGACGAGGAGGCGAAGGCGCCGCC
>NW_017728907.1:55054889-55072303 GCF_001723895.1 Crocodylus porosus
TCCGGCAAACAGCCGCCCCTCCCCCCGCGCACACACCCCGCACACTCACTTGTCTTGCACTCACGGTCTCTCGCACCTCGCACGCACACTCACTCTCGCACACACCCAGTCTCACGCTTGCGCCCCCCCCACACACTCACACACCTCGCAGCCAGTCTCACACTTATCTCACACACCCGTCTTGCATACTCTCACACACACATGCACACGCACCTCACACCCAGTCTTACACTTATTCTCATACACACACACACACACACACACACACACACAGTCTCACCCCCCCATTGTCTTAATACTCTTACACATCCCCCACACCCCCCCCACACTCACCCTCACACTGTCACACACACACACTCACCGTCTCACATACTCACACGTCCCCCACACTCTCCCCCCCCCAAAGTTCCCCCTGTGCCAACATGCGCATTCAAAGTGAAGGGGGGGGGGCTTGTCCCTGCCCGCGTAGGGGCGTGCGCCCACCTGCTGCGATCTAGGTGGCTCCCTCCCACCAGCGATGCACCCCTGAAGGCAAGGATCTTCCAAGGGGGAAAAAAATAAAGATCCAGCCCCGAGCATTTGTGCGCCCTCCTCGACTTAAACCCGTCCCCCGTGGGGCGAGGGAGGCTGGGTGGGCAAGGTACCGCTGCGGGGGGGGGGCTGCTGGGGAAACTCCCACGTTTGACAGGAGCGGGCGCGCATTTGGGTGGCAAATCCCTGTGTGATTTAATAGACGAAATCTAACTCCTCCCAAGAAAACATTTCTGCCCCCACCAGCCCAGTAGGGCATCTAAGTACAAGTCCAGCACTGTCACTTAAATTAACGTATGGTAGCACTAACGCAAGCGGTGACAATTTATTCTGAAACCCCCCCCCCCAGTAATCAAGGGGGACATCCATGGGTCCCCACCAAAAGCAAGTTGCCTAGGAGAGTCCTTGGAGGAGTGAAAGAGTGGCATATGTTTAGGGGCCACATCTGGTCACTTGCAGTAGGTGGGTTTATTTATGGTGCCCACAATTTATATATATATTTTTTTTAAATGTTTTTCTTTTTTTGGAGTGCATGTAGGAAACCCGCTTTGCAGCCAGTGGACTGGAGAAGCCCATGATGAATGGTTCCCCAGCAAGCAAAACCCCACCACAGTAGTCTGGGGAGAGGCACCAGCACCAACCCAAGCAACAGGGAGACCTGAAGAGAGGCAGCAGTATTCCTCCTTCCCAGTTCGGGTCAGAGGTAGGAGCTCTTTCTCCTGCCAGCCGCCCCCAGCCTTGGGGGCAGGAAGGAGACAGTGAGAGTGGACATTTTCCCCACCCATGGTAGGAATGTCAGTCAACAACAAGCAGCAAATGTGAAAGGCAGGAGTGGGAGGGAGGGAGAAGAGAGCCCAGTTTCTCAAACATCATCATCCTAAGTGTGATGTTTCCTCTTGAAACATTGACCCCCCTCCCCCCCCCCACAGTTAAAACAAAGCTTTTACAAAGGAATCAACTTCAAAGACCACATAAACCTTGGAGGTAGTTCTTGGTACTCTATCTGCTCTTCTCCCTGGCGTCTGCTGGAATAAGAGCCGTCTCCCTGGCTGCCCAGCTTCTCCTACTGCTGGATGCTGCAGTGAAGTCAGAAGCCTGACTGTGACATCAGGCTGTTGCCAAGGGAACTGGAGTGATGTGCCAAATTCAACACGATGACTTCACTGCAAACCCAAGCAGATCGACTGGCTGGGTTGGGAGGGAGCCAGCCCTGGTTTCAACACCAAGATCCTCCCCAAGCCTCAGAGAGGAGGTGTGAAAAATATGAATTTATGGTTGATGTCTGTTGCATTGGGAAATCTGACCCCAGTCACCTGCAAATGCGCTTATCACAAGGGAGCTAGATACAGCTTTATGCGCAAAGCGTCCCAGGCAGTGATGGGAAAGGGCTTCAGCACATCAATCATTTCACCCTGACCCTTCATTTCCCACTGTCCCAAGTGCCTCCAAGCTGCACAAGCCAGGACCTGCTCTTTTACGGCCTGTCAGCTATCACAGAGCACTCAGCCACACCAGGGCCTGGCAAACCTCGTGCTTTCTTTTGCATCCCTTGAGCCGCCAATTTTGTTCAGACTGAGCCACCTAATAAAACCCCCGACCTCCTGGGGGGCTGGCTCCAGGCTTTCGAGGGGGCTTTCGTGCTGGTGAAACTTCAGGGCATGGCAGGAGGAGGATGTTAATTGGCTGGCAAGCAGTCGGACTGTGCATGTGTCCAAGAGAATTGTCTGCCAGGCAGCAGCCCTCTCCCTGAGATCACTGCATTCACCCCATGTGAGGAAATGCAAGACTTTAATGTCCATTTAGACAACAGACTAGAAAAGCCTAGTCTGGAGACCTGGGCTTAATGGGAAGGGTTTCCCTGGCTTGGCTTGCTACTATTTTAAATCATTCGGGGCCAGATCCCTGCCGCCTCTGGAAGCCCAACTTTCACCAGCGTCCAGTTGCTGAATTCTGAAATCGGAATTGCAGATCCCAGCAGGACGCTAGGACTCGAGGCTTACGATTTCACTTCTTGCTGCCTGGCTGCTCGGTATCTTTGCAGCACTTTGTTTTCTCCCTCCCCCTTTAGGTTCTATAGAAATAAAGCGGAGCAATGAAAAGTATTCCTTTGCAGTTCGACAGTGGGACTCAACGCCCTATTCTGGGCCTGAATTCAATCTCACGCCACTTTTTTTTTTTTTTTTTTTTGAGGGAGGTGTCAGCACCTGACTCTTGATACAGTTGGAGAATCTGAGACAAAGGTAAGTTAAGTGGCTTGACCAAGGTCACGCAACAAGTCTGCTGCACAGCTGGAAACAAACCCCAGGAGACTGAATCCAAACACAGCCACAATCCTTGCTCTAAGCATCAGACACATTCTCTCCATGTCAAGCTTTCTCCAGCTATATTTTATAACCCTTAGCCCGTCTTCACCTTTCTGATGTCCATTTCTATGGAAACATAGGTCTAAATGGGGGCTGGAAACCAGCAACTGAAACTAACAAGAACTCCTGCTTTCAGCTACAGGCTTCTGGTTACAGTTTCCACGGGAACAGATGTTGGATCAGCACAAAAAGAAGAGCTCAAAAGAGACTGCTCTTCAGCCTTCACCTCTACCTTGATTTTGATATTCAAACCTCACACTCAGAGACACAGAGCAAGCTGCCTTCAGTGCCCAGCAAGCTCCAAGCCAAGTAAAGGTTATTTTTAATAATACAATCAGTATTATAATAATTTGGGTTTTGCAGACATTAGCCCGTCCTGCAAATACTCATGTGCTTGAATAAACTTTGTGCTTAGAAGCAGTCTCACTGCATTTAAAAGGGTCGGGTTCAGCGCGTGTTACAATGTTCTCGGGAAGCAAGTGATACCTGAAGGCCCCAATTTGGAAGACTTTTTACCCAGGGAGGTAGCTCCATGGGCAATAATGGGATTGTTTCTGTGGGTAACTGTTTGCAGGATGAGGCTTACCCATTTTTAGAGCCTTGTATGCCAAAATCCTCTTTATAAGGCAATCCAGTTTAAACGTGCCAAGCTTTAAACAGCCCTGGCACCCTTTTTTAAGCTGAAACTTTGCCTTTAGCAAATTCAATTTAAGCACTACTACCAGCAGCACTGTTAACACAAGGCCTCCACCTCATGATTGGTTTAAGTCATTCAGTAAAATCACACACCTCGGTGCTTGCTGTTGCCTGTATATCAAACGATGGGTGCAATCTAGTTAATTTTACCTGACACCATAATATGTTGCTTCAATAAAGTACATTCCTCAGTCTGCTATGGACTTGCTACATTCAGATCTGAGAACCAATCTAGTGTAATTTAGCGCCTCAGGATCTTTATCCATAAGTGTGCAGGGTTGTTTTCAGGTAGACTCGACTTTCCTGAATGGAGTCATAGCTGACACATCACAAAGACCCATCCCAGGCAACTGAGTGGTGGGGTCAGGTAAGACCTGTCCCTTGGGCTCAGCACTCAAAGTGTCCTATCCTGGACTGCACTTCATTCCTGTGCCCACGCTAGCAGCTGGCTACATGGCAGGACAGTTCTGGGTATAGGCTGGACCGTGAACCCCAGCTCTACTATGGAACTGCTTATGAAAGGTATCGCATGACATGGTTGCCAGCTTTATAGCCAAGACTGTCCCTTGCTGTTCTCTGTCCCTAATGCACTGAAATGTTTTCCTTTGGCAGGACTGGCCCATTTGGGTCGGGAGGGGACAGGAAGAGAAGAGACAGATGAGGTGATGTCTCTGCATTTAACTAATTTTGCTTATTGATGTTCCTAAGGTACCCAGATCTTCAGGCTATGGACAGGTGACCAAGACACCTTCTTCTTCCCTAAAAGGGAAGTGTGTTAGATCCATTGCAGTGTCTCCTCCCTGTTCCTGGTTACCAATCCCTGTTCTTGGTTTAAAGTGGTGAGCACCTTCAATACTGCAAGTGGCTTCTAGAGAACGCCCATCAGTACGGACAATAAATGAACCATGCACCCTGGGTTGTTATAGCCACAAAACTGTCCCAGTGTCACCAGCTGATCTGCTGGAGGCCTGCAGCTTGGAGATAATGAGCTTCATAAGAGGGACAGACTTCCATCTTCAGCTCCCTCTGTGCAAAAATGAAGTTTATTTCCTACCTATGGGGACTTTTTACCATCTTGTACCATCTACACTTTCCCCAGAGCCTGACGAAGGGACTTTGATCCCAAAAGCTTGCAGAAAAGGACAGTTTTCTTGCCATTTTCCAGTTGGTCTAATAAAAGGTATCATTTTGGAACCAAGAGTTCTAGGTTTTTGTATATCTTCATAAGAAGGGAATTTAACCCTGCTGCCAGCATGTCTGAGGCCATATCTAGGAAGGCTAAGCTACAGCCACTTTTCCCCCTCACTTCATCCGCATGGGAACTTGGCATGCCTTGACTTGGGTACATTGACTTCACACCTCTAGTGGATTTGCCTTGGCTTTCCCTCTTGTCTCTATCAGACAAACCGTTAATGAGGAGTGTTGCTCTTATGCTCAAAACAAATACTCCTGCCCTCACCTGTCAATCAACTGCCTCCTGCTGACATCAGCACCTTGTTAGAAACCTTTTTAAAGAAAATGCTATCAAAAAATTAGTGAAACACTGATAATAGAAAGGAGTCTCCAATTTCCTTATCTGTCTTTTACACGCCTTTGTTGTTGGAATGGTAGCGAGCCTTTCTGGTCCACTCAGCCACTGCTCTTTTACTGATGGACACAGATCATGTTTCCATGTCAAATCTTTTAGACTTAGTAGCTGTACTGGGTGTTGTCAGCCATGAAGTATGGATGACTACACAGGCTATGTGGAGAGGCAAGTCTGCAAGGACAGACTGGGCTGTCTTCAAATAGGATTATGTCTTCTCTCTCAGACTAGGGACAGACATTGCATCTATCCCTTGATAACTTGTGCCCGTGCTTGTCCCAGAACAAAAATATTCTGGGACTGACGTGTACGCACATGGCCCTTCTACTCAGGGTTTAGTGAGCAGTTGAAACCAATGCCATTTTTATGGCATTTGAATTAATGGGATCACAGGATAACTGTACCGATGTACTTTGCAATAGCCTGGAATAAAATGTTACTTCCTTTTATCTGGGAATCTTTTTGAAGAATTTATCCTGGGACAATCAACATGGGTGATTGTCTGTATGATTGCACTTTGTCCCAGAATAATATAGTTTATCCCAGAGTAAATGTGACATCTGTTAGCGGCACTGGAGCTTGGAGGGGAAGGGGTGGGGGGAGATGCTTCATCTGTTCTAGGTCTTGCATGAAGTGTGGCACAGTTCTGCTCTGCCACCCATGTATCCAGGCCACTAGAGCACAGCGTGAGGCGATTTGGGTCGCAGTACCATCAGAACAGACACAAGTCACCTCCATGTTACAACAGTGTTAGATCTTGACACACCATGTTGATCTAAGGTTTCCAGCCAAGTCCTAGCTAAGACCCAGATACAGAGGTGATGGACCTGGCTAAGATCTTGCTACCCCAGGGCTGAACAGGAAATGGCAGAGATAAAAGTTCTTCAGTGGTGGCCTCTCTGTCTGCCTTTTGTTGTTGAAAATGTCAGGCCACAGATCTTATCTGATTCTAGACTGCTTCTGGATATGCAGATGGAGCCAACAGCGCTCCATTTCAGCTGTGCTTGGCTCAAAGATTGTGACCACTGCTTGCAAATGAAGACCTCACTGTGAGTAGCCACACCTTTGTCACTGCCATACACCAGTACTCATTTCATAGTCTGTCCCTGAAGATCACTCAGAAATGTCCCCTAAGGCTGAATATACTGCAGACTTGCCAGCCCTCTCGCCATGGAAATCACTGCCTCGCTCCATCTCTGGAGTGGCCCATTAGTAATACACCAGACATGGCAAACTTGCAAAAAACATTCACACCTCAGACGTGAAACTCCTTTCTCTATGGGTACAAAAAGGGATTATGCCAGAACCGTCAGCATAATGTTACAAGCAAGTCGCAAAAAGTCTATGCTGTTCCCAGTGCCTCAGGTGAATATTTCTTAAACCAATTCAGTGCGAGAAAATCCATTGTACTGGCTTCTGCATCTAGATCTCAGTCAATTGGTACATGTGGAAAATGCAGTTAGAGTGCCAATTCCAGTATTTATTCCTATGCTGCAAACATTTAATTACTACATTTAAGACTACTGTTTTACTTGTTTGCCCAGATCTGGTTCAGAACAAAACCAAACCGTTGCATGCATCTTGAAAGACAACTTCCCATTCCATTCAGAAGTTCAAAGAAAACTTGGGGAAATCCATCGAGTTACCACCCTTGCAAATCCCAGCATCAGGAAAACATGCTCACCTTGTTTGCCAGCACCAAACCACCTCATCCAGCTATACCCACTACTACAATCCCTCTTCCTGATTTAAGGTGGTGAGCACCTTCAATATTTGCAAGTGGGTTCTAGCAAAGGACCCTCAGTGGAGACGGTAAATGAGCCATGTACCTTGGGTTGTTATAGCCACAGAACGGTCACTGTCACCAGCTGATCTGCTGGAGCCCAGCGGCTCAGAAATAATGGGCTTCATCAGAACAGGGCATTTAACCCTCACCCAGGTTTGTTGCTGGTTATATGAACCCAGCAGCTAGTCAACCTTAAAAGGAAACAGGTCAGGGTTTATTAACACACTGATTTCAGCACTTGTCTGCAGGAGGCAGGGAAGCATTTTATTTTTAACTATTCTAGGGGTCTGGCCTGTGTTGCATCCACCATCACCCCTTTGTCCCCCTCCGAATCAGCTCATGCTGTTGCTGGGTGCACCGGAGGATGGTCATTTCAGAGCCAGGGTATTGGAGGGACATCAGAGGGACAACGTTACCGTCTATTGTAGCCACTACCGAGCCATTCACCAACCGAGGGTGCTCCCTTTGGGCAAGGAGAAAGAGATGCTTCTGCTGAGAGAGAAGCCAGGCTTGGAGAACAATGCCCCCGCTCCCTGTGCTGAAAGATCTAGACACTTACCGTGATGCCAAATGAGGCAATACAGGAAACTCCCCTGTTTGTATGCAGTCATATAGCGCTAGATTGGTACTGCAGCCTGGGTTCAACTCTTTCCACGACTCAAACATCAGCAGCTGACAAGCATTTTGGACCAAGCTGTAACTAAAGATTGGGAGGGGACTAATTTAATAACATTTGACCATAGATGTGAAGCCTAATTAGGTAACTCTGTCAAGTTTAAACACAAGCTTAAGCAGGAAATCAGCGACAAGGGCCAGCAAGCGCATCTAGCAGTTGCTGAAGGACAGATCAAGTGTCTCACATATGGTCAAGCTCCAATGAGTCTATGAAAAATGCTACTGCCCAGTAGCCCACCCCCTCCCATCCCAGGGTTTTCCCTGTTGGGAATTTTCTGCACTTCGTTTTAAATAATTAAAGCAACAGGATCACTTAAAACGAATCGCTCCAAGCCTGTGATTCTCAACCAGGGTGTTGCAGCAACCCAGAGTGCCTCACAGTCTTTTTTAAGGATCCAGGGTGCTGTGCAATATTAGCACGGTGTGGTGTACAAACATCGACACATGACTCACCAGAGAGAAACCTAGAGATTTCAAATAGGAACCATAGTATCAAAAATATTTCTGACCTCTTCTGATCTTTCTGAGTTCTTTGTAATGGCAGGATTGCTCCATTATTTTTCCACATCCAAAAAACAAGCTAAGAACTGGCATTTTCAGAGGGGCTCCTTGAGTCAGTGAGGGGTGAAAGTTGAGAGTTACTACTCTAATCCCTTTAGCAGCTCTTCTCTGAAGTCCTCCCTCGTGCTGGGTCTGGGCTCAGGTGTTGTTCCTCACCTCCCGCTCCACATCTACCTTTAAATTGCATGGCTTTCTCTTCTGTCCCTTATAACTATAGCCCATTGAGACTAGGAGACTAGCATCATCACAGCAAAAACATAAAAGCACTTACCAGCTAAAAGAGAGAAAAAGAAGGGCACAGCAAGTCACAGCTGCCAATTGCAAAGCAGTTTCTTTAGGGCTGCAGGTGCTTGGCTCAGCCCAATTTGAAGGGCCAGGCACAGCATGGCATGCTGGGAAAAGGTTCCTATAGGCACAGGTGCAGCTTGCAGATTAGGATGAGTTGGGCTGCTAACTACTGGAAGTTGTAGAGGGAGGTGACAGCTCAGTGTTGGTAAGTCTTGAAATACTCTTTTCATTAAGAATTTGCTTTCTACCGCTGAGAAAAGGGGATGTTGACTAGATGGACCTGTGGCCTGATCCAGTCTGGTGGCTCTCATGCTTTTATGGCAAACTCTCATGACAGACTGTTGGAAAGGAATTACCTCTATGTGTTGCATGCTGCTGCCGCCACCGTGTTGTATGTTATTAGCTATAGCCTACACACTGTCCCATGTCAAATGCATTATCTATAGGAACTTGATTTCTTTAAGACCCTAAATACTATTAAGAGTCACAGGACTTTATCCTTTCTGGATCCAGAAAGTCCACTCTGAGAGTTGGGTATGTTGTACTGCAGTTAAGGTGGCATCTTCTCCGAAGAACGCTAGGAGAGTCTCAGTGAGTTCCTTGAGTCCCTGAATCATCCTGGTCACCATCTGCTACCCCCTCGCTCCTCTCTCTGTATGTCCTTTTCCTTTCCCTGCAAGAAGATGAGAACGGAGCACAAGATGCCAAATGTGACTTCAAACAGTACGTTATAAAATGCTGAAATGAGTTCTTCTGACTGGTATTCCATGCCTCTGATTACGCAGGCCAGAATGTAATTAGCTTGTTTGGACGGCTGCTAAACCACCTGCCACAGGTTTTAGAATTGCAGCTACTGGAGGCTGAGTCACTTTGTGCTTAATAGTGAATGACCTCCCAGGGTACATCTCTGCCTCACGTTGTGGCTTTATCTAGTGCTCCATTCCTTTGCTACAGCATCTGCTAGCCTGAGCCCTAGTATGTCAAGCTATTGTTATTTGCAATTTTTATTACAGTAGCAGCTAATGGTCCCAGCTGGGATCAGGCCTCCCTTGTTTGGAGAAACACATACTGTACTAAACTTGAAATCCTGCTCCTGAAGACTTCCCGTCTAAACAGAAAACCTAAGAAGGACAACAGTAGTGCAACTCAACTAAGGTTGCAGAGCAAGTGAGAAGCAGAGCAAGGGGAAGCCTTCAGATGGCCTGATTTATAACCTAGTGGGCTGTCCTTTAGGCCTTGCTGCATCTCAGAGCTAAGCAAGTTTGCCTGAATACTGATTCTGTTCTGATTCAGAGCCAGTCCCATGCACTCCTTGTCTATCTCCTTTACCCGTTTCATGACTGATGCTAGGGAAAGCTTATCTATGTGGCAGTCTTCGGGAAGTGTAGTCAACCTCAGCCAGAGCACCGTAGCTGCTCCACAAGAATGCCCCATGTGGACGCCCTTATTCCCTCCTGAGCATGCATGGATTGACCAAAACTGCAAAAAGGTACTTCTGATGTGCTAAGTAAGAGCCTCTGTGTAAGAAGATTGTGTACAACAGCTTCTCCTCTCTAGTTCTTCTGGGCTTTTCACTCCTCTAGACAAGCGTAGAGGCAGATCTCCCCTGAATTTGCAGAATGGGGAGGCCTGGGATTTGAACGCTGCAGTACCCTGCAAAAATCAGTGGGTGAAAGGCAAAGAAGAGCCCACACAGCATGGCCAAACCCAAAGGAGGGAAGCAGGCAGCACATGCCATGCTGAGAATGCGACTGGAAAGAGCATCTATCTGTCATCCTCGCCTCTCTCTCTCTCTTATTAAAGCAAGTAACAGCTTTGCAGGATCCAGTCTCAATGGCTCCCAAATCAGCCTTCTGATGGGGCAGAGCTACCTAATACAGAAAGCTTCAGGCAGTAGATACTGCACTCATTAAAAAACACTGCCTCAGATGCCGACCACCCGAACAGCCCCTTAAAGCCTCCACTGGCTACTCGCTTTCCTTACCCACCCCTTTCTGCATCACTGTCAGCTGCTGAAAGGTTGGTGACTCAGCCTATACCTGCTTTTCCACTGCCTCTTCTCTCCCTTTTAAAGGGAGGTTTTGCCTGAGAAAAAGTAGCCCCTGAACAAGAAGGGGGGGAAGCTAAAAAAAAAAAAAAATTTCAGCTAGCTGAGTCATGATTGCTTCTGCAAGGCCATTCAGCTTATGAAGTGAGCAAAATGGTAGGTGCGGCATGTGAGAAACAGGAGGGATTTGAATAGCTCTTCTGCCCTGGAGTTGGGAAGCAGTAAGTACTTGTTTGGTTTATATATAGACGTGCCTTACATAAGGCTCTGGCAGGGAACCACAGAGCTCTTTGTTTAAACAGGGGAGTCCTATCCCTTTCCTGCGAGCAGGCCTGTTAGCCTTGTGATGTCTGGTGCCCTGCTGTAGTGTATCCGGAGGGCTCGCCCGTCCTCCGAGCAGCAGCAGTGACAGGGATGAGAGGACCTTTCCCCCTCTGCCAGGTGCCAGAAGTGATACCTCCATGTCCGTGGTCTCAAAGCAAGCCCTGTCCCACGTAGCGCAAAGCTCCTCTGAGTCCTGTCGCGTGTTTCCTGTTATAATAAAGAAGAACTGGGGGGGGACCCTTGCTCTGTCACTGCCCCCACACCTGCTCATGTTTGCCTAAACACTTCTGTCATCCTCTCGGTTGTGGGAGTTGAGCACTGTCCAAACACCAAGGGACCGTGCCGTACACCATCCCTTCGAGATAAGGGAAAGTTATCCCTGTCTCGGGGCTGGGGGAAGGGGCTCAGCAGTTCATCCGGGGTCACGCTGGAAGATCTGTGGCACAGCCATTACTGCAAGGCAAGCCTCTCCGTTTTGGGCTGAGTCCATGCTGCAACTGAGAGGGGTGACTAGCTCATGGAGACCTACCTGATCTAGCTTGGGTACTAGTAGCATCGTAGGCATGGGGCATATGGGCTGCAAAACTTGACTGGGGCCCTGGGTAAATATTCAGATGACCAGTCAGAGCTGGACTCACTGTTGCTCTAGTGTTGTTGGTACAGGAACTAGCTAGTTTAAAGGTAGCGTGAGTCTATGTGGGCTGCAGGGGGCTGTTGGATCTTGGATGTTTGGGAGGACATGCTGTTGACCCTCTGCGCGCACCTGAGAGCGCCGCTGCTCTTGCTGCATTGACTCCCTGCCTGATATAATCCCTGAAGCGCTCTTATTTTAAGCACAGTTGGAACAATTCCTTGGGCTTCCCTCTCTTTGGGTTGAACTGCTGGTTTGACATTGCACCAGCACTGCTAGGTGGGCAATCCCTATTGCCTGTCTACTTGTTTCTGTGCATCTTTGCACTTCTTGGTTTTGGCCAGGAAGAGAGGCACTAAGATCTCATGTTGTCTTGAGCCTTCCTCCTCTTTGGACCAAGGAATCCCTTGACCTTTTGCCCATGATGTTGTGTCCTTTGCCGTCTGTTCCAGGAGCCTGTTAAGATCTGGTGCCTCCTCGCCCTCATCCCTGCCTCGACTGGGATCGTAAGCCTGCTCTGCTCTGTTTTAACAAGTAATCATCTAGTGCATTCTCTGACTGTGTAGAGCTAGTATGAGCCTATGCCCTATGAGCTGGGTAGCAAGATGTCCTAGTTGATCCGAATTGGAAGCAGTGAGTGTGAAGTGCATGTGGACCTATTTGGGCTGCTGCAAACGTGGCTCCCAGCACACTGCTGACGCAGGGATTCAGCAGTGCAATTTGAGACTCGTTATCCGGCAGGCTTCTGGTACTGGCCTCTCTGGGTCAGATGTGGGGTGGCCAGCCTGTGGCATAAGTAGCCCAGGCAGCCTCTGTCTGCGGCATGCGGTAGACGGGGGCAGGGAGCCTAAAGGAGAGCAGCAGATTGGACAGAGGAGAGGAACTGAAATAGTGCTCCAGGGAGGTTAACTTGTGGGATGCCTGCCAAAAAAGTTGGCTTCCTACTGTTCTAGACTTGTATAGTATATGAGCTACGGCTGACCCAGGACTATGACCTTGACTTCTAGCAGACTCCAGGGAGGCAGGCATCTGCAACTGCTTTCAGCCCCATATGAAAGACAGGAGTTAAACTGGCTGCATAGGCTACAGTCTCTCAAAAACAAGTGAAATATTTCCTGAGACTAACCAGATGGATGCGAAGAAGGTGGCAAAGCTGTTGGTTTCCCAACTCTTAAGATTGACCTGTTGATATGGAAGGGAGTGGCTTTACGTGAGCCTCTTAAGGGGTGTTGCCACAGGTAGGAAGGTGGTGGGGTCTGGGAAGAGCTGCTTTCTTATCTAAAGAAATGCTAATGCATATAGTACCCGAGGTATTATAAGGATGGAGGAGGCAGCGTGTGACTGAGACCCTGGACCTGTCTACACTGGATGACTGTGGCGGGGTGCTGTGATACCATGTCCCACCCCTGTTGTGTGGGTCAAGTGCTGCGCGGTGCCGGACCTTCCTGGTGCTGCTATAATGCTCACATCTGAGGCTGCGAGCCTGAGAGTGGGCTCACTTGGGGGGAAGGGGTGCCAACAAGTGGGTACATCATACTCTTTTTCAGCACTTGGAAGGCGACAGGATCTATTTTCACAGGGGTGCTCCTAGTAGGGCCTCACGCAGGGCAAGCATGTTCTGCGGGGGGTCCTGCTTGTCACCTCTTCACTTCTATTTTAACACATCATTATGGACTCTAAGCCATGTTATCGATTAGTTGGCAATCTCCCCTCTATCTCTGTCAGGGCAGTGTATTGGCACCCATTAGGTCTGGGCATTTCCCTGGTAAACTAGATTGATAAAGGCTTTAAAAAGGGGGTGGAAAAAACCTTGCTAGAACTCTAACAGCTGGAGTTAAAAACCTCCCTAGGTTCCTGTGTAGAGGGAGCCCGACTTTTAATCATATCCTAACTCTGATAAGGAAGTTCCTGTCTCTTCACACTTGCCTGCCTTTGTCTGGAAAATCACTTAATTTTTTTTTTTTTCTGTAGTAGCTGTCTGTGTTGCTAAATTGTCCCAACTAGCCCTTAAATGATGCCCTCAGAACTGCCCCATTGATGTCTTATCCCTTCTTTAATGGGAAGGTTTTTTTTTTCCTCCTGTGTTTCTTTCTTCAGTTTTTTTCTATCAGGTTTCTAAAGCTAGTCAGAAAACAACAAGACCTTTCTAAAGTAGCTATTTTCCCTCCCACCCCCTTCTTTATTCCCCATCACTTCCTGAATCCGACCTAACAGGCTTTGACCCTGGCTTCTCTTCATCCTGCCAAATACCTGGCTAAAAAAAATTAGTCTAATTTCTTCAGACCCCAAGCTCTTGCTGCTTTAAAGCTCTGTAGAAAGGGATACATGCATGCAAGATCTTGCTTCAGCCCAGCATATTTTACCAGAACATCACTTGGAAAGTTCCCTGCAGCCCAAGCGCATCACTGAATTTTGCAAATATTTCTCCTTCCCCTTTTTTGGTTCTAGATTTCACCTTCCCGTTCCGCTTTACTTGCATCTTTTTGGTTTTTTTGGTCTGGCTTAAATCCTGTGTGCTAGTTCTCTCCAACCTCGGAGGTGATGGGATGGATTCCGAGCTCTATAGCTTCCCCAGAAGGAAGAAGCCTAGCCTAAGCCACAAAGGTCCATTGGCAGGAATTTCACACTTAAATCCCTTGTGGTGGCAGACCACTCTATTTGCTCCACCTCACCAACTGGAGGAGGGTGCTGCTGCCTGGCAGCTGGCATGCGAGGATGTCCTTGCACCTTCAGAGGGCTGCCCCAGTCCGTTCAGTGGCTGGCGCCCTCCAAGAATACGCTTCATACTCGGGCTCTGCTACAGCTGTTGTGCCAATGCTGCAGTCCCGCCAGAACTACAGGGTTTCAATCGCTCCTTGAAGGCTTTGTTCACAGCTCCTGTGAAGCTCTGTACGGGGTAAGGCAGGAAGAGATGAACATAATAAACTTCTCACCAAATATCTGATGGTAGAGGGGTTGATCTGAGATCTTGGTCAAATGCAGCCTCTCTGACTGCTGGGAGTCTCTAGCTAATTCATCAAAGCCCAGATTTTTTTTATTTTTATTTTTTTAAGGAACACTTTTTGTGTTGCAAGTCAGATCGGCCAGAATCCATTCCAAATCCGTGAGTCATTCAAGAACCAAATGCAGCCCTACTACTGGCAAACATCCTCCACCTCCACCTGGGGCTTCAGATGCTTCCAAATCCTTTGGCGGGCATCCTACGTGCAGGCCCAAGCCTGGAAGCTTGGGGTTCGGATGCCCCCGAGTTTGGCTTGCCCTCGGCTGTATGGTTGCAGGAGCAAGCTGGGGAGGAGCCTTCTGCTTCCATAAAGTCGGCGTGTAGCCAAGATCCTCCCACTGGAAGCTAGTCATTGGGAAGTTAACTATGAGGCTTTCGTAGGAAGTCCTGTCCGCAAGCAGACAAGGGTGCAACCCTCCGCTACGCAGCGCCCTTTTAATTGCATTAACCTGGTCAGGGTATTTCCCCCGCCACCATCATGGTCATGGTATTTGCTTTGCCACATAAGCCCAGATTGTCCCCTGCATGTGAAGCATGTCCAGAGCTAGCAGTTGGCTCCAAAGAACAACACGCCAGCACAGGGCAATCCTAGGAAACTTAGCCCTGGACTGCGAGCCCCACCTGGCCTCGTGCTCCCTCACCAGATCTCTGTGCGACTGATTGAATGGGTGGTGCTGGGGGAAAGGGACCTAGAGAAGAGTTGACTTTCACCTCCAAATTCATCCTGTTTTAGCTGTATCTGTGATTGGGATTGGTCTGATCTAGAGATTTCGGAAGCAATGGCGCTCTGTCCTGGTGGAGAAGCAACAGATGGGAGCAGTTTGCTGACCCATCAGCCTCACAGAAAAGGGGTGGACAGGCTTGTTCTGGAGCTTCCTGACTGGGGCTGCTGGGAGAACACAGCATCCTTTTTGCAGCAGGCTTGGAAGCATGGGCTTTTATCCTTAGTGAGATGGATGAAGACAAAACCTTTTACATGGAGTTGTGCTGGAACATCTCCCTCAAGTCTGAGCTTTTTTTTTGTTTCTCAGTCTCCATCTCCAACGCATGTTTTTATGTTATCATCTCCGATCCGAAGTGACCAGATAGCCCCGGGGGGAAAAAAACTCACTCTTCTGACAGATCTGCCAAAACTCCTCTGTATCCATGTCTTGCCTTGGTTTGGACGTAACTTCTTGGGCTGCAATGGTGGAACCAGTTTTTCCTCCAGCCTTTGGAGCAGGGCTGTGGCAGCCGGTATCTTTCACGAAATGCTTCCACCTTTCCCACTCTAAATGAAACCTCTCTTTTGTCTCTTCTCCATCCCAACACTTGATGTTGATGCTCTGCCTGCTCAAGAGTTGCTGACCCAGCACTCTCAGCATGGCTCTCTCTGTTGTGCCTCAGTATCAAGTGCATTATAATCTCATAAAAAGTGACCTAACATAGAAATGGCACTGCAAAACCCCGGGGGGGAGGCAAGGGGACCTGTGGCTTAGCAGAAATAAATTGCTGGAATTCACCCAGCAGCAGAACCTGACTGGACCCAGGCATCCCAAGGCCTAGTCTCTATCCACTGACCATGTGCCTCCAGCCCATAGCTGGGAAGTGGTGATGCTAAAGACATGCTACTTATGGAGTCCAGTCTTCCTTGCCCCTTGTTTCAGTATAAACCTCTTCAGTGCATCTTTCATGATGTGGCTAAATAGGCTATCCATGGGTGTGCAGTCAGCCAGTCTTAGCTGTGTGCTTTGTGGGCTCTGCAAAGGTGACTGATATCATGCAGTGGAGAAAAATTCAGTCCAGCCCAGCTCTCAGCAGAGCATCCACTAGTACCTTGCCTCAGCAAGGGCTTTTCCAAGCCAAACTTTACCTTTCCTTTCCCCACATGTAAATAGCTTTTCAGTAGCAGTAAAAACATCACTGTCTCTCTCTCCCCCAGCAAAAAAAAAAATTCCTAGCCATTTTTTTTGAAAGAAGGCTGAACAAAAATGAAAGTCCCCTTCAAACAGAAACCAAGCCTGTGAAACTATTAATGCGAAAGTGAAAGCACTGCAAAGTACAGGGTCCTTTTGGAAGCCAAGGGTTTGAACTGGAACGGGCTTGTATGGCAGGGTAGATTTGTACCTTGTAGACTGACTAATATAGCACAGGCTTTCATTGGCTGAAGCTCACTGCATCAGATGCTGTGAAAGGTGGAGAGAGAAATTTGAATAACAAGAGGTGAGAGGGGGCGGTGCTGGGAGAGGCAAAGAAGCAAGCAGTTATCCAGAGGTGGGCAAAATACAGCCCATGGGCTGGATCAAGCCGGCCAATTGATTTGTATCTGGCCTGTGGCTGCCCCTGGGGTGCCCTGCCTGCTCTCTCCTGCACCCACTGACATCACTGCCCCATCCAATGCATACAGTTTCCCGGCGGGGCTGCCTTTAGCCCACTTGGCTGGCTGGGGTAAACTACAACTGCTTCTGCACCCCACCTCCTGGGTGAGCTCTGCTGCACGTGCCCCCTGATCCGGCTGCCAGGACCTAGCACATGGGCAGTCCCCTACACCCCCTCCCCACCCCAACATGCACACACCTTCCCTGCCCCCTCACAACATAGGAGAGTAAGACTTTATTTTGAGCAATTATGTAGTTGCTTCTATATATGTTACTCAGAAAAACATAAACCAGGACAAAATTATAAAATAGGTTATAGTAGATGTTTGATTTTTACTATACAGACATACCTCGGAGATGTTGCGGGTTTGGTTCCAGACCATCGCAATAAAGCACATATCGCAATAAAGTGAGTCGCATGAATTTTTTGGTTTCCCAGTGCATATAAAAGTTATGTTTACACTATACTGTAGTCTATTAAGTGTGCAATAGCATTATGTCTAAAAAAACAATGTACATACCTTAATTAAAAAATACTTTATTGCTAAAAAACGCGAAGTGAGCAAATG
>NW_017728907.1:55072523-55074288 GCF_001723895.1 Crocodylus porosus
GGAATAAGAATCCACGGTCCGTGGTTAAACCATACTTAGCCCAATCTGTGGTTGACTTCCTGTTTCCTATTCAAATTGGTTTTTAAAGGTTTGCCACCCTCAGGCTGGCAGTGAAGTAGCTAGGGAGGTTAAAGTGTTTTGTCACAGGCCTGTGTGTCTTTCTGCAGCTGACGTCAGATTGGGGTGCGTTCACTTTGTCGCATGAGGATCACCCGTTCTGTCCAGTGCAGACAGACGGCAGAGGCACAATGTGAGCAGGTGATGGTATATATCCGGGCATTGCCACTGCGGTCACTTGATGCACAAATGGTGTATTAGGAGTTCTGCAAAATGTGACTCTGGCAATCCTGATCAAACTATAGACCGCATAACAACACTCTGCCCTCTATACAGACTTGATGGTGACACTGCAGAGATACATTCCCTTTCCTCAAGGGCATTAGACTGCTTTAACTAACCTTAAACTGGACTTATAATTGTTGCTTCAAGTCAGCCATACGGAAGAAGAAGAAGAATGGCATATATGACCTTACGGGACTTTCAAGTGAACGAAGCTCGGATTAAATACCACTGATTTCATAATGTGGTCTGAATCGATGCTGGGGCACAGAAGACGTGGGTCTGTGGCAGGGCCTTGTGTCTGGGTGAGACTGGGAGTTGCGTAGCCTATTGCTTGAGATGCTGCCTGAGGTTGGGGAGCTGTCTGTCATATATGTGTATGTGCTCTACTTGTAGCAGTGACTACTGCTGAAATAACTGCCAGTGCAGAAAATTTAGTTACAAAGGAATTGAGATTAAAAAAGAATGGGTGGCATTCCTTCCTTCTCTGTATTAAAGAATAAATAATATATTAGTGGTTGAGGTTACATGGGGGTACTGGAACGTTAGACCAGGTGCATGTGCACCCTCCATAGCCATTTCCATCCTGCCGTGGTTGCGTGCACATCAAAGCGTGACTGGTATGGTGAATAGAAACAAGATGGCTGTCTGAGTGACTTCCACGGCACCTCTTCTGCAGTCAAAGGAAGGTGCAAGGAAGTACCACAGTGAAGCACGATGCAACTGCTCCACTTTTTCCTCCTTCTGCCCTGTGTGCGCACACGTGTGCAAAAGAGCAGCAGTGGGATGCACTATTAAACTCGTTGTTTTGGGCACGTTCGTCATTGTATGGGGATAAGGTGGTCTCATTGGACCCGTGTCAGGGTGTTGTACAGGCAGACCAGGCAGGCTGGGCTTCATAGCCCAGTCCTGTGAGAGTACGGTCCAGGAAATGTGCTTCCCTGCAGCATGCCCGCCTTCTCCGGAGGGATGTGCTTGCAGTGAGACAAGTACCCTAATAGTATTTTATTTATAGGTACCTCTCTGGTACTCCAGGTATGTCAGCACCTCCCGAACATGAATGAATCCTCCTAACACCTTTGCACTGTACAAATCTCTCCAAACTTCTCACCCTGCATCAACCCTTCCACCCCGTTCTTGTGACTCTCCGTGTGCCAGGCTCTGAGCTCTGGTTTGACATTGCCCAGCATCATTTGCCTGCCACTCGCATGAAATGCAGCTTGCAAGAGGCAGATGCATACATTTCTTCCAAAGACCTACGAAAAGTACCTTGGTTTAAGCTGTTTAATTTCCACCCCCTCCCTCCTTTAATTGAAACAGTAGCTCTTTGTCACAGCGGTCAGATCAGCCGTGATTTATTGGTACGCAGGAAGCTAACCCAGCAGGGGACTCGGGGTGTCACTGCCTTACTGAGAGCATCTGAACG
>NW_017728907.1:55074633-55092175 GCF_001723895.1 Crocodylus porosus
TGAAGTGCGTGATGGTGTGTTAGTGGTTACCGAAAGGATGAGGCAACAGATTTTGGATCCAGAGCAATGCACTCTCTCCATCAGGGGTGTTCAGATTTGGGGTAGGCCAGCTTGAGTGTAATCAATGCTACAAGCCAGGCTAATGCTAGCTGTTCTGTGATCACTCCCATGAACCTTCAGCTTGCTTTGTCTGTGTGCATTGCTTAGTTTTATTTATAGATGTGTAACAGGCTGGTAATGAGGCTGTCCGAAATCCCCCTGGCAGTGCATGATGATGCAGCCGGGAAAGGGTTAAGTGGGTTGCACTGAATCTGAGACTGGTGGGTTTTTTTTGGGGGGGGCGGGGGTGAAGATTGAGGGTGTGGCTGTGTCCCAAGAGAGGAACACAATTTGCACAGATTTGCATAGCAGATTTGAACTGATCTTTCCTCCAGTCCTTTTTAACACCAGATTCTCAGAAAAGGGGTGACTTTTGGGGAAGGGAGTAGGGGAGGGAGTTCACAGTCCATCTGGCACTTCTCTGGAGCAGGGAGCTGAGGGTGCAGCATGCCTAACAGTGATATTTAGGTATGTTGAAAACCTTGGGCTCCTTGCACTCCTGTGCCCGCGTTCCACGGGGATGCTAATGAATATGTTTACTGGCAGGAGTGTTTGTGCAGAGCGAATGCAATATTAATAACTCTGGAGACTTGCACCATAAACCCGATCTAAGAGTTATGCGCATCTAAACGGGAGGCAGAAACTCATCACGTGACTGTGTCCAATCAAAGCAGTTTAAACTCTGAATGTCAAGTAACTCCGGGCGGCTGAGCAGTGGGCACGCAGAACCAGCGTTATTTTAACGGAACGGTTCTAAGCCATCGGAAAGCTGCCCGCCACGCGGATGAGCTGTGTTAGCCTGACGTGGGGCAGAAGGTAGGGCGGAGTGGCAACTTCCTGACTTAACTAGTTCAGAGAGGATTAGTAGGCAGTGGCGTATGAAAACTTGTCTCTCTGAACCAGTCGATATCTAAGGGGCCATCCTACCTTGCCTTTTGCCCCTTCCAAAGTGTCTTCATTGTTCATGGGATGCTTGCTTCCAGAGCAAAGGTGGAGACAGTCTTCATGTCAACTAGAAGCAATTGCTCACATTTTCAGAGGTGGCAGAGTCCCTCCATACACTTGAAGTAATCCTGCAGGTCTTGCTTAAAACTGGGGTACTCCATTCGCTGCCAAGATTGGGGCAACGTAGCTTTAAAACTTGGCCAGGGGTTAGTGCAGTCACCTATCCTAATACTTGTGTCTAAGTAACATTTGAACCAGGGCTTCCTGTTTTATCAGCTCTTCCTTAAAAGTCAAATGGTCTAACTGAGTGTAATAAGAATGACCAATATGAAAAGAAATAGCCTAAGGTTAGGTGTCTACTTCCCCCGCACCGCCCCTTCCCACTCCATGCCATTCTTCACACTTTCTCTGGGTAAGTGGCCAGGCTTTCAAATGTGCAGACAGCTCCCAGTGACCTCAAGGACTCTGCTTTCCCACAGACTTGTCCATCTCTCCTTTTATCCAAAAGCTATTAAAACAATTGCACAGTGTTCAAGCCAGGTTAACGTCAAAGGTTGTTGTAACAACAGAAAGGGGAGGAGGTGGTGGAAGAGGGGAGACCAATACAAGCCAAGAAGTAACACAGTAAATGGTAGCATAGATGTACCATGATATTATCAACCTACCAGTTGCAGATAAAAGGTGCTAAGTGGTTTGCCTAGGGTCACTGAGTGGGTGAGACTCCAGAAAGGAATCCCGGTCTCTGAGTCTCCTTCTGTAATTCCTACATTATGCTTCTCAAAAAACATCCTTTGGACCTTTTTTTAAAAGAAAAAAAAATCTTTTTTCCCCCTCCTATCGTTGCCTTAGCAAAACTTAAAGCAACTTGATAGTTGGGTACTACATGAGTGAGGACTGAGGATGCTCAATAGTCCTAGACATCAGACAGTGCAGATCCTGTTTGGACAACGTGCTTTTCAAGGAGCTCTTCTTGGGAGCTGAGTCTTTTACAGAGGGTGTGGTGGGAGGGGAATTGGAGATGTTTAGCATTTACAGGTACCAACCTCTCTAGTGCTCAGAGACTTAAACCACCAGGTGCTGACCAGGTTTCACACCTGCTGGTCCTGCGAGAGTCTGGGAAATCCAGGAAACCGCCCAGCCTGCCTCTAGGCAGTTAGTCACTAGCTCATCTGCCTGGACCCCAGAAAGGCTGACACCTGGGGAAACGCAACATTTTTTCCACCTGAAGCAGAAGAGGTTTGGTTTGGGTCACACTTTTGGGGAAGTTCGCAGTCTGTTCCTGCTGAACTGGAAGCCACAGGCTCTTGTGGGCTAAGATCGAGCGTAGGAAGTATCTGAAGTCCCAGGCTTGAGAGTCTGGGATGGAGGATGCTTGCCTGTAGTTTCTAGGGGCTTCTGAACCCCAAGACCTCTGGGCTTGAACCTGCACGTAGGATGCCTGCCAGGGGATTTGGGTGTATCTGAAGTGCCGGGGGGAGAGGCTGGCATGGAGGATGCTCACTGGTTGTAGCACCATACACGTGGTGTTTAGGACCTGCTCAATCCACATGGTTTTTGGAACAACTGAGTTCTGCTCGGTCGATGTGATTTGGAGCTGATTTTGCTAATTTGAACTGGAACACAAAATATATTATTAACCCCCCCCCCCCCAAAACTGACTGCTTTGCTTGCCTTGGCTCTGTGACTTGTCTTTGCTGGTGAGGGAGCCCGTGTTGGTCTCTGTCTTGTGTGGAACGTGCTTGGACAAGCTTCTAGCTGGGAAAGTATCTTCCAGGCCTCTGAAGTATGGGCCCTGTCTGTGTTCATAAACAGTTTCCAAACACCTCTTCAGCTGAGTAAGACCATATGAATCCCTTTGATTTCAAACACCTCCCTCACTGCTGCAGAGAGGTAGGAGAGACGGAGGAGTGAGCGCGAAGCTGGGAGCCAGGTTCCCCATTGCACTGCCCAGTGATGAAATATTAATCTAACAGAGCAAAGGTATGAGCTTTGTGCTTGCCTGCGAGGGCAAATGAGGTGCAATAATGCCTTGAGTTGCTACAGCTTCTCTGGCTGGGAAAGATGCCAGATCGCTTCCCAAACTGCATACAAGCAATTCAAGAACTGCTGCTCCCACTGGTGGGATGGAAAGGAAGGGAGATGAAGTGTAATCTGGATTTAAAACGTGGCCAGGAGGATGCTGGGGCTGATCCTCCGAGTCCTTCAGCTGTAGAAGTGGCACAGATCTCAGATGGCCACTGCTCAAGGTTGGATTCAGCTTTGTACTTCTCCTAAAAGGAAGCAGCTTGCCGTGCATGCTCACGTGCAGGGACTGTCTTGCTATACGTGTACAGGGCTTATTACAGGGATGCCTGGGGCCTTGGTAGGGATCTCTTGTCTAAATTTCAACCGTGCCCTATATTTAAAAATCCAGTAACCCTTTCTCTGCAGGTTATCCAGCAGTGAAATTTTGAGCAGGATACCCCTGGAAGAAAAGATCTACCAGCAGTTGCGGGTGGCCGTGTGGAGGAGAGGGAAGCAGACTGGTCTGAGTACATCAGCGCAGGCAAGGCAGAAAGCAGCCTGTACCAATAGCCCGAGGGCTGCGTTGTGCCAGAGGCTGTTCTTCATTGCAGAATTGGTCTTCTCCCGTCAGATGGGGAAGGACGTATCCTCGCCTCTCAGCTGGGGAACAGAGGTGCAGACAGGAGGCTGATACGAGTTGTCAAAGGTGGCATCAGCATCCCGCGTTACAGCTGGGTTTGGTCTGCAACCTCGCCGTCTCTGGGAGAGCGCCCTTCCCTAGTTGCCCGCAGGCCGTTGCGGCAGAGCCGGGAGTTAGACGGCAGCGACTCCCAAGTTCCCTGCCTTCCTGGAGACCACGCTCCCTCCGTATAACACGCTGACTCTGGGCCCCCAGCCAGAAAGCAGCTCCCGTGCCTCTTCCGCTGGGACCTCGTTCCTCTTGGACTCTCCCCCCAGCCTGCCTGGGAGCGGTTCCAAAAGGACAGCGCTGCTGATGTCAGGACGAGATGGATGTTGGCTGGCCTTGCTCTGGGAGTTGTGGTTTTTGGAGGGTCCAGTGCTCGGAGCAGCTGGAACAGGATGTGCTGGAGAGCGTTTCTTCCTGGCAGGGCGGTGGGGGAGGTGTCTGGCCAAGCGCTTGCATTTTTCGGTGGGATGGCAAGACAGGCCGAGCTGCTAGAAGGAGGCTTCTTGCTGCGTGAGCGGGGTTGGATTTGCCTGAGGTCGTACGTGAGTCATTGCACTCAGGAGTCTCCTGATTATCATATCAGTGAAACTTGGTGTGTCTCTGTCTGATGTCTGATAACCATCTTGCTGGCGCTGGCAGAGAAGCCGTTGCCCAAGCCATCCCCAATTACTTGGAAGCTGAATAAACTGGCTTGAACAGGAGGCTGGGAGAGCGATTTGAATGGCATCTTTTAAACCGCTTTTAAGGAAAGTGAGTTGTAGTCGTGGATGCTGCCTTGCTGAGCAGACACCAAGCTGAATGTGGCGGGCAAGGGGGATGCCGCGTATGCAACCCGTGGTACCCAGCGCCGACCCTACTCTTTGCTTTATGTCTACATCTCGAGGTCCCAGCTGAAATCGGGGTCTCGTTGTACCAAGTCGAGTCCCTGCCCCAAGGAGCTGACAGCCTTCATAAAAAAGAAAAAAGACAGAGTGGAAGATGATAGTTGTGGAGAGGAGGTGGACCTGGCCCCCCACAAGTAACTACTAGGTTCAGGGCTGTTGGGGGCTCTACCCACTGGCCTTGCTGCTTCCCAAGACCTGTATCTGACTCTTAGGGAGCCGAAACTCGTGGTAGTAGATGTAAATCAAGCTGCAGGTCTGGCGTGGGGTCTTGGCCGTGGAGTCTCGGTATCTACCTTCTACGCCGCACTTAAGTGTCCTGAAAGACGGCTCTGTGGACCGCAACGGCAGGACTCCCCTTGCAGGTGGCGATTCGTAAGGGGGGGAGGATGGCATATTGCAGCTTGCATTAGGGCAGGGAAGACTGCCCTCTGAGATGCCTACCTGCTACTGCATGGCACTTCTCTCCGCCTGGTACTCCTCACAGACTTAATCTATAGCACGTTGCATGCTGCTTCTTGTAACAGCGGGACGCGAGCCTGTGGCAATCTAACCCTAGAACGGCTTGGCTGGTTTTCCAGGCTCCCGGGGAGCGAGTTCCTGTAAAGCACTTGATCTGTCCAGGAGCCTCTTCAAAACATGTTTGTGAGCTCCGTAAGGCCAATTTGCAACTGCTTGAGGCTGCGGGTCTCTTCTGGACCACGAGGACGTTCCTTCGCTCTGCTGTGGGCTCTGAGGGTCTTTGCTAGCCAAAGGGCTTCGGTGAAAATGAGTGAGCCTATGCAGGAATGAGAGGGGACGGGGCAACCCTGGGGTGGCAGGCAGTGGAAAGCATGGCTGTGGCTTTGCCAAGGGAAAAAGAAACCTGTTACCACAAATGTTGTTCTTGCTTAGCACAAGTGTCCCTGGCCTAGAGGGTTTGGTGGTACTTTAACTGCAACCAGCGTGCTCTTAAACGTGATGCTTCCTTTAAAGAGAATCGCCCTACACCTGTCCTGCCCTCCACCGAGTCGGCAGCCGAATGAGCAGAGTCCCCTGCTTGTGCCATCCTGGACTGCGTCACTGAGAGCATCTCCAGGGCCTCCCCTTGGGTCAGGCTTGGCTGTTCTCAGGACCAGGCTGAGGTTTCTCTGCTTTTGCTACTGCATCCCTGAGCGTGTCCCTTGTATCGTTCCAGGAAGGAGGAAAATGTCACGTCATCCCCCTCCCCAGAAACCCTGCTCTCGGTCCCTCTCTCTTGGCCCCTGTTCTGGTAAATCAGATTCTGAGGAGGGGAAGGCCACGTGTCTTTGGGGGCCCTCTGCCTGTGGTTGCGGAGGGAAATTTTGAACTTTTTCCCTGCGAGTTTGCATTGCTCTTCCTAGAAACCAAGATGCCCCTCTTAAAGGGCAAAGCATTTGCCCAGTAATCTCTGAGTCACTTTTGCGGGTCAGCCCTGAAGAAATTGGCTGCTTTCCCTTCCATCAATCTTGCTCTGAATAAGGGTGGAGGGGGTGGAGAGCTCTCATACCGCTGGGTCCTATCTATGTTAGCGCCTTTGCCACAGTGCCCTGGCAGAGCTGCGTCCGTGGGGGAGAGGTTTGAAAATTCCCAGGGCAGATATGCAGGAAGATCAAAAGCTTACCAGGAAAACCAAGAGAAGGTGCAGTTGCGTTCTGACTGTATAAAGATGACTCTGGTTGCTTCCTGTGTGAAACAGCATCTGCTCGCAGCAATGACAAATAGTGCTTCAGCTCCTCTTAGCACTGCGCGCTTCGTCAAGCTATGGGAGAGCGAGCCAGGTGTCATTTGGGCTGGGCTCTGCAGTTGGGGCTGAAATAGCAGTTCTCGGAGGTGCCCAGGTTCTGCCCTCTCTTTTGCTCGTGCAACCCTTCTGCAAAATCTGCGCTGTTGTACAGTGCGGCGAGACCTGTCTTTGCCCCACAGGCCCCCCTTTGTCGATGGGAGAGGGGGATCTTTCTGTGCTTCACACTGACCAAACCTGGCAAATCGCTGACCTGACCAGTCTTTGTCCTATGGCATGTTTCTGTGTCCTGTACTTCTGACCAGAAAAGGGTAATAACTGCATTTTAGGAATGAGTCCTCCCACCCTTTCTGCATCTGGGTACGTGAGCAGAAGCGCACTGCTGTACAGAGAGCGAATTCCTGCACTGGATGAACAGATTTAAAAACAAACAACTCGCCTTGACCCCGAGACCTGCGCTAGGACAAGACTAAATGCATTGGCTGTTCCTGTGGACGAAGGTTACTTGGGAATAAAAGCAAAGGGATGACCCCTGGTTTGGATTATATTATGCTAACCTCTTTTTTTTGCACCCTCGCCCCCCCCGGATGATCTGTCACCATTACAATGATGCCCAGCTGTTTGCTGGAGGTACATACTAAGCCATGGTGGCTTTTGCAGTATTACTAGTCCCAAACCTTCAAAAAGCACGAGTCTGGTTCAAACCCATGACTGTTGTCGTCTGTCTTCCTGACGTTTGAGCAATTCCCACCAACATAGCCAGAATCTCCCTTTTTTCTTAATCCACAGGAAAAAGCGCTGGAAGGATCTCAAGAGGTCACTTAATCCAACCGCCTGCACAAGGCAGGATCATGCTGGACTAAACCATCCCACACAACTGTTTGTCCAACCTGGACTTATCTTTGCAATGACGGCTATTCCACAACCGCGCTAGGGAATCTCTTCTGAAATGTAATTACTTTCACAGTTCGATAGTTATTCCTAATATGTAATGTGAATTATGATGTGGGGGGAAAAAAAATTGGCACTGGGGGCTTTAAACAAAATGCAGTCTATCTTGAATTGTGATAACATCAGGAGAGTTGATACCATAACTGGCTGCTTATGTGAGGCAGGACATCTAGGAAGGAGAAATGAAATGCAAAATGGGAAATGATTGGCTGGGCTGCAGTACAGCAGGGAGTCTGAGGGTTACAGTGGATTATAGTGAGTCTTTAATATAATATTGTAACAAAAAGCTGACTGCATAGTTTGGATATGCGAGTCACAAGAAGCGAGACGTGAAGAAAGGTAATATCAGTTACATACATGCAGGTAGACTTCCGAATTCCTCTGTCGGGATTTGTTTCCACTGGGGTAAATAAAAAAAAATACTACTTCCCTACAAAAGATGTCTGAACATGAGCTAGAAAATCTCTGGTCACAGACTTGGAAAAGGAAGACCGTAATTCCCAAACTGTGCCTCTATTTGGTCAATATATTTGATGCCAAAAAGTTTAAAGTGACACAGCTATGGAGGTCCTCCCAGAACACGTGGAGACCAGACTTGGCCCGGAGAGGTGCACTCAGATTGGAAAAGGGGAAGCGGTGCTGCTAATCCTGTAACTGTGAAGTGCAACCTGATGATTTTAGGCAAAAACCAATGTCTGCCTTGTGTACCTTGGTATTTCTGAAATGCCTGCTCCACCCAAGGATCTGAGAAGTGCTTGGCAAATGCTGACATTTGCCACACCCCTGTGTTGCTGCAAGCTTTTCTCTGCCTAAGCCAAAGACATGGTCAAGTGACTTGCCCCAGGTAACCAGAGTTTGCTAGAGTTGGAAGTGGAGCACCGGAGACTTGGTCCCTGCTTTCATATTTGGGTTTCCTCGCGCTGTCTGACTGGGCAGCGTCTCCGAAGGCTGCTTACAGACCCATGGCTAATGCTACCTGTTATCCCTTTTCGTGTTCCAAAAAATTGGAAAGGACTTTGACACACACCTGGTTGTTTGCATTTTTACTTCTTTCTTTCTTTCTTTCTTTCCTGCTTTTTTCACTAACCTTTGATGTAAAGGGTCACAAGTCCAGACCCCTTTGTCTGGGATTTGCCTGTCCCTTCCCTCACCTCACAATCACAAGCCAGTCCACCTCTGATCAGGAATGTTGTTCTACTTGTTACCTCCTGAACATCTGGTGCAAGAACCACTTTGGGTTTGGATTCATACATTTTCCACCCCCACCTTTTCCTGCACCCCAAATGCCTGCAGGAAGTAAAATGACTGGGACATATTCCTTGTCTGAGCTAACTGCAGTAGGGGCAGAAATGGTGGAAAGTTAATTTATACTTCTAAAATAAGCTCACATCTCCCCTTAACACTGGCCCAAAATAATTTCTAAGTCTGGCCCTGGTAGGGGATAAAGATCTATGTAATCTCCAACTTTTTGTGGCACTTCACATCTGGGTTTGGGATCTGAATGCAGTGGTTTGTGCCTGCCTCCCCTTGATCAATGGTGTGTGACTGGTCAGCAGAGCTGCCGTGGGGGCAGTGCGCTTGTTCATGGCCGCAGCTCAGAGGAATGCACTCCTACTCCAGACCTCCCGTCTCTTGGGGTTGGATATGAAAGAGCTTGTAAAAATACTTCGCTGGAGAGGAAGTGACAGGGGTGGTGGCAGTGGTGGCGGGATTCTGGCAGCTTTGTGTGAATTACTAATATTTATTCCAGTAATGTTGAAGGACCAGCTAAGAATAGGACTCCATGGCTGTAGGCACTCTGCAGAGTCATAGACACTCCCTGGCACTTATAATCAAACTAGACAAGGGAGTCGGAGGGTGGAAGAAAAAGGTACAATGCACAATCAGTGAACTGTGCAATGGGAGTGAACACTACTTTCCATGAGTGACCAGAGACATGTTCCAGCTGGCCTGTAGGCAGATGGTTTTCCAAGGGGTCCCTTGGTGACATTGGACTCTTCAAGTGTGGCATATAAACAGATCCAAAATATTTGATGTTTGTCCCCAACTATCATCGGCACGATGACTGAATGCACTCTTTCTACCCAGGGAATGGGATTATGATAGATTTTTCTGTAGATTTCAAGGTATTGCAGACCATTGATGGGTAACAGAGTTGGTTTGTTGATGGATTGGCTGTTGTTCAATCAGCCAAGCCACCAGTCCTGCAAATGCTTAAATTGCATGAGAACCTGCTCTTTTAAGCTATTTCACTTTGCAGGCCCAAACGTTCACTGAAAGTTTGGTCCGTTATCCATGGTTTTGGGTGCTCATCTAGGGCATTAATCTGCCTATGAATGCTCATGTGGCTTCGAGCCAACACTCCCTTGGCCATGCGGTGATGCCAGAAGGTTTCAATCTTGCTGGAGTTGGAATTTTACTACTGAAGAAAATAGTAAAACGGAGGGTGTAGGAATGATGCTGGATGGAGAACACAAAGTAGATCTTGCTGTGTCAAGGGTAGTCAATTAACAGCTCCTGCTTTTGTTGCTGTGGTCCTCTTTGGGTTGTTCTTGATGGTGTGAGGTGCAGGGAAGCCAGGGTGTATGTCGAATGTGGGGGGGAAGAAGGGGTGGGAACAAGATTTAATTTAGAAAAGAGGTTAGCTCTGCCTGTATGTGGACATAAGGTCCGCCATACGAATGGTGTCTAACCGCTCAAGCTTTTTACGGGGATCCTGGCAACAAAAACAACAGAAAAGTTGCCATGCTGCCTGATTTGCTGTCCATAAGAGACTTCCACAGCCTGTCTGGCACTTTATGACCTGCAGTTTACAGTAAAATTATGAAAGAAAGTCTTTGGAGTGCAGAAAGTAATCTTGGATTCTCAGCAGAAATGAGGTCTTCGCATCAGCCATCAGAGAGCGTTCGATGCAGGTTGTCACCCACATTTTCCTAGTTTTGGGAGGTTGGGCTCTATACTACTTTAACCATTGCACTTAGGCTACTGTAGTACTGAAATCCCCTTGGATTTGCAGGAAGGAGGTTGGGTGGGGAGGAGAGATGGGGCAGAAGGCAGGGAACAGTTCTGGCTCCAGGGATGGAGTGATGCAAACTACAAGGCTGATCCACTTGTTTAAGCTGTGAGCAAGGGGTAACAATATAAAAGTCATGCAATTCTCCTGATGGTCCCTGCAAGCTTGGTTGTGCCCACATTTGGATAGCAAAAGTTTGCATCTAGGCCATTATCTCCACTCTAGCCTCCTGGGAGGTAGAGCCATGAGGTCTCTTTAGGTTTTCCTTTCTTATCTGCCCAGGGTAACTTTAAATAATTGCCCCAGCTTACAGGTCAGTGACCCATTTCTGGCCATGTCAAATGGTATTCAAGATCTCCTCAGCCTCAGGACATCTCAAGAGGGCTCCATGCAGAGACTCTTTGAATACCTGGGACGGTACAGGGCTGCCATTAGGGATAAGCTACAGTGCTGAAATAGTCCTTTCACAAGGTCAGTGGTGGGTTTTCTCTCTCCTTCCCCAAACTGTTCCTGCCAATCTCTTTTTAGCCCAATCTCAGGGTCCAAATGACATGACCTGATGTAACTGGTGACTCTAAATGTATCCCATGGGCTTTGTCAGTTCCAATTTCAATTGACATTTGGCAGTCTGTCACTTCCTGGCCCAGGCCAGCAGAATGACTCTCTCTTGAGAAGCGTTCTCATCCGTAGCACAAAGCGCACTCCTTGTTGGGTACCCCGCTGTCTGTTGCTTCTCCCCACACCCGTGGATGTGCACCTCCATCAGCAATTTCACTCGGCACCTCTTACAAATAGGCTTCTTCAGGGAGCACCTTGGTCTTCTCCAGCAGTACAGCACTGCCTACCTACTCACGTCATTAGTCACTTGACTATTCCCCAGATTACTGAGGCCAGCCTAGACGTATCCTTCAATAATTAAGGTGCCTATAATAGTGAGATTGGGGAGCTGTGCTTTATGAATATGTCAATCCAGCAGATTGGGTGCTGCAGTTTTCTTGACTGTGGTTTTCTAAAAAAACCAAAAAACCAGAAACTTAATTCCCTCTCCTGTACACAATTGCAGATAAGTTAAGCAGTGGATCTCCTAGTTGCAGTTTTCTTGATAAGAGACAACGGGTTCACGGAGACTTCAGGCAGCCTCCTAGACTTCACAAACCATAGCAGTAGTACTTCCAGACGGGGCTGTCTTTTGGTGCCGGAAGGCCAGAAATGGATGTGTGTGGAGACTGGTGGAACGTTGCTGACCCCTGAAATGGGCTTGGATTCCTTTTTGAGAACACTGGACCCCAGCGGACCAGTCTAAATGGCTCAGGTTGAATCTCTGCCGTGTCCTCTCTAGGCTACGCTAGTCAGTTGCTTGGGTGTGTTATCACCTGGGGGTCACCTCTTTCCCTGAACGGCTTTTCTGGAGGGTAGTTCTTGCACGCCAGTGCTTGTGGCTAAGCTGGGTCTTTCAGCTTAGGAGCCGCTTGTCTTTTTCGGTGTAAAGTTAGAACATGTGTCCCTGCTTCTCTGAAGGCAGTGATTCTCAACGAGGGGGATGGGGCACCCTGGGGTGCTGCAAGGAGATAAGTGAGGTGTTGGGAGATAAGCAGTTAAGCTAAGGAGATAAGCGCAGGCTCAGGCTGGTCTCTGCCTAAATGATCCTCCATTTTCACTGCCAGGCTCCTCTGCAAAGAAGCAAGCACTGCAACGTATAAATTACAGTAAGTTGTGCGTTTGTTGGGTTTTTTTTAAAACTGCGTGCCACTCAACTCACAAAAGTTTTATGTCGGGTTGCCTTGAATCCAGAGAGGGGTTCCTCAAGTGCAGACAGGTTGAGAACCACTGCCCTAAGGAAACCGTCATGCGTATTGGGGCTTGGACAGCTCATCTAAGGTTTATCATGGTGACAGGTTTGGACGCTCAAGCTTTTTACGGGGATCCTGGCAACAAAAACAACAGAAAAGTTGCCATGCTGCCTGATTTGCTGTCCATAAGAGACTTCCACAGCCTGTCTGGATGAATACAGCTGTAAGGATGGTATGAGATTGAAGACCCTCCGACAACAGCCGGGCTGTTTAACCCTTCACACGTCGGGCTACAGTAGAACTTGGATATTTTGACTCTCATTGCCCTGTCCTAACCAGCCATGTTCTCCTGTTGAGTTTAAAGGCACAGGACCCTTTGTTCTGGAGGCTTCAAACCTGAGATTACTCTTACCTGAATCCGGGAAGCATCCGACCCTTGAAGAGTGAAACGCTTACCTGCATGTATTACGGTTCTTTAGCCTGCGTGAGCTCTCCCTGCTATGCAAACCCTCCATACTCTGTACACAATACACAACCTACCTGCTTCTGGGAAAACCCTCTAGCATGCAGGGCAGCTGTCAAGGTTAGTCAATTTATAGGCCCACCAAGTCTTTAATATTAAAACCTGTATATCTGTCATCTGCTGTGAGACAGTGATGATCTTTGCTAAGAGGGAGTAAGCGCTCCTGAGATTATTGTTGAGATTAATGTTACATAGAGCACCTGAGGATGGGAGCTTTCCAGCCATCAATGAGGCGTTGTTTCTGTCTTTAGTATGCAGCAAGACCATGTGATGGAAAGATCTCCCTATGATTCTGGTCTGCCCAGGGGTGTCGCAAGTTCTTTGAGCACCCAGGGGATGTGGGGTACGCCAGCCACTGTAGACTGGGGGTCTGGGGAGCACATGAGTGACGGGAAGGAAATGCTTACTGCCTGGTTCACTCCACTTACGGTAAAGACTCCTCGGGGAGTGATTCTGGTGCCCCCCCATAGCTGGCATCTGGTGCCCTGCTCACCCCATCCTAGTTACACCACTGAGTTTACCAATTAGAGTGATTTTTTTTTTTTTTTTTTTTCTGGCAGAAAAGGTGGGGAGAGAGCCTCATATCTTAGCCAAGTTATTAGAGAAGACCCGCTCTGATCATTTAGACCTGGGTTGTGTTGAAGCTTCCTGGAGGGGCTGACGTAGACTTGTTCTGTGCATCTCTCAACCCAGCGTTCCTGCAAGTGGCACGCGCATCTTGCTCATCAGTGCCAAGCAGTAGAGTGGACTTGTTTTTGGATCAACTGGACATCAATTTGTAGGGCTTTAACTTCTGTAAGGCACCCACTGAATCACTGCTCAGAGTATCTTCCTTCCTCCAGAACACCTAGGTCTGGCACTCAGTACATTTGTAAAATGATCTCATTTTACAGAAACGGCTGGTTCATTTCTGTTGTCTGGACTGCAAGTTCTGCAATGGAGAATCTTTGTTCTCCTGGATTTTTTTTGACTTTTTCTTCATGGAGGGCATGAAAGCTTAGATATTACTGCCCTGATCACTGCATTTTAGGTGTACAGTGACTATTACAGACTAGTTTTTATGCACTTTTTCAGTTTTGTATGAGAATTGTGTACGTGTTATTTCCTCGATCAGTAAAATGGTCGTTCCCAGTAGATGCTGCCGCTCTGAGACGCCTTGTCTGATTGCAAACTCTGACACCCAAGTTCGCTTTGCCCTTCTGGTGTGAGTCATTGCTATGAGAGTAAACAAGATTGGGCTTGCAGGGAGGAGAACGAGGTACCAGTTGCCTAACTGGACCTGTTTAATCTCTCTCCATGGAAATCAATGGCAAGAATCATTTTGGTGGGATCAGCAGCCCTCTGAAAACTGTGATGCACAAATTTCAAGTTGGCAATGAAGCATATTGGCTTGGAGGGGGTTAAAAGTTTCAGCCCCTGAGCTAGGTCTTCACAAAGATGGGCAGAGGAGCACTCAAAGCGAGATGTACCTGAATGACATAGTTTAGGGGCCCCATGGGACATCTCAAATATCCTTTCTCCATTGCTGTTTTGTTTCTTCAGTGCTACCCACCATCTTACTATGCTCTGCTCCCTTTGTACTGGGGAGACCAGTGGACAAATGCTACTTCTCAATGGCATTCCTATCTGTCCCTTGCTCAGTTGAGCATCTAGTGGTTTCCCTAGCCACAGTGCCATAGGGTTTTATGTTTAATCTCTCCCCTACCCACTTTAGGAGGGAGATGATGGCCATGGAAAGAGCTCTTCATGTGGGTTGGCTCAGGTGGGAAAGCTGACAATAGAAGCCCAATGCATTGTATCGGGTTAGCACACAGAGTTAAATGCTTTGGATGTCTACGTTTAACTCTCACTGCTGTTAAGTGGAATTGTGCGCATACCACCGAGACTTCCCCTCAAATCTAACCACCCTGGAATTAAGAAGTCATTTGCATTCACCTTTTCAGTGGTGCTTTCACCTTTGGGAAGGTATACAGCAAATCTGGGTTGGGTTTTTTTTGTCTTGGATTTATAATCTGATGTTTAAATTTCCATTATTATTATTATTTTGCTTTTAATAGGAATTACTCAGCCCAGTTACCAGGAAGAAAATATATTCTTGGTTCTGTGAGATTTCTTCACATCAGTGGCAGTGGAGAACACACTCTGCATGGATTGCATTTAAATGAAGTCATTGCAAGGAACCATTCCAGACAGTGTCTGGAGAGGCTGAAACCTACCTGATTTCTAAATGTCTGGCATCTTTCATCCATGTAAGTGTGTTCTTTGTCTGTCTTGAATTTAGTGCCTCTGCAAGGTACTGGAATAGCAGGCCAGGTGACTACATTTCTTTATCCCCAGAACAAGCAGCAGCAGCAGGGGATTTTCACGTTATTCAAACATTGAAGCCTCAACTCCTATCTCAGGGCAACTGCTGTTGACTGAAGATGGGTCCGGTTCCACGACTGGTCACTTTTTAGGCTTCTCCGCTGAGCTTGGTTTTGTATTTGGAGATGGCTGCGATAAGGACACCGGATCCTCACTTGCAGACCATTGACCAGACTTGGGTTGGCAACAGCTCCTAGCGACTACTGCTCGGTCCACTGGATTTCACCAGGGGCTCAAGGCTCTGTATCGTGCTGTCGGTCCCTAGCGTGTTCCCGCTGTCCTACATTTAACCACAGCATGTCTTCATTTCACCTGTTTAGATGCTTGGAGACCTTCAGACCTGGGCCAGACCGTATCTTATTTGTAACGCCCGTAGAGCCAGTTGGAGGTGCTTTTCAGATGCTCCATCTACCCCAATCGTCTACGTTGCAGTGGCTGCTGACACCGTGCCACTGCACTGTGGTAAATGACCGATGCGTTGTATTAACATCATGTTTACGTCTCCAAATAAAGATCTGGGCTGAAATGCTCAAACCCGTCTTAAGAGATTTGGATGGTGGCGCCTTATCATTTCAGCCCAGGTGATTTTTGCTTTTAATGAGGGATTCCCACCACCAGGAAGAGAAACTGAGAAAATGTCAAGAATAGGCTTCAGAACGACACCTTGAAGTGTCCCAGCAAGCTGTTACCGGGAAGGAAACCTGAATGCAGCTTGTAAGTCTGGCTGCTAACACGATTCGGCAACAATGCTCTGTAAGTGTTGCGAAGGCATGTCTTCAAATGAACAATTAGCCAACTCCCTCTTTCTTGCCTTGCAGATAGCAGTCCTTTCTGACCTGAGACTTGATTATTCTCTGATCATCTCTTCAGATCTCTTGCATAGCATCGCCTAGAGTATTTTGCCCACTGTTTCCTGTTCTAAGGTCAGTATTTTCAAGCTGAAACCGGCGTGCCTCTTGCAGAAACACCCAGTCTTGCTGTAGCAATTCTGAGAGCTGGAGGATTGTGATGGCTAATTACCCTCTCCAGGGACAGTTTGATTTTGGTGTGAGGAATGAGTTGGAACATTAAAGCACAAAACGCAACATGTTTTGGATGCTGCTTCCCCTTTGAATCCTCCTTTTGCTGAGAAGCGCTGTTTGTCCCTTTTTTCCAAAATAGAATTTAAAGGGAAAGGAGCCCAGGCCCGAGCCTCGGCTTCAATTTCTGACCCGAGTTTTCAGGGTGGCTGTGTCCGAGGCACCCAAACTACCCTACGCTGAAAAGCTAGTTTTATTTCTTGGAGCATCTCCTAGGATTTGGAAGGAGATGATTAATTCCAGTCTGCCATGTGCACGGGGACCCTAGCTCATGTTCCTATTAGAGAAAGGGAGCCCAGACCTTTTTGGTTAAGGCTCTGACCCCGCTTTCCCCCCACGTTCCTGCTGGAGCGAACTGAATTGGCTGGAAGATGTGGCTGCACAGGGACTGGGCTCGTAAGGGGGAAACTGCTCCTCAACTGAATTTTATGAGTGAGTTTTGAAGCCCTCGCTCTTTCAACGGGGGGCCGAAGAGCCAGCGCAACGCTGCGGGCTCCGCTCCTCTGGCTTCCTGTTTACCACGGCAGCTGCGTACAGGGCTTTGCAAATGTTGGTGCCTTTCAGACGAGCCACCAAACGATAATGTAAGGATGAAGTATCGAACCCTCCTGACATTGCTGCTGCAACCAGTTTCTGGACCGGGGACCAAGTTAAAGCTCCTCTAAATGTTTCTGTTTCTTTCCCTTGGAAAACACATGGCCCTTGAAGTTCTGGTTGCTTGCAGAAAGAGAATAAGCTTTAGTGTATGAAGGGTTTTTTGTGTGTGGGGTTTTTTTTGTTTTGTTTTGGTTTTTTTTTATGAAGCACCAAGAGACCTAGCAAGAAAGTAGCAATCTGCTTGCAGATACTGTATGTGCATAATTAATAAATTCTTATTATTAATGTATGAACTGGAGAATTGGGGATGTCCCTATTATAAAAATAGTGAGTTGCACACTAAATCTACTGTCTGTTAATGCACAGACCTAGAGGCTTATGTTTAACAAAGGCTAGGTCCCATAAGGGTAAAGAAGGCATCATCCTGGTTGAGGGGAAGTTTCGAATATATTGGATTTCTTTTTTTCTCCTCTCCTCCCCCTCCGCGTGGGTTATTTATTACCCCTGGATGCTGACTCCCCCAACCGTGCCCAAGGCTGAAACCAAAGGACGGCTTGGAAACTTCATTTCATCCAGTCTTTCTCCGGAAAGCCAGCACGGGGCAGAAGACCCTCGCCCCCCGCCAGGATGCTCATGGCACCGGGGGGCTCCTGCGATGGGGACGACGCGTCTGTGGCTCTGCACGGAGGAAAACACGCGGGCGGCTCAGCTGGGAACGTCTCTTCCTGCCCTTGGAGGTAGCAAAGTCATCTGGGCCCCGGCGCCGGGGCCAAGCCCGACAGTATCAATAACGCGACTTATTATATAATAGCCCCCGATGCCAGCAAGGGCCGCGCGTGTGCGCGCGCGCGGCCCCCGACACAC
>NW_017728907.1:55092275-55097684 GCF_001723895.1 Crocodylus porosus
GGCTGCACAGACGTGTGCAGAGAAACGTCTCAGCAATTCTGCGTGGGGCGGGGGCGCGGGGGCATCTTGAAACCGCCGGCTGCCGCGCGCGGATTGGCGGAGCGCCGCCTCGGCCTTCCAGCCGCGCGCGCTCCTCCCCGCTTTGTCCGGCCCGGAAGGAATTTCCTTCGCCGCTGGGCCCATTGTTGTTGTGGCCGCGGCGCTGCGTGTTCGGGCCTCGCGGGTGCCCCGGCGCCCGGGGGGGGGGGGGCGCGTGGCCCCTCCCGGCCTCCATCCCGCGCTCGCTTCGCCCCGCGCGGCGCGGGGCGGGGGGGTGCGCGCGCACGTGCACCCTCCTCGAGGGTGAGCCGCGAAGTTCCGCCGAACTTCCCGCTTCTCGAAATGGGGCTCCCCGCGCGGGTTCCCCCCCGCACCCCGCGGCTGCCGCGAGGAGGCTCCGCTCCTCCAAGCAGCCCTGCCCCGCAACCCGAGGCTCGCGGCAGCTGCGGCCGCGGGGGCGCTGCTCCAGCCGGGCGCACAAAACTGCAAATAAAAGAGGGGAGGGTCCCTGCCGCTCGCTTTGCGCGGGGGGGGGCGCGACTTTGCCCGAGTGGGGCAGAGATCCGGGGAGCCCCTGACATTTCGGCTCTGCAGTCGCGGCTGCCTCTTCCCCCCCAGGGCTTTTTTTTGCAATGGCTGATCCCTCCCGAGGCTGACACTTGGCGCTGGGCAGGGAGGAGAGGCCACGGAGAGAGCCGGAGGTGAAAAAACATCCTGCGAGCAGGAGCCTTCCCGGGGGGGCGCGCTGGGAAGCTCGGAGCAACACTGCCCCCTGCAGGCCCGCGCCGGCCACCGCAGCCCGGCGGGTCCGCGGCCCGAAGGGAGCCCTTCCTGCCGGGTGCGGAGGGCCGGCCGGGGGGCGCCGGCCCCGGCTCCAGCCGGTGTCCTGTGCAGAGGCAGGTTTTAACGCGTGTGGTTTTGGGTGAATGGGGCTCTCCCAGCGATCCCGTTGTCCCTCCGCTGGGTTATGTAAGCGCCGGGGACTGGCGGGGAGGTGCATCCTGCGCTGAAGCGTTTATTCTCTCTGGCACCGACCGGGCTCTCGGTGTGCGGCGGTGGTTTGGGGCCAGGGAGAGGCTCGGAGTTTGTTTGAATGTAGAAGGGGGAGGGCTGCGACCGGGCGCCCGAGCTGCAGAAGCCCCCGGGGGAGGGCGGGCAGTGAGTCACGGCTGCCGGGGAAGCGGTTTGCAACGTCCAGCACGACGCCGGACCGCAGAAAACCGGGGGCGAGAGGCCGCGGTGGGGCCGGCACCCCCGCGTGAGGGCTGGGAGCAGGTGGGCGCCTCTCCGGGAGGCTCGCTGGAATGCAGATGCGGAGTTTCCTCTTGGTTTTATTTTTAGTCTGCTCTCGTTGGTGTGAAACCGGCCCTTGGGCAGAGGCCATGCTGTTGCAGGAGCAAACTCGCCCGGTGCTGGGCCTCTGTCCGGACCTGGCTAGGGACGAGAGGCGATTTTGGGCTCGCCCGCCTCCCCCTGCTCCAGGGTCGGCGAGACAGCCCCGGAGACTGAGCTCTTCTTGCGCTCGCCGAGGCGCGGCGCAACGCGGGCACCCACCTGCCCCTGTGAGTCTCTCTCTCGGGGTGGCTTGCACTTTTTCCCAGAGGAAAGGGTCGTCTTAGCTGCTCAGGCCCCGGTCTTCTTACCGGGACTCCTGAGAAATATGCCATGGTAGGGAGACTCATCCTCTAGGCAATGGGCTGTGGGCAGCCTGCCCTGCCCTGACTGCAGCTCACGTGGCCCTTCCTGTGGGGCTGCTTTCAGTGAGCTGGCTTAACCGCTGTTAACCATGTAGCCACCGCAGCATGGCGCTCGCTGTGAGCAAAGCCCCCTGACCATCGGCACAGCATCGCAACAGCAGGCTCTGTTCATCTCCGCCCTGCCGTGGCCATGCTGTTAGCAGGAGCCGAGCGAGCTGGCTGAAAGCCAGCATGGCTTTAGACCAACTCGAAGACTGCAAAATCATTTCCTATATGCCATGAAACATCTATAGCACAGCCGCCTCCTGTCCCTATTAACATGACCTGCTCTGTGCCTGGAGAACTGCGGTGGAAAACCCTCTTAAGATAGTTAGAAAGACCTAGCTTTCCCTCGGGGCCCTTGTGGAGGTGGTCTCCCCTGCTTGGGACCTAGATGTTGCCGTGCGTGTCGCGGAGATCATCTTTTTCCTATTCCAAGTGAAGTCCCAGGTGGCGAAAGATGCGCCGTGAGAAGCCTGGCCTCGTCACAGGACACGTCCTCTGCCAAAATGTCTCAGCTTGATTGTCAGCCAAGCTCTGATTTTTGGAGTGGGGACTAGTAGGAGTAGAGGATCTGTCCTCCCCACCCATCTGGTTTTTAAACAGTCTTGCCAGATGTCTCTGGGATGGCGGGGTGGGCATTATACTTTCGCCTTGGACGGGATTTCTGTAGGGTTATCCAAGGAACTTGCCCAGTATAATCTGAAGGCTTCCAGCCTGATCCTGAGGGGACCTGGGACACCCACGTCTGGCCGTGAAAGGAGGCAGAGCCTTTTGGCGTGGCGTGGAAACAGGGCGCCCACCTTCAGAGAGCCTTCGCATCATGCCCACAGCTCTCGGGGTGCCCGAGGTGTCGCTGTGACCTAGCTCATGAGGCAGAAAAGCCTTCTAGGTAGCATTCAAACAAACCTATCGCGTGGCCTCAGCATTTTCTCCCCCCACCACAAGAATCGGCTTTGTAGCCGGAGGAGGGTTTCTTTAGCTGGGTACAGATCTGCGCAAAGGGTCATTTCCTCCGCTTGCGTCGGAGCCGTGGAAATCCGCATCTCTGCTTCCCTCGTTTGGACTCGCCCAGCCTTTTGCACCAGCTCGTGCCATTCGGTGTCCTCTGTGTGTGAGAAGGGTCCTGCGTGCATCTCTCTCCGGGGAGGCTGGAGCGTGGAGAGGCCTGGACCCAGCGTGAGATGCTGACTTAAATTGGGAATTGGCCCCCCGATTTCTTAGTGGTCTCTCAGGTCCCGGTGGCTAGAAGGCTGGACATCCTGGTCGAAAGCCAGGGGCCCCCAGTTCCTGAGCTAGAGGGCAGTTTCCACCAGGGTTGGCAGCGTAGGTCGTATGACACGCAGCCGAGCGGTTGTGGTCACACTGGGAAGGCAGTGCTACAACAAGAGTCATTCCCTCGTCTTCCTTAGGAAGATGCCACCCCCCCCCATGACTTTTCTGTGCAAGCTCCTCTAAGAACCGCGTCCTGGGAAGACGCAGAAGTGACAGGAACGGCTTTCCAAACGCTCTTGCCGATCCCGATGCTTGTTTTAACTTGGTGGCAATGTTTAACCACAGGAAGCTTGGCTGGAGTTTCCTTGCGTGGCCTGCCCGCACCCAGCGCAGGCCAGCCACGGTGCTGGGGGCGAGGGAGGGGAAAACGCTGCCTGCTTGGGCTGTGCGAGATCGGTCGTCAACCACAAATAAGAAGGTGGAACGATCTTCAGTACAGAAAATCGTGTCTTGCCTCGAGCGCGCCTCCTTTCCCCCCGCGGAAGAAAGGAGCCTGGATATTTATTCAGTTTGGTAATGGAGAATGGCCAGCTCTTTCGATCCACGCTGCCCTGTGTTTTCATTCTAGGGCTGTAACCCGGGGTTTTGGTTTGTCACGGATGAAATGTCATTTGCTGATGCGTGTGTTCGAGCCAACCACACTTTCCTCTGGCTTTTAACGTGTACGAATATATCCAAGCTCTGACTGCATGCTCAATGAATAGTTCCTCCCCACCACCCTTCCTCCTCACTGCTGACTCCCCTTTTCTCAGGGCATGGTTTCTGGATTAGTAAATTAAGTAAATACCAATGGAGGAGTTGAAAAATAGGTTACCTTGTAATTGAATTTTTTTTCCCCTGCAGCTAAAGAAAAATTAGCCCCGCTGCTATCTTGTGCAGTCTGTGTTTTGAGAACTTATCAGTGTGTATAATAGCTTAAAGGGTAGCCTGACAGTTATTTGGCCCAGACTTTTCAAGTTGTTCACTTTTTATTCCCCCCGCGCCTTTCTTCCTCTGAAACGTATGTAGTGCCAAAAAACCCTCCAGGATTGACAGCCCCATGGAGCTGGCTCCATCCTGAGAACAGGCCTTGCCAACAGTAATGTGCAGTGGCTTCAGCTCGCCAGCAAGGGCATCCTGACCCCCCTGGAGTGGTACTTGAGTCCTTCCAGCCATGCTGAATAAGGGACCTAATGGAGCTAATGGATCTTATTGTGTGTGCTGGGATTGCCCACAGTGGGGCTCATACAAGTGGGGGCCATTGTCAGTACGGGCCAGGTTCCCGGGCATGTGACATGCTCTTGGCTCCTGCTGCAGAGGGGATGGCGGGCAGGTCTGAGGTATGGGCTGCATAGCCCTGCCTGAGGAGCCCTGGAGGCAGTGCATTCAAGCTGCACGGTGGATGTCGATGCAGGACTGATCCCTGCTTAAGATGGCCTGGTCTCTAAACTCTGTCTAGGCAAGGGCCATTTTTATTCCATAAGTGGCTGCTGCCCATACAGGGGCCGTACACGCTTGCATCCCTTGGGAAGGTAATACTTCCCCCCGCCCTGTTCTCAGCCTTCCCTTTCCTAGAATACAAATTTTGCGGCCCGCAGGTGCACCGCTTGTGCTTTGACAGACCCGCCTTCGAAATCCCCCACTCCCTTGATCCTTTGAGTCCAATCCCAAGTGTTTGATATCCTGAGCAAAATGGACAAAGGTGTCTATTTGAGGGTGCAGCGCCCTGTGGTGACTGCTTTTTTCTTTCTCTTTTTTTGTGCTGCGCAGGACGGTAATGAGTTTTTTGTTGGGGCTTCTTGGCTGTCACTAGATGCAGGCAGGTTGCGATGCATGGTGTCCCACCCATTGACCATCTTTCCCGCCTCCAAGAATTTTGGACTGTATCACTGGATTAGCTGTAAAATAAATAAATAAATAAATACCCACTATGCTCATGCATTTTCCAGTGTCCGGCTTAGGTGTGTAAACACTGGTACCCAACCAGAAAGTGTGTATTCATGCTTCCTTGTGGTTACCTGAGCAATTACCTGGCTAGTGCAACTATTTGATTTGCATACAGAGTGACTACATGCAGGTAAGTCAGGCGTGAAAGCGTATGTGTGTGCGTGCACGGTTACATATACAACTTGGCCGGTCTTGTTATGGGGATGGGGAGTAGCTGTCTCTTAAAATGTAACGGTTGCTTCACGCTGCCTGCGCTCTATAGCAAAAAGCAGTGGATTGTTTCTTAACAGCTCAGAACCCACGATTGCACGGATGGAAACGAATGCTTCTTGTCGGCAATGAAACAACGGCGTAACGTGCAACCCAGGGAAGAATGGGCCCGTGTCTAATGCAGACCTGGCCGGCTGCTTGGCTGTGAAATCTTTCTGGGGCG
>NW_017728907.1:55099569-55120628 GCF_001723895.1 Crocodylus porosus
AAAGCTAGGTCTTTCTAACTATCTTAAGAGGGTTTTCCACCGCAGTTCTCCAGGCACAGAGCAGGTCATGTTAATAGGGACAGGAGGCGGCTGTGCTATAGATGTTTCATGGCATATAGGAAATGATTTTGCAGTCTTCGAGTTGGTCTAAAGCAAGTTTGCAGATGGTGCCAAGCTCAGGGGAGCACTAGATAAAGGTAGGCCTAGGATTCGGAGAGACCTCAACAATCAGAGAATTGGACCAAAAGAAATGTCATCAAGAGGGACCTACTTAAGTTGCGGTTTCATGCATTTTGCAGAAACTGAGACATCCGGGATAGTCCGCAAAATCAACACAAGAAAAACCCACAGTAAAAATAAAATGTTAGCTCTCCAGCGGGGAAGGTCCTGGCTGGCAGAATGGCACAAAGAGCAGCAGACAAGGTGGTAGCTGTCCCCTTGTCCCTGCTTTCCTGGTTGGGGCCTTTGCCAAACAGTGCTGGGGAGGGGGGCACATGAAGGGCAGCCAGCAATCAAGGTGGTGGCTGCCTTCTTGTCCCTCCTCCCTGCCAGAGCCTCTCTGCCAATCAGTGCCAAGGGGTGGGGTCACTGTAACGTGACCGTAAAATTATAATTTTATGTGGTGAACATCCCACAAAAATTGGTAACTCCCCCCACGATTTAGGTAGACCCCTATTCATGAAGTTCAGTAAGGACAAGTTCAAAGCTCTGTGCTTTGGACAGAACAATCCCATGCACCAGGACAGGCTGGGGGTGACTGGCTGAGCAGCAGCTCTGCAGAAAAGGACCTGGGGGTGACTGTGGACAATAAGCTGAGTGTGGGCCAGCAGTGTGCCCTCGTTGCCAAGAGGGCTAATGGCATCCTGGGCTGCATGGGTAGGAGTGTTGCCAGCAGATTGAGGGAAGTGATTATTCCCCTCTATTGTGCACTGGGGAGGCCACATCTGGAGTACTGTGTCCAGTTTTGGGCCCCACTACAGAAAGGATGTGGACAAATTGGGGAGAGTCCAGCAGAGAGCAATGAAAATGGTGAGGGGGCTGGAGGACATGGCTTATGAGGACAGGCTGAGGGAACTGGCATTATTTAGTCTGCAGAAGAGAAGACTGAGGAGGGATTTAGTAGCAGCCTGCAACTACCTGCAGGGGGGTTGCAAAGAGGATGGAGTTGGACTGTTCTCAGTGGGGACAAATGACAGAACAAGGAGCAATGGGCTCAAATTGCAGCAAGGGAAGTTTAGGTTAGATATTGGGAAAAACTTTCTCACTAGGAGGGTAATAAAGCCTGGAACACATTACCCAGAGAGGTGGGGGACTCTCCATCTTTGGAGATTTTTAAGACCTGGGTAGACAAAGCTTTGGCTGGGATGATCTAGTTGGGGCTGGTCCTGCTTTGGGCAGGGGGTTGGATTAGATGTGACCTCCTGAGGTCCCTTCCAACCCTCATTTTCTATGATTCAATGATGGATTCAAAGGCAAGTATAGTGGCGGAAGCCCTGCCACTTGAGGCATCTAAAACTAGACGTGGCAACACTGAGCTAAATGCCCATTTGGGAACCACCCTGAACTGAGAAATCAGTTGGATAACCAATAACGTCTCTTGGCGTTCCACCTCTTCTATGAGTTTCGAGACTGGGACGCAATGTTATAGTGTCAGAACAGCAAGAGATCAGTCTTGCTTGTGTTGTTTGCATTGCAGTTGTACCTAGGAAGAGGGGTGTAATTAGCAGTTTTGGGACCTCAGGAAGAGGTGTTGAGCACTGGAGCGAGAGAGGGAGTGTGTGTAGTGGGGACTGGTGGAGTAGCAGAGAACAAGCGTATGGAGTGCTGCTGGTGCCCTGCTCACTCCTTCCTAATCATTTAGGAGTGCCACTCTCGCACCAAACTCTCACTGAGTAAAGAGATGGTCCATACTGCAGAAATATGATGAGGCAATTGAGGTAATAATACTTCCTCCACACATGAGTGACTTCACCTAGGAAGGCAACGTGGCTCGGTGGATTGGGCACTTGTCTGGGAGCTCTGCTTTCTATTCCAAGTTCTGCGATAGGGATACCATAAATTAAAGGGAAGTTACCCGCAGTGTGGCTTGGTTTTCCCTGTTTGTAAAATAGCTTTTCCTGGCTGTTGTTTGAATGTAATTCATGGAGCCTGGAGGATGTTCAAAAAAGTGACTGTTGCAGGAATTCTTCCAGTCCCTGGAGAAAGAGGGCAATGGCATGGCAAAGCAGCAAAGAGCACCAGAGGGCTCAAGAACTGCTGCAAGGGGGGTTGGAGGACCTCGGGGATGCGGTCACAGAGAGAGGATACTGCTTGAAAGATGGGTTCTGCCCAAGTTCCTGGGGAAGCAGCCTTCTGGGACTGAGGCTGCCTGATGAGAAGAGCTTCAAACTGAGACAAGAGGAAGTAGGTTGAGAGAGGTGTGCAGACTCCACATAGGCGACTGGTGCTGCCTTAGTCAGGGGGGCCACATACCCCCCCATGTGACCAGTCCTGCTGACGGGAGTGGTCTTCCCACAGCCTATCTCCCTGCCCAGGCTGATTGGCCCATCGCTGCCCATGAGCGATTGCTGCAGCAGCTTCTGGGATTGGCTGCAGCCACTTTAGGGAGCAGCTGCAGCGATCGACCAGCACTCCCACCTGTCCCCCCGCCCATTGCCTAAGTGGTGCGGGTGGCCAGTCAGGGGGTGCACTGGTGCTTTCAGGGGGTGCATGTGCACCCCCTATGCATCACCATTGAGACTGCATGCTTGGCTTTTACTTGGTTTTCCTCCTCCTGTGTACTGAGGAAGTGGCAATGGGGTAAATAAATTGGTGGATAGAAGAATGGGTAGCAAGGAGAAGGAAGGTATAAGTATTTCTGAGAACAGTAGCCGGGTGGGTGATCCAGGTAATGACAGGACTCTGCTTGATCCAGGGGTAGGCAAAATGTGGCTCATGGGGCTCCTAAAAAATTTAGAAAATTAATAGTTATCTGCCCCTGGCTGCCTGTCATGCAGGCCTCGATAGCTTGCTGAAACTCAGTAAGTGGCCCTCCACCCCAAATAATTGACCGCCCCGACCTAATCCCATTAGATGTGGGGTGTGGGCAGAAAGTGATAGCTGAGGTACTGGTGTACAAATGTTAAAGAGTTTGGGCAAAAAAATAGAAGACTTCAAACTATAGGTGCAGGAGGTGAAACTAGATATTATATAGATGAGCACAGCATGGCAGAAGAGCAATCATGGCTGGAAAGCACGTATCGGAGGCAAGTGGTGTTCGGGAATGATTAAAAATAGAGATAAAGATGGCTGACAGTGGGATGTGCCAGGAAGTGTCCTTCGGGCCCACATTCCTGAGTGATGATAGTTTCTCTATAACAAATTCTTCGTTAGTGGTTCATGTGATTGTACACAGCAAGTCCTTTTTGCATTGTGATGCAGAACAGGCTAGTTATAGAGATCAGACATGAACTCAATATGTTGTGGCTACTGGAAAAATCTGAATTGCCTGCAAATTCTGAAAGAAGAAGAACCAAGACCACAAACTTTTAGAAGTAGGTGTCGACAAGTTAAGCACCTAATGAAGGCCTTGTGTTCACAGGCAGGAAAAAAGGTGTGTTGAAACTCAAAGCACAAATTGAAAAAAAGACCAGATGGTTTATCTTGAAATGAGTCAGCCCGTCAGAGTTGAAGATGAAGCTCCCTGAGTCTTTCAGTCTTAAACTTTGACCTACGAGCTTGTCTGAAGCTTTCATAGATGTAAGGGCTGGAAGGGACCTCGCGAGATCATCCAGCCCCCGGGGCAGGAAGTCCGCTGGGGTCAGGTCACCCCAGCAAGATAAGCCTCCAAGCATTGCTTACAGGTATCCAGAGTAAGAAAACAGACTTCTGGGGGGCGGTGTCTGTTCCCGACTCTGAAATATGACAGACTGCCTTGTGGTCCCTTATATTTTGCCTAAAGTGAGTTAGCCTGTGGTTGCTTTTTTGGCAAAGGATGAGCCCAGTGATGCCACTCTGCTCTCATTTTCCGGTGGAGTGTTTTGAACTTGAAGCAACCAGGGTAGCTCTGGAGCTGATGGGTTCCCTGCAAGACGAGCACTTGCCATCTCCTGCAGACGTGGCCACTCAGGTGCCTAAATATGGAGCGAGTTCCCCGATCTCGGTATCCAAATGTGAATCTTTCTGGCCTGTGTTTGTCTGTTTGCTGCAATTCAGGGAAATCAGCTTTAAGTAATGAAGTTGAGCCCTTCTAGCCAATGCAGATTTTCTTTGATTCCAACTTTTATGCGGTTTCTCTCAGCGTGGGTTGGTTTCTTCAGGCTGCGTGGCTGTTTGAGAGGTCTGAGGGGGGCTGCAGTTCATCCTGTGGTATTTATATTGTAACCCATGTCGAAGAGCCTTTGCCTTTATTAGCCCCATAGAATTGGGTCTGCTGCTTCTATATGATTGAGATGGGACCGGACACATGACCACTAGTGTCGGTGCCGGTGGACATCTGTTTTGTGCCCCCATACACATTACACAGGGGACTGCAGTGGTTAGATAACCAGCTAGCTTCGGCAGCTGCCTCAGTACTACAACACTTTGTCACTAGGTTGCAGGGCAGTCCTTAATAGCCTGTTTGCACTGAACAAAGACCTACGCCACAATAACTGCAGCAACGCAATATGTGCCCCTGTGTATTTTTTTGCTGGCTTTCCTGGGGTGACTTCAGCGGGTTCTAGGCAGTTGCACCAATGTAGGGCTGTATGCTGTGTATCTGGTCCCTATTTATCCTGGTGGACAGACACACTGCAGCAGGGTAAACACTGTGTGTGCCCTTAGCAGTTTAGCTTAAATAGAAAGCAACACTTTTGGACTGTGCTCCAGCCCTGGGCTTGGCCCCTGTGACTCAGGTTATGTATGCAGGTAGGTGGGGTGGTGTCTTTCATCAGTGGTCATTGTGGCTCTTGGCGAAGCAGAGTATGGAGAACGGAGAGAGAAAATCGACTTAAGAGCTGAAAAATCTCAAATAACCTTCAGCTAAGATCCAAATGGCTGTACAACTATTTTCTCCTCTTCGAGTCATGTTCATTGGCTCAATATAAAAAAGTTCTTGTTCAACATACTCCAAAAAGCGATGAAACTGCTAATAGGTCAGAGTCTTTGCTCAAAAGTAATTAACAATTTTAATCACTACTGTCATGACATCATTAAACTTCGATTTCTTTGCACGAGAAACCCACTGACGAATGATACCATGAAAAACCCAGCACATCTGGGAAGTAATGATCATTTTTCACCACGAGCGCAAAATCCAATATCTTGCTCTGTAGTTGCCGTGGCTCCATCTCCTTGCAATGGAGGTTAATTTATGCATAATTATCAGCTTTAGTCATAAGTGACTTGGGGTTGCTGGGGGATCTTAACCTCTACTGGTATCCTTTAAATACAGCTGTTCAGCTGCCTCTTCCCTCTGTGCAACAAGAGAGAAAGACAAGCTGTCTGCTATCATTAGTGTCCAGGCTCACGCCCATGGCCAGGGTGGTGATGCCTTACCAGGTGCTTCAGACAAGGATGCAACATCTTTTTGAGGTGCTTCCCAAAGGATAATACTCCAGGAGTATTTATGCCTGGCAGAAGCCAAGGTGTTCTGGGCAGACCCTTCGTTTTGTTGAATACTTTATCGTGGGGCTCTCAAACTCCCCCTGGGCCCCAAGGCTGATCTGGATCACAGGGGCTCATCTGGGGCTGGATCTGTGGGTCCAGCAGCAATTGCACTGGGCCTGGGGTGGGGTGGTGCATGGTTGTGGTTGGGTAGCAGTGCAGGGGCTGCTGCTGACGGCTGCCCATCAAGATCCAGATATCCTGAATCCTGTGGTGGGCCAGGTTGCCCAGCAGACTACCAGTGGGCTGGATGCCACCGTTCCATGGGCCATGTCCAGTCCACAGGCTGCATGTCTGACACCCCTGGTTTATCTTATTTGTCTTGCAAAGTGCCAGGAGCTTCTTGGTTTGTAGTCCAGTAGAAGGTAAGGGCTCTGGCTGAGATGAGGAGCTAGGTGCTTTCCATGCCGTTGTGATCTGAAGCTGGAACCGTTTTTACCAGCTAAAGAAGCGGGTGGGGGGAGAGGAAGAGATGCAGGATCACACAGCAGGTGAACTGGGAATATGACCAAGAACATCTTGACCAGGATTCTGTGCCCGTTCCACCATGCTACACGGTCTTTCCCCTTTAACAGGCAGAAGGGAGGCAGCAGTATGTGTTTTCCCCAGATTTCACCCTTTTATATAACTCAGGTCAATCCAATCCTCTGTGCCCCCTTTCTCAGTGGTGACCACTATTTTGGTCTCTCTTGACTCGCAGAAGCTCCAGGGGCTGCTGGTTTGAGGAACTGGCCTTGAATATCTCATTTCAAGTCTGCCAGCTGATGGCAATAACCTTTGTTCCTGACTTTGACTCAGTCCAGTAGCTTTGGTGGAGAAGACATTGCCCTGTTCTGAAGCCGCCCGTTCTCATAGTTTCATAGTTGGTCGGGTTGGAAGGGACCTGAGGAGAACATCAAGTCCAACCCCCTGCCATGGCAGGAAAGAGCGCTGGGGTCAAACCACCCCGGCTAGGTGTTCATCCAGCCTCCTTTTGAAGACCCCCAGGGTAGGAGCCAGCACCACTTTGCTTGTAAGTTTCATAGTTTCTAGGGTCGGAAGGGACCTGAGCAGATCATCGAGTCCGACCCCTGCCATGGCAGGAAAGACTACTGGGGTCAAACGACCCCAGCAAGGTGTTCATCCAGCCTCCTCTTAAAGACCCCCAGGGTAGGAGCCTGCACCACTTCTCTTGGAAGTTGGTTCCAGATCCTAGCCTCCCTGACCGTGAAGTTGCGCCTCCTGATGTCTAGCCTGAATCTCCCCTCTGCCAGCTTGTGACCGTTATTCCTGGTCACTCCTGGCAGCGCTTGGGGGAACAGGGACTCCCCCAGTGCCTGCTGATCCCCCCTGACTAGTTTGTAACAGGCCACTAGATCCCCCCTCGGCCTTCTCTTGTGGAGGCTGAACAGGTTCAGGCCCCATAGCCTGTCCTCGTAGGGCCTGCCCTGCTGCCCCCGGATCATGCGGGTGGCTCCTCTGGACCCTCTCCATGTTGTCCACATCCCTCCTGAAGTGCGGCGCCCAGAACTGGACGCAGTACTCCAGCCGCGGCCTGACCAGTGCCGCATAGAGGGGGAGGATCGCCTCTTTGGACCTGCTCAAGATGCATCTGTGGATGCACGACAAGGTGCAGTTGGCCTTCCTGACTGCATCCCCACGCTGCCGGCCCATGTTCATCTTGGCATCAGTGATGACTCCAAGATCCTTTTCTGTCTCTGCCCTGACGAGAAGGGAGTTCCTCAGCCTGTAGGTATGGTGCCGGTTGTTCCTCCCCAGGTGCAGCGCCTTGCACTTGTCAGTGTTGAATCCCATCCTGTTCTCATCCGCCCACCCCTGTAACCTGTCTAGGTCCGATTGTAGCCTATTCCTCCTTTTTAGCGTGCCCACAACCCCCACATCTTAGTGTCATCAGCAAATTTGAAGAAGGTGCTTTTTTCCCCTTGTCCAAGTTACTGATGAAGGTGTTGAACAGTGCGGGCCTGAGGACCGAGGCCTGGGGGACCCCACTGCCCACATCCCTCCAGGTTGAATAAGATCCATCCACCACCACTCTGGGTGCGGCCCTCCAGCCAGTTGGCGACACATCTGACTGTAGGTGTTGATGCTACAGTCCCCCAGTTTCTTAATGAGAACAGGGTGAGAGACAGTGTCGAAGGCTGGCTCAACAAAACTCTCTAAAATGGAGTACTTTGAGGGCTTCTCCAGCCTCATTGAACTGTGGCAATTAAAAGGTGATGCTGTCTGCATCTGCCTTTCCCAACAGAGTGATTTGACAAAACTCGCTCAACAAGTGAAAAGAGAAGCCACTTGTCAGTACTATTCTGGTGTCTAGCAAAGACATTAGTATTTAAGGAACCCCCAAATCAGCTTGTTTTCTACCAGAAGTATCCCGTCTCCCTCTTTTCTTTCCTGAAGGGACGTGACAGTTCTAGCATATGTCATGGCCTACAGAGCTGGTGCCCTGTTTTGCTTCCTGCGATGTTATGACCTTGACCAGGGTCAAAGCCCCAGAGGCTGGGCCAGATGTAAGAAACCAACAGGCACTTTGTTAAAAAGGCAAACCACTCAGATTTCATCCTTGCAGATCCTAGAGGAACAGTAAAGAGCTTGTGCAAAAACTCTTTCTTTACAGGTCATATTTCCTGTCCCCTTCCCCACCTATTCTGCGGAAAGATCCTTTGGTGCACGAGATCCTTCCCACTCGAGACAACGTTCCTGATTTGCAGTTAGGGTCATTGATCAGAGACCATAATGCCTTTGGAAAGCGCCTCTCTTCTTTGCTCTGCTGCCATGGATTAGGCACGTGTCTTCCCGTTGACAATGCAATGGAATTACTGTTTTCTAGCTTGGGAAGCCCGCGGTCAAAGCATGTTCTCATTACATCAGGTAAATGTGGAATAAAATCCTGTGTTGGAATGGTACACCATCGGGTGAAGTCTGGAAAGTAAATGGCTTTATTCTACGTTTATCTGGCTTGGGACCAGGGACGATATGGCCCATTTATGCCCTAGTGACTTCAACAACTTACAGATGGTACAAGGGGATTTTTTACCGTCTCGTGTCCCAACCCTCCACGTATGGAGATTCGGTCTGGAGTGCTTTGCGGAGTCCTGTTTGCTTTAATGTTTAGGAGCATTCGGAGGAAGGAGAAGACAGCATTACTGTATGTGATTTATTTGAACATCATATTAGAGACTCCCTCTGGAAGAACATTATTGTCCTGGTCTAATAGAAAAAACTTTAACCTTGTTGAGTGTTAGCTGATCGGGTTTAGTATAAAATTTGCAATTCTTTGTTCCTTGTCTTTCAGGGCAAAGGAGGAGAAATCAATATTTTTTGATCTTCTAACGCATCCCTTTTAATGCATTAGAGTTAATTTTTCATACCAAGATGTGATTAACTTGTCCTGATACTTTCAAAAGGGGAATTTTTTTACACTTTTCTCATGTCATCTTGAGCAGCAAATAGGCTTATTTCTTGATGAGCTGCTTCTCCTAGTGGCATATGTCATGCTCTTGCCTTCAATTCTGTAGACCTGCTGTATTAAAACAAAGCACAACTTCAGCTTGTACCCTGCACGAGATGCTTCTACCTTCCCCAGTCCCCCTTCCTGCCTGCTCCTCCTCCTCTACCTGACTTTACATTTCATTGGAATTAAGCTTTTCTGAGGGACTTATTTTCCCTTGTTAGGCTGTTTTTGTTTCTGAGCGACAAGTGATTATTTTCAAGAGGTTTGCCAAATGCAAAGGAAAATAATCTTTTTCCCTCTGTGTTGAAGGGAGCAGCACAATTAGAAACACTTTAGATGCTTGACCTATGCTGAAGTCTCCAAACAAAAGTTGCAAAGATAGGTTTGATGTTTTTCAGGCACAATTAGCATAACGCTGTAATTATGGTTTATAGCGGTTGTATTCCCCCAGCTATTACATTGACTAAATCCATTCATCTGGGGTGTTCTGGCATGCTAACTGAACATACACATGTCCCCCCAGCCTACTGAGTGAATACACACGCATACACACATACACGCACACTATATTCTTGTTTCCAATCTATCACCATATGCCTGTCTTTTACAGTTCTTTGGTGCATGATGCTCATAGAGTGGATAATTAGCTAAATGAATTAATTGACATTCATACTTGTAATTAGCAAATGGTTACAAGCAGCTAATCTCCTTGGGACAACTAAAATTTCTCAGGGACTAATGTTAAAATACTGTAAAATCATTAAGAGTAAATAATGAGGGCTGATTGTAATGCATGATTATGGAGCCTATTTTCTTTCCCCAGTCATAAATGCTTCCACATTGTAAACAAGCCTGTGCAAAAGAAAAGCACGCTATAAAATGTTCTGGAAACGCCACCTCTCAGGAGATGCAGCGAGTCTGAAGGAGCTGCACTCCAGATACAATCGAAGCCAGATGGATGGCACGCAATAAATAGCATGTTGATAGCTGCTGCGAGCGCTTGTCTTCCTCTATTCTATGACAAAATAAGGGTAGTGCCAGCTCTTCCTAGCCGTCTTTTTCCCCCCCTCAATATTTACTATAGAGCTCCAACAAATAAGAAACATGAAACAAGGCTAATCTCTGGGTGGCTGAAACCCCGGCTGGTGTGACTGCATTGAGGCTTGTTCCAAAAATCATATGCCAGGGATCAGGAGGGCCTCCCTTGGTAGGGATTGACTTGCCTCCCAGGTATAACACCCTGCAAGAAGCTGATGCACTGTACAAGTGACACTTTGCCAGTTCCTCTCTGAGATGCTGCCCAAAGCCCTGGTTGCAAGAAAGGGTTCTTACAAAGATGTTGCACAGCAGCTACCACTCTCCTCTGATGCTCTTTGCCTACTAGGAGATGGACTCAGCGCCTCTGGGGGCATTTGGGTTGAGGGAGGATTCGTCCCAGAGAAGGAAAGGGTGTTTGCACAGACTCTCTGGCCACCTCTCAGAGCCTCGCCAGCAGAGATTGCCCAGTGCCTCTGGTATGCATTGCACCCCTGGCTCCTTGCTTTGTGCTTGCCATGTGGCCTCTTGGGCAAACTGGGTCTGCAAGGACCTGGGGCTGAGAAACCCTCCTCTAGGTGGGCTTGTGTGGCTACAAACCCAGCCCAGCCTCCTGTACCTGTGCAAAATGGTGCAACTCAGGACTTCTGTCAAATAGAGGAAAGAACCACGAACCAAAAACAAAGGGCTCAATCATGGATGAAGGTTGGGGTGGATGGCTACCTCCCCTGGACTGCAACTAGAAATGGTTTGAAAAACAGCCCAGAAAGCAAGGAAAAGAGCAGTCTGTTTTTTTTTTTCAACTTCTCCTAATCTGCTTGGTGGTATCGAGGGGGGCTGCCTCTTGTGGTGGGGGAGGTAAGAAATGGCTCTTGAGGCATGATCTGAGTCACTTCAGTCCTGTAGGCACCAAGGCTGCCCTGGCAGATGGACAGAGGGGCTGACCTGCTGGACTCCCTGCCTGCTCCTTGCCAACCTCGGCCTTGAGCTTGTCTTCTTCCACACACTCATAAATGCATGTTGCTTTGCCCTTGGTCTGCTGTGAGCATACAGTGTGCTCGGGAAGTACCGAGGCTGGGTCAGGGGTGAAGCTGAGGCAGTGCCGCATGAAAGGTTAGCTGCAAGGATGACCGGGATGAGCTGGGCATGGCCACCCCACCTCTGTGCCAGCCACTTAGGCCGTGGGCAGGTTGTGGAAATACCCTTGGGCATGGCACAGGGGCAGCGCAGGCCTGCCTGTTGTGTGCAGCACCACATCAGAAGCTGTGCTTCGATTGTTCCTTGCTAGATAGCCCTAGTCTGCTGTAAGGTAACCCTGTTTACACAGCCAAGGTTGACACGACTGACTGTGATGCTTACTCATGTCGGTAGCACGTACATGACTAATGTTTTGGAGATCAATGAGGTGAGGCTGGCATGTGAGTAAGTGCTAATCCACATAAGAGATTCAGAATAATCCTCCGTGTGGCTTTAGGCCTGGTTGGTGGGTGTCTGCAGAGGAGGTTTTTGAGAGTTGGTGGCTTCTTTGTGGTTTGAGAGTTCATAGGTGATGAGCGATCTAATGCATATTCCCTTCTCCCCCTTCGAGTCTCCCCTCTCCCCCTTTGAACTTGTCTGGAAATTCATATAAATAATGTCCTACCCTGCAAGCCAGTCTAGACTCTGACCCTCCGTAGGTCTGAAATGGAATAAAGGTCTGGCAAACAAATTGCATTTCTTTAATTGACCTCACCTCACCTGATTGCAGGCAGGGACTATCCTAGTCTCCAGTCCGTTTCAAGGAGCGAGCTCAGTTCTTCATTTCAGTGTCTTTAGCTACAATGGGATTGGTAGACTGAGTCGTGATGTGAAAGGCCTGCCCAAGTCTTATGGTCCTTGGGTTAGCCTGGTAAATGCTTGCTAGTCTCTGTAGCTGTTAGCCCACCTGCAGCCACCTTTGTCTCCCTATGCCAGTCATCCATTTTCAGGTTTTGGGGTGGTTGTTTTTTTTAAAGCCTCCTCAGAGGCCTTGAGTGTTGGCTGCACTCAAGGCTGGGGATTTTGATGGCTGGGACTTAAACCCAAAGGCTCCTGGGTAGAGGTCTTGCCCCTCCACTCAGGGTGAGCCTGATGCCCATGTTTGGGGTCAGGAAGCAATTTTACCCCGTGGTCAGGTTGGTGCAGACTGTGGGTTGTTTGCCTTTCTCTATAGTGGGGGGCCTGGTCCTTTACTCGGGGTCTCGCTAGAGTATTTTAACAACTTTTGCAGCAGGAGGACATTGGCTGTCATGGTATCCCTGCGTTACCGGTGGCAGGTCAGGGTGTTATGTCTTGGGTGTTGTGTCATTTGACTGTGTAGTTTTGCTAAGAGGTTAGACAGTGGGTTTGGATGGCATGGTGTGGATAGGGATGATCCTGCCTCGGGCAGGGGGTTGGACTAGACGACCTCTCGTGGTCCCTTCCAGCCCTGCTTCTCTAGGACTCTGATTTGCAGCCGCAGTCACGGCGGGCAGCCTTTGTCGCTAGTTTGGAGCAAGGCTTGAACTGTACCTTTTGGACCCATAACTGCTCTTTCATTACGGGCTTGTTAGGCCTTAAGCCTAATCTTAAGCAACAGTCTGTGTCCTGAGCTGCCTCCACTCCTGAAGGAGTGCCATGTGAATACCACGTTATAGCCAAATATTGGTTTGGTCTGCATTATCTTAAGGAGGGGCTGCAGAAGGGGGACCACTCAGCGCTGGCGACGCGTAGGGGGTGCACACGGGTGCACGTGCACCCCCTGCAAAAAGCGCCGCCAACAATGCCAGCAGCGCCCGTGGGCGGTTGTCGATCGCCACCCCTCCTCCCCTACCCGCCCCCCGTCACTGACACCACCACCGGTGGCATCTACAGGCAGACCCTGACTGCTGGTAGGTGCTTGCCACCCCTCACCCCCAGCACTGCCGACACTGTCGTGGCCGCCTGCGGGAGCTCCCCACTCACCACCACCACGGCCCTGCCGCCGACACCGCCATCGCCACCGCTGCTTGCGCGCAGTCGCCGTGCCCCTCCAGCCTCCAGCGTAGTTCTCTGAATTACATGAAGATGTCCTGCTAAGATGTCAGGCACTATATATTGGGGCACCAAGTGGTTTCACCCTGGGTGCCCTGGGTGTCCGCGCTGCTGGGAGAGGGAGACGATCAGCCCCGATTCTCCATCCGTTCTACCTTGTCTCATCTCTGCTGGTATAATTTAGCAGTGCCTTCTTTGTGCCCATTTGGCACAGATGCGCTACAAGGTGTGCAGTGGAGAACGGGGCCTGCAATGAGACCGATCCAAATCACCTGCTGTCCTGGCCCTCCAGTAGCGCCAGGCCAGTGTTGCAAAGTGGCACTGATTAGAATCAGTGCATCGATCCCGGGTGATGGATGCTTCTTATTTTGTTTCAAACATGGATTTTATTGAGTGTGTCTCTAATGGATACAGACATGCGGCAGCCTCTGCAAATAATGGCTTGTTCGGTAGGAGATTTCTTGTTGACCAATGAATCAATGATACAAGCAGTCAAGAAGGGAAAACGGTGCCTCCCCTGCTCCTTGCCCATGTTTGAGTGAACCAACTATCCAGCGAGACCTGTTGCCTCCAGTGATCTTACCTATGTGCTGTTTGCTGCCCAAGTTGCCTTTGCAGATTGCCAATAAAAGGGGAAAACAAGGGAAGGCCCCTCCCCTGCAAGTGAATCTCTGCAAGCAGAGACAACACCCTGGTTCATTCTCGTATCATAAGATCGTGACCCTGGGACTAGCTCAGAGCAAGGTTAGTTGCTGTCGTGGGATATTACCTGCGACGTTGGTAAAAGAACTGGTTGCTTTCTGCTAACGCTGAACAAGGAACTTTTGCATAGGCAGGAAAACCGTCTCCGCTCCTCTTTAGCCTGGGATCGACTCTGCTCCATTCCTGCTCGGCTTAAAGAGACCGTGTACCTCCGCAGAGCATAGTGTAGAAAACAGTGTGGTAAAAGCTCTTGCAGGTGGTTCGGCACTTCCAGCGCCTGCATGGAGCAGCAGAGATGCAGCGGCAGTGAGACCTGGCGGGGCTCTAGATAGCGACATTTTGCACACCAGTTATTACCTTTTTGTTCCAGCTAGGAATAGGAAGAACTGAGCCTTGCCTGCTGAAACCAGATCAGAGCATGTGATTTTTGTCTGTAGAAGCTAAGCCAGGGCACCTTGATAGCTACCACAGTGCTATAACCCGGTTGCCCAAGATGTGTGTAACCCCAGAAGCGTCAAGGTCTGATACAAAGCCCGTCCAAGTCAACTGGCGTCTTCTGGATCAGGTGCTCCCAGGTTACAAAAGGTAAACAGCTTCCCAGTGTACTCTGTGCATTTAGCAGCACTTTAAATAGTTGCTTTTGCTATAGGCTTTTTTCCCTTTAATCTTTCCTTTACAGACACCCAAAGAGTTAATTCTAAAAATAGCAGGTTTAGCAAAAAATTAAATTAAATTAAAAAATAACGCCCCCCGCCCCCCCAAAAGGTGGGAGCTGCTTGTTCTCTCTTTAAGAAGGGTTAGCAGGGGAAATGGCAAACAACGAACAATTGCCGTGGAGATTTTGCGGTTCTTGCTCCCATTTCTTTGTAGAATTTTGTTTCGGTTTCTAAAAAGCTACTGGAGCATTTTCTTTAAGCCCTGGTAAAACGTGTGCAGTCAGGCAGCACCCAACAGAAGTCCACAGGGCTCCAGGGTAAACAGCCAAGGTTAAAGGAAACGAAAGGAAAGCAAACTCCAAACTGGTTGAAAAGTAACCACGCTGACAATGAAGACAAGTGAAACATCAGGGTTACTGCTCTGTTCGGCCTCCTTGGCCACAGGGAGAGAGCAGAGGCATGGATTTTTAGCTGGGCACACCTCTCTCCCAAAGGCTGGAAAGGAGCGTTTAGATCATCTGGTCTTGCCCTGGCATAACCCAAGCCACCAGCTCAGCCAATCCATGCAAGAACATCATATTTAGCCCCAAATCCTGCAAGCCTGTCATAGGTACTTTGTTATTACTGAGTTGTCCCAGTATTCACAGGCGGATACTTCGGCGTGCGTGTACGTGTGTGCATGGCCATCGCATTAAAGACATTCGCTCTTGATTTAAAGATTCCAAGTGACAGTGATTCCACCCTGGGAAGCTGGTCCGATGCCTTTGCTGTTTTAAGAACATGCATCTTCATTTCCAATTGGGCTTTGTCCACTGGATGTTGGAGACGAAACAGTCGAACTGAAGCAGCAGACGTGTATAAATACATAGATCATATTTCTTTCACTATGATTGCAAGGATGAGTAATACACAGAGCCCATGATCCCACGCAGAGCATGTTTTGACTCTTGGGGAGACACTATAATGTATTACGAGGAAAAGAGAGGAGATTGTTTCGTAGGTCAGTTGATTCTGTCTGTCTTGTAAGGAAATGCTGACAATAGCATTTCCTTCATCACTTTGCTTTCTATAATAATCAATACTGCATTGGGTTCAACAGTGGCTTGACCACATCCTTTGTGGGTATAAACTGGACTAGCCCCAGGGCCATCAATGAGGCAGCGCTGATTAAGTTCTGAGGATCTGCCCCTGTGGGAGTGTCTGCACATCAGTGATAACCTGGTCTGGCCAGTAAGCCTGTACTATGGCATCTCTCTGCTTGCATGCTCCATACCTGGGAATGCCCCCAGGAGCCACTCCAGGGCATCCGTCTGCAGCAGAGCTCAGGTAAACCAGAGTCCAAGATCCCAAGAGCAAACATAGAGTTTCATAATTTCATAGTTGGTCGGGTTGCAAGAGACCTGAGCAGGTCATCGAGTCCGCCCCCCTGCCCTGGCAGGAGAGATTACTGGGGTCAAGCGACCCCAGCAAGGTGTTCATCCAGCCTCCTCTTAATGACCCCCAGGGTAGAAGCCAGCACCGCTTCGCTTGGAAGCTGGTTCCAGATCCTAGCCGCCCTGACCGTGAAGTCGCGCCTCCTGATATCTAACCTAAACCCACCCTCTGCCAGCTTGTGACCATTATTCCTGGTCACTCCTGGCGGTGCTCGGGCTCCCCCAGTGCCTGCTGGTCCCCCCTGACTAGTTTATAACAGGCCACTAGATCCCCCTCAGCCTTCTCTTGTGGAGGCTGAACAGGTTCAGGTCCCGTCGCCTCTCCTCATAGGGCCTGCCCTGCTGCCCCCGGATCATGTGGGCGGCTTCCCCTGGACCCTCTCCATGCTGTCCACATCCCTCCTGACATTGCTTATCCAAGTGTGAAGCCTGTGAGTGGGACCAGGTAAGGGTAGGGGTTGAGCTCTGTGGCATCCCACCTGAGAAACACTGCTGCCGCAGTGCTGGCACAAGAGTCCTGTAGCAAACAGGTAAAATAGTTCAAAGCAAATTACGTGCAAGGCGCTTGCTCAAATCTGCCCCCAGGCAAGCTCCCCACCTAAGGCGGAAGCATAACCTGCTGTTGTCTGCTTGCCAGCCTTGAAGCAGGGCCATTGTTGCAAAAGCAGGTTCAAGAAGGGGCGAATAATGAACAACCTCACCGTATTTTTAAAGAACGGGGAGTTCACCAGAACCTGCTGGAGATGGAAGAAAAAAACAGGGCTGAAAAATGAGCTGTATGGCAGATTTCCCATGCTGCGCGTCGATTGGTCTTGTACGCCTTAAACGGAGGGGGAAGAACACCCAGCAGAATTTGCAAATTAGCTGTTTTCTGGGAAAGATGAAGGTAAAATCAATGTCTGACATCCTGCTCAACCTTCTGTCTTACTGATCGTCCTCCTGTCACATGAAACGTGGCTGCATTAGATCTCTGAGACTCTGTCATGCCTTCAGAGCTTGGGGTAGCATGTGGCACACTTCCCTTAGTTTTCAACTGGGTTTTTTTTGTTCCTTTATTTTTATTTTTCCTTGCACCCGGTGCCAATTTCTCCTGAACGGTGAGCTAGAAGAAGGTCAAGGGGAAGACAAAAGGTTGTGATAACTCATGATGCATGGCTAAGCTGGGCAGCAGAGGTGTGCAGTCCAAGCATTGGCACAGAAATGGGAAGGGAAGTGATGGCCGGCAAAGTAAAGATTTGTTTGGTGCCACCTTAAGAAAACTTAGTTGAGCATTTTTAAGGAAGTAAAGGGGTTTGCCGCTCCCTGTGCTCCTAAGGACAGTTCTGGCAGTTGATCTCGCTTTCCTCTCCAGGCCTTTCGGGCACAATGGGAGAGAGCATGGGGGTGAAAAGTATAAGCAGGTGGTCTGCTATTTCACCTTGACAGCAGGTCACTGCCTGAGCCTGTCCCTGCTGCTCTGGTCTCGCAGAGAACGCTGCTCTGGACAGTTCAGCAAGTGCACAGCTCCTTCCAGCTAAGGTGAGATTAGGCGGATGAAAACCTCAAAGCAGCTTGGCTGAGAAGCAAGGAACCCATGTAAAAAGTGGGGGGTGACGTGGAAAAGCAGCTGTTGGTCATGGAGGACATCTGGCTTGGGTGAGGCTGGCGCGGGAGGGCTGGCTGTGCAATGCATAAGTGTGCAGTGCTAAGCCCTTGCACTTGGATGCAGCTGCCTTTTGCATTGAACTTCAGACAGTCGTTGCTTGCTCGCTCTCTTTTTTTTGATTGACTCTGTTTGTACAACTCTCCTCTGGGACAGAGGAAGGGAAGAGATTCCCTAAGCACAGAGGCGTTTTCAGGTGGTTTTTAACTCTGCCGAAAAGGAATAACTTTAGTGCACGGACAGCGTCTGTGGGAGGGATGTGGAAGGGGACCTGCGGGGTGCATCTCAGCACCTTTCGGATCTGTGCGGATCGATAGATACTGTGCAAATCCGTAGCAGGCTGCATGAGGAGGCGTTGCCGTTTGGTCACGTTCGTTTACCAGCGTCTGGCTGATTTGCGTGGGCATGAGATGCTGCTGCGAGACCCAGATGTTTGGCATTAGCTATTCAGGCAGGGTGTGTTGTGGCCTTGGTGAAGTGAATCAGATGAATGCGTCAGTGGGTGGAAATCTGGCCTGAATCTTAATCTTTTCCTTAACTGAGAACCCGATTTCTCTCCTCCACGTGATAGTCCCAGTGGGAGCTACTGGGTGCCGAACGCTATCAAAACTGTGGCCTTTCCTGTGATGCCACAGTGAGAGTTGGGTTCTTCTGAAAATTCGGTCCCCCATCGCGGGAGCTGAGCACTGGAGGCTGCGGTCCTTACTTTCAGCCCGGCAGTTTCCTGGGGACTATGAATGACCAAACCCTCCTAGTGCCCTTGGTGTCTGACAGCCTGGGAGTGTTTGCCATCAAAGACTCTGCTGCCTTTTGACCTCCGTAGAAAAGTTTTAATTGACTCCCATCTTAGGTACCATATATATTATAGAGGAAGTCTGAGGAATGGGACAGACCGGCTGTGTCGTGGTGTCGAGTAGGTATGGCCCACGTACCATAATTGTCCCAAGCTCTCTTGAAGATAACCCTTGGCAGAGAGCACCTGACTTTTGGGAGAAGCAGGGTCTGGTGTGCCGCCTTTTATTCCAGGTGCAGTTCGAGTTCAGTTTTCTTGAAAAATTGCCTAAAACCCCTCAGACTAATGGAGGTGTCAAGTTTTAGCTTCCTGCTGTATGGCAGTCGTGCAGAGGGGTAGTTTGAACCTTTGCTTTGCCTGGCCCAAGCAGTGGTTGTGTGTCTGTCGAGCTGATCAAAGAGTTCACCCCAATACTTCGTACACTTTGCGGGCGAAGCAGAGACAGTACACTTCATAATACCATTGGGACTTTTGTACAGAGTGCCTGAACCGCAACATGCTCAGTAGGGACTTTGGGCTTCTCAGCAGGATGTCATATAAGGCGCACCCTTTGATCTTTCCATCTCAGCATTACTTTTATCATTCTGAAGCTTTACAAATTGCTGTAACATGCCTTGATGTGTTGACTTTCATGGGTGGGGGGGTTGGCATCCCTTTTGTTGCATTGTTTTAGGAAGTTTACTGAGCAGGGCTGTATAGTGACAGTAGTCAGGTGGAAACAAATCACTCACTTGATGTGCGCTGTTAGGAGAAAGTCACGGTCATATACACATGCACAAGGCTACAGCTCCTGAAAGAGACTGTGCGCTGTTGACCCGATTTAGAGGTATTTGGTGGATTTGAAGTGGGTACCTGCGGGCTGTGTAGAAGGGACAGAGTGGGCTGGGACATGATGCTGAGACTAGGGTTAATTGGTGGCTAGGGTTCCCGATTTTAAATCGGCCATTCATTTCACCGTGTCACTCGAGTGTTCAGCCCAACTATAATAAGGCACTGTACGCGGTCCCGTGAAGAGTACGTTCAAAATCCAGCCTGTCCAGAGCCAGATCAGGTGCGTTGTTCCAGTCTCATCGCTTTTTTGCGTCTGTTTGGTTTGCGTCCTCCTAATTATGTGGTTTAGCTTGTCTCTCTTAGCGGCTCCTGTGCCGCAGATTGATTGGGTCAGCATGCGATGCCTCGGTGAGCTGATCCTGGTAAAGCCTCCAGACAAAGCTCTGTCATCAGCATGGCGTTAAACAACCACTGGAGTGTGGGGAAAGAAAAATGTGCTTGGGCGGGGGGAGGAGAGTCAGCAGAGAGCGAGCAAACCCAGCGCCTTTTTGAATTTTTCAGAACAAACCGTGCTGACATACGGGTCTGTTTGCTCTCTGCGTGTGGCTGAAGCCACCGAAGATGCTGAAAATCCCCCGATGTTCGGCTGGGCTAATGCACTCGGCAGAGAGGTCCTCGAGAGAGATGCAGAGGGAAGATGTGGGGCTGCCTGCTGGGAGTCCCCTGCCAGGGTACAGCCTTGTGTGGCACGCATGGGAGGGGGACAAGGCTGGGGTGGAGGACCATTCAGAGGGTGATGGGTCTTGGCGGGGACCTGGGACGACTTGCTTTGTTCCCAGGTAGGATGTTCTAGTGGCTAGCTACGGAGCCCAGCACTTCGACATCGAGAGGGACCTGTTTCGCTCAGAGGACAGAAACCAGTAGATGTCAACCTGTTAAGCGTGTTGTTATTCTCTTCTGCCTGTTTCCTGCTGGGATCTTTTGCATGCTCTCTCATGCTCTTGTGTAGTCCAGGAATTACCTTTTTATTTTTTACAGATCTAAACAAATCCTATCCCTCTTTCATGGGAAGGCTTCCTCAAATGATCGCGAACTGATTTAAAGCGGTGTGACCTGATGGCTGAGGTTTATCTGGAGCCACGAGCAATGCTTGTCCCCCTCCACCATGCCGAGATGTTCGAGAACGGGCATGAAAACCCACAGCCGCCAGCTGTGCGGTCCAAATCCAGGGAGTTTTTCATTTCTGCGGTAACCCTAGGCCACCAGTTCCCAATCTGTTTGCATGCCATGACCCAGTTTCCAGCTGGCTGAGGCTGCTTGTAGCCACAAATCCAGATGAAGCCCATCTTTGGTCACTGAATCCTGTGGGGCCCACCACAAGTGTCATGTCCCCAACTAGGGCTGTGACTCCAATTTTGGGAACCGATGTCTCAGACAAGCTATGACTCAGCTTTCCTGCCCTTCCTTGTGGCTAGACATTACAATAACTATGTGACAGGAGAGAGATGCTCTCTGGCGTTCTTCTTCCTGCAGTCCGGTTGCCCAACATCGGTGACCTCATTTTACCCAAATGCGTTACAGTAAATTGGGCAGTTCCTTGGATAATGTCTGCAGAGCTGAAATGCACTGGAAAGAGCATTCATCCCTTCGGTGCTTGGGGCTCCTCCTATGGTTTATTGGGGTAATTTGTTCTTTGAAAAGCTCTTCTGAAATGTCAGTCCCTGTGCTTGGCTCTTGGGTCAAGCTGCCAGAGTGTGGTTGTACCGTGGGAGCTGGTGATGCCACAGCTCTCTCAATCCCCAGCCTGTGCGTAGAGCATCTGTTGATCTTGGTAGCACCCTAGGGAGTTTCATAGATTTCATAGATTTCATAGACATTAGGGCTGGAAGGGACCTCGGGAGATCATCGAGTCCAGCCCCCT
>NW_017728907.1:55120833-55123211 GCF_001723895.1 Crocodylus porosus
TAAACTTATAGGTGGCCATCAGATCACCCCTGAGCCTGCGCTTTTCCAGGCTAAAGAGTCCCATGGCTCTCAGCCTGTCATCGTAAGAATTGTCTCCAAAAAGCTGTCCTGTGGTCATAGGGTGGCCTAGAGGGAGGTGATGTGTTTGGTATGGGGAGAGGAAAGAAAGGAGAGACTTCTGTGGACTCATGGGGTGCATATGTTTCTACCTCGTTCCACTGTTACACAACTTCTAGCTGTTGCACAATTCCTGCGTTTAATCCAAATCTCATGTTGTGTTAGTGGGTTCATGACAGCATCGTACGCTGCTTAATTTCTTTTTTATTGGCCAGCACTCTAATTTCTACAGGGGCAAACACTTATTAGGAGTCCTGACTTCTATTTGATACAATTTATTTACAGTGACTAATGCCCATTCCTTAATACAGGGGTGGGCAAAATGTGGCTCGGGGGCCGGATGCGGCCCCGCCAGGCCATTCTATCCAGCCTGCGGGGCCCTGAAAACATTTAGAAAATTAATATTAATTTGCCCTTGGCTGCCTGTCATGCGGCCCTCGATGGCTTGCAAAAACTCAGTAAGCGGCCCTCCACCCAAAATAATTGCCCCCCCTTCCTTAAAAGGTAGCTCCACCAGTTAAGCAAAACACAACTTTGAAGGAATCAAGTAAGAAAACTCTTTGGGATGGGGTAGCCAGTGCACACGTGACGTGTTGACACAGCATCCAGCACTTGGGTAGCCCAGCCTGGTTGATTTGTGAGACACTTCCGCTATCTACTTGTCCAACACCACCAAGGGATTATCAAACGGGAGCTGTGACATGAGGTCTGAGAGTATGACGCCCCTGTGAATGTTACGATTGCTGTTTGGCACGGAAGGAGTGTGGATACTAGAGAGACAGGTGCGTGTAAACCCGTAAGGCCACATCAGGAGTGGCAGCTCTCTACCACTACAGGAGGCCAGTAAGCTCTATTGGCTGAGCAGTCCTTGCATGGGTGCAAGTTTCGGCTGGTTACAGATATTCAAAAAGCCCGAGGTGGAATTTGAGTGATGTGACTTTCTGCAGGCAGCATAGTTTACATTGGCAGTGAGCAGCACACACATTTCTCTGGGGGGACAAGTCTTAGACTGGATTCTGCCATTTTTAAACCAGTTTGTGCACCGAACTTCTGTTGTGTTACAAGGACAGCCCAGTTTTGTGCATCAAACTCCTGTTCTGTTACAGGTGTAGACCAATTTCCTATCACTTATCACACTTTTACCAGTATGCCCGAATGCTCAGCTACATGTTGCCCCGCTGGAGGAAAACCACGTCCTACAAGAGACTTGAGCTACACCTGCAAGAGCCCAGTTTTGGTCTTAGAACGGCTGGTTTCTGCTGGCAAAAACCACGTCACCCTACTTCCCGCTCCGGGTCTGTGATGCAGATGTGATGCGGGTTAACACTGAGCCCTCGTTCTGTCTAGAGGAGCGGCCCCTTTAGGAAGGGAGAGACGTTTCGAAAGCTCTGAATGGCTGCGGGTCTCCTGACCTTGGGTGCTACGTCAGCTGGATATGAAATGTTTTTCAGGTTTCCCATAGTGACACAGCCTTCAAAGTTTTGCAATTTCATCTGCCTCGTGGCAAGGCTTCCTGAACCTGTCCTGAGTGTGTCCTTTGTTCTTGCAAGAAAACCGGCTGTTCTGTTTCTCTTCCCTCTGAGGAACCTCACGATGCGACGGGCAAAATGTCAGGGATAATTAGGTGAGCAAGACTCATGGAGCCACCATGATCCACTCCTCTTGCTGCCACTCTGCCCTTGCCACAGAGAATTATTTATGGGTTTCTCTTCCTCAAAAGTGGGCCCCTCATTGGCATGGGCGAATTTCTGGTGAAACATGATGCTTTGCTGTCCTGTCGAGACGGGAGCATCTCTCAAAGTAGGTCAAGTATTTTTTTTTTTTTAAAACACATGCAGATTTGCTTGTTACCATGGATATTGCTTAATTATACACCAATAATCCCCCATGAGAACATCATTGTCGCTGCTCATTTTTCTGTTTTTTAAATATTCCCAGGAACTGGTAGGGATGCTTCAAGGAAGCGGCACTAGGAATGACAGGCTGAGGCTGAGTGAAGGAAAATGTAGGTTAGATATCAGGGAAAAGGTGCAGATTTTGTAAGACGCTGGGAGAGGTCCCCAGTGGTAGCACCACACCCACACCATTCCCTGCCATTTAAAACCACATTGCACCAAGTACTGGTGCCAGGTCTCCTGGTACCTCATTGTTCTCCTGGTACCAGGGCTTGACCGATCCTGGACTAATAGGTGTGGGAGCTCGATGCCGAATTATATAGGACTGAATTAAGCACAGGCTCAGACCTGTTCAATTTAAAACTT
>NW_017728907.1:55123771-55126825 GCF_001723895.1 Crocodylus porosus
TCAGTATTTTCATCTAAGGGTCAGAAAGTGATTACCAGAATGTCAATCGCTGACTCCTCAACCTCCTTGAAGCATTCTGGGAGTTTTAGTGCATTTTTTTTTTAATGCTAGGCCTTGCTTAGCATAAGCACTCTCTCACAATAGGAAAGATGATTGTGAAGGTCTTTAAAGCTTCCAATTTCCATTTGTTTGGAGACTACAAGAACAGAGCTTGTAGCCATGCCTTTGGGGAAAACTGCAAAATTGCACTACTCTTCGACCAGGATCTATCGGGGTGTAGCACCCTGTATCTACCAACCACTGGTACCCAGGCAGACCCGACTAAATATTGCATCTCTTCTCTTCGGGAGCCTGCAACCAGTTTGCTAATAAGCAGCCGCCTTCTTAGATCAAGCAGGTTTAGGAGTAAATTGAACAAAACTTCGGACAAATTGACTTGCTAACAAACTGTCCACATTCATGTTTTACCTTGTGTAATCTCAAGCTTCATTACAAACCAAGTTAGATGGGTTTCTGCATTGCATTGCAGGCAGAGAACTGACCCCGTTCACATTCTCTTGGCAAGCCAGGGTACTTTTAGCCCTGAGCTTTGTCCCAGCTTCTTGGAGACTTTTTGCCTCATCTTTGCCAAAAAATCAAACAAAAACTACATCTTCTTTGTAGTAAAGGCCAGGCTTGTGCATCTCTATTCTTCCCACTTCCTTTTCTCAGTGCCCCACCCTCTCCATGTGCATCTGAGCCAAACACCACATAATAGCTTTTGTAACAGGGCTTTCGTGTGAAGGATTACTCGTTTCTAGATAACTGGAAAAGGCCACCCTTCTTCTTGATAAAAAGGCCCACACGGGGAGATGCTAAAGGGTAACTACAGAGTAGGGCATCTCCACATAGCAAATTTGCCAGGAAAATGACCCCACAATGCTCCACGGTTTAGCAGTTGGATATTCAGTCTTAATTGCTTGTAATTCCAGGTTTCGTTTGGGAGTGGGGGTAGGGAAGAGCATGCTGAAATTGTCTGGCTTTCCAATATCCCACTTCAGAAACCACAGGATCTGGAGATGTCTGGAAATAGCCTTTCCTGCCACCTCCTCTTGATTTTCGGTGGTCTGTAGTAGGGCAACACCACCCCTGGTCTTCCCCCTATTGGTCTTTGCCAGAAGCATTTAAAAGCCCACCTCCCCCCGCTTCCTGAACTTCAGAGCAGCACCTCCTCCCTTTTCTCCTGGCCTGCCTTTCTTGGCCAAGCTGTACCCTTCTCGACTGGTATTGCCGCCCTACGATGTGCCCCTCCAAGTGCCTTCCTGTGGAACGGCCGATTACTGCTTTCTGCTCCAGGGCTGCCATATTTCTTTCACAGCTCCTTGCATCCCAGGGGCCTCTAAACGAACCCTATGGTTGAAGTCCTCGTGTCCCTGGACGTTATGCATTCAACCCATCTCCTGTAGCAGGCGTCTGTTGCAGTGGGTGCTATCCCCAGTCTTCTTTTGGCAGGGCCATTCGAATGATGTTCCTAGAAAGTCAAGACCAGGGGTTGGCAACCCCTGGCACGCGTGCCAGAGCATGGCATGTGAAGCAATTTTGCTTGGCATGCTACAGCCCCTGGGACTGGACATGGAGCCTGAGCTGCTCCGAGCAGGCGGTGGGGAGGCTGCAAGCCCTGCTGCGAGCATCTTGGGCTCGGTGGTGGGTGGCAGGGGAGCCCAGGCTGCTTGTAGCGGGCAGCCGCAAGGGGTCTGGTCGGCAGCGTGCCTCAAGGAGCATGGTGGGGGTCGCAACAAGGATCGGGCCCCTTGTAGGTCCCCTGCCGCCTACCCCCGGCATGCCGACATCTTTAAAGTCAAGGTTAGTGGTTGGGTTGGCACTCTGCCCAAAAACATTACCAACCCCTGGTCAAGACCATGCATGAACTGTTTTCTTGGGCCAATATTCATCACTGAATGCCCTGAAATGTGTCACATCTTATTTCTCTGTTTCCAACCTGCAGGTACCCCTTTCCAAGCAGGGACTTGACGGAGGTCATTGCTTTGAACTGGGGTGCATGGAAAATGGGAAGGAGTGGGCAGCCTCAAAATATGTAGGGCAGTTTTTAGAAAACTTTCCACTTCTATACTGAACAGCCGCTATGCGGTAAGCTGGACAGTGGAGGGGCTGTGGCAGTGCGAGTGTTGCAAAGGTGGGGGTGTTTTCAGATTCAAAGGAGCCACACCTGCCTGTTCAGCTCAGCCACCTTCTTGAACTGGACAGGAGCCTCCAGGATAACTCGGCATACAGCTGAGTGCTCGGCAAAGAGAGAGGGTCTCTGTTTTCCGGCCACATCCAACCCACCCGGCCTCCTGCTAACTCAAGGGGTGAAATGAATCTGTCACTGACCCCTTGCAGAGAGCTGCTGAGCCCAAGCCTGGTGGTGTAGAAAGCAGGAATCTCAGTGACTCGTGCTATTTGACTACACCAGGGGTTAGCAGCTTTTTTGGGCAGGATCCCAAACCCACCTCGCAGCTTCGACTTGTACAGTGTTGGTGTACCAGGAGTGGATGGTGGGGAAAGGCCTGGGGCTACATTGCCACGCCATCCCCCCGAGGCATGTGTACCGAGTAAAATGCCTTTGCATGTTGTGCTCTGTCACACGTCGGGGGTTGCCTAGCCCTGGTCTACACCCTGGGACGAAGCAGTACCAGGCTGGTGAGCTTGTGGTGGACCAGCCACAAGATGGGTGATAAAGTGTCCACCTGGGGTAAGAGACCATCCAGCTGAGACTGTCCTCGAGCAGCAGTCCCCAGCCCTTGCTGGCCCAGAGACTCCAGTCCTGAGTGAGTCCGGTGCTATGGGCAGCACATGGCTCTCCCTGCCAACTGGAAGAAAAAGGCATCTGTGGCCACAAGTAACAATGGAAGGTCTCTCGGGTAAGCTGCTGACTACCAGCTAGTCCCTACTTGCACGCAGTCCCTACCAGCTAGTCCCTACTTGCACGCAGTCCCTACCAGCTAGTCCCTACTTGCCCGCAGTCCCTACCAGCCAGTCCTTACTTGCATGTAGACCCTACCAGCTTGCCCGCAG
>NW_017728907.1:55127100-55140263 GCF_001723895.1 Crocodylus porosus
GCCAGTCCCTACTTGCACGCAGACCCTACCGGCCAGTCCCTACTTGCACGCACTCCCTACCGGCCAGTCCCTACTTGCATGCACTCCCTACCGGCCAGTCCCTACTTGCACGCAGTCAACCTAGTTTTCTAAGCTCTAGCATTAAGCAAGGGGTTTCTACCCTACCTCAGGGTTTGACTCAGGAGGATCAATGCGATCCCACCTCCCCTGCTAGAACCAGAGCGCCCCACTCTACCCCTCCAGGGCCAGTAGGTTGTAAAAGCAAACAGCTCACCATCTGACTTCTGTCTGAGGTCTGAGCTCACGTGATATTGTGTCTGCTTCCTGATTCGGACAACAGCCTTTTTCAAACAGGAAAATAGTGAGCTAACATCTGCGGTGGATTTTCAGATGATTAATTGCTCAGGATTAAGCAGCTGGATTGGCAAATATCTCTGTGGATGTCCAGCCTCCTGACTGATGGTCACAACTGATTTGATGCCTCACCCAGCTTCACTCTTATTTCTGAAAATATTCCTGAGTCTCTCTCTCTCTCTCCTCTCATGGTTTGATCTTCCTGGCACTGTGTAGGCACCCTAGCTACTCATTTTGCCTTCAGCAGCACAGGAAATGAATATGGCAGGAGGCAAGAAAAATATTCCACTTGAAGGTTTTTTTTGGGTTTTTTTAATGCAAACTTTTTTTTTTTTTTGGTAGAACTGGGTCACTCAAGGGGTGACAGTGTAAGAGCATCATCACCTAGGTAATGTATCTTGTTGCTATGGTGACCTAAAGGCTGCATCAGTCAACAGCTTTAAAAATTTGACAGTCGAGTGAGACTGAAGATTTTAATGAGGACAGACACTTACTTGCTTGGTTTCAGTAACCGAATAGTCTAAAAATACCCTTCCATCTTAATATTTCCGGGTCTCTAGAGTGTAAATTAATTCATATAACCTAGGCACTTCCCTTGCAAATTTTGACACCCTGGAATATTTTGTCGAAGCTGAATGCAACACCGCTGTTGAAATGGCAGTGGTGCTGGACAGTTTTTCCTTTGGATATGGCTGTTCTCAGTGGCCAAGAGATCCTTGAGGTCATAACTTATTTCTTTCCTTCATAGGGGAAACAGTCAATGTTCACTTTTCCCATCCTTTTTAGCCCGGGACTATCTGAGCACATAGGAACTTGCCCAAAGATCTCCACTGGCTCCATGCCTACTGGATCGCTCCAAACCACTAGAATATTTGCAGCCACTAAAGGGAAGTACTTTGATATTGTGTGACTTCAGCTGTTGCCCGTCCTCTTTTCCATTGCCCCGTGGCGCTATTTATATTTTACAGTAGCCTTAAGAGGCCCCTATTTAAAATCAGTGCTCTCGGGCGCTAGATGCGGGTGCGAACAGCTCCCACCCCCCAAAAGTGACTGATCTAAATAGACCGTACAAAAAGCATAGGGGAAGAAGCGTTGCCTGACCTCCCGTTTTGCAAAAGGGGATCTGAGGCGCAGAGAAATGCAATGGTTGCCCCATGGTCATGCACAGGAGTGCAATGTGGATCTCCCCAGGCCCGGGCCCATTCATGCCAGCATTCAAGCCCCGAGGTGAGGTTTTGGAGGGAGATGGGTATTTAATGCGAGTGGATCTAACTTGCTTACTGATGTAGGTGCAAGTGGATGGGAGAGGAGCCACTGAACAGGAAAGCATTGCCTTTTCTGCTACAGCCCTCCTGCTTCTAGCTCCTTGGGTATTCGAGTAGCTGTCCTGTGTTTGACCTCTGCACTTCCAGGGCCAACTGCTTCCGGACCCGAGCTGCAGCGTACCAATACCTTCATGGATGCGTCACTGGCTGCCCTCCTCTGGATTCAGTCCAGAGCCTTTGTCTAGGATAAAACCAACTACAGCAGAAAACAGACCTCCCTTTCTAAAGAGCAGATTAACTCCTAACACTGGGCTCTTGTCTGCGTGCGTGTGTGCAAGATGCTGCGACTGAATTACGAGCCCCTAGAAGCAGAGAGCCTCAAACAAGGCACAGAGCCGATGGAGCGCCGGGGGTTTTAATAAGCCCGCTCAGGAGAGGAGCTTTGCAAGGCCCGGCGGGCGTAGCTGGGTCTTGCTCGCGGACGGCGCGCGAAGCACCCCGGCTTCGCGGCGACGCCGGCCTTGGGGATTGCTGCCGGGCCACGAGGCGAAACTTCTGTTTCTACTTAGTGGTTTTTCAGCCAGTGCTAAAATCTGGCAGCCGCTGGCTTTGAGAGGAAGGAGCAGAGAAACAGCTCACAGCAGCCGTTCCTGGCAAGGGTGGCACTCCTTCCCCTTCCCCTTCCCGCAGACATGCCAGTTTGCTAGTGCCCCCCCCTCTTTTTTTTGCATTGCTCCCAGTCCGTGGTGGCTGGCTGCCCCAGGGGAGTTTCTGCGTTTGGGATTTGATAGGGGGTCCATACAAGCTGATGTCAGCTCTGCTCGGGGTTGTGCATGCTGTCCCTTGTGTCCCGCTGCCCTCCTTGCCCTGGTGCCTCCGTCGGGAGTCTGGGTTGATGGGGCTCAGTGTCCCTGCCACGGCAAACTGCTTGAAACTGGAGCGAGGAGCCACTTGTCTGGTTCCCCTCGGACCCTGTCGTCTTTCTTTGCTCCCTCCCACCCACTTCCCAAAAGGTTAGACCCACTTTCTTCACGGAGTCTGCTCAGGAGACAGGAGAGCCACGGGTTGCGTTCACTTTTGAGCCCCCTCTTTTGTGGGAGCGCCTCTGAAATGGGGCTCCCAAAGACAGTGGAGCTGTGTGGAAAGTGGGCTGAGACCTCCCAAACCCACTGGTCCTAGGAGGGGAAGCTCCAGTGCAAGACTGAAACATCTGGGATGCCTGCGTCCCGTTGCAGTCCGCGCCGCAGACTTGTGCTGTAGCTGCTGTGCTCTCGCGCTGGGAGTTGCTGCTCCCCGCCGTACAGGCCTTGATAGTAATGCTTCTGGCATCACTGGTGTCGGTGCTTTTTCCAGGGACTGAGCAGGCTGCCTCGGCCGGGCTGGAGACTGGCGAGCGAGCCGGTGGCAGGGCAGCTTGTTACCCAAGGCACATTGTAAAACGGTGACAATCCCTGCAGTGACACAGCTGTGCAGTGACTGTGCCGAGTGTGCATGGTGAATATTAAATTGGTCCCTCACGTGCCTGGGGCTGCTGGCCTGAAGCAGCACGTGCTAGAAATTAGAGATGGAAAAGACCCTGTAGGTTAGTCCCTCCTCTCCTCTCCTCTGCACCGACACACAGTTCTTCCCTGCAGTCTTTGTCCACCGGCTTTAAACGGTCCCCGGGCTGAGCCACGCAAGGAGGCTGCCGCGGAGCCGGCCCGTGTGTCCTTGGTCAAAGACTTCTGCTGCTTCTGATGAGACCTGCTGGTCCCCTACTGGATTGGGACATGTTGGGAGCTAGGAAGTGCTGAAAGGCAGCGGGCATATGCTATCTTTTAAGAGTCAAACCTTTCTAAAGTATGATCCCTGTAGGAGAAACCAACCCCAGTTCTCTTTTATGTGGCTAAATACATGAGGGAGAGGGCAATTTAGTAAGACAGCTGAGGGGATGTCAGGTTTCTGTCTTCATTGCATTCAAAATATACTTTATTTTTCAAACTCGATTTCCAGTACTTAGACATTTTTGCTGTAGCTCTGGATTCCTTATTGCCTGAGGGTGGGGGGAGAAAATTAAGCCCACGCTACAGGCTGGGCCTTAATTATAGGGCTGGTCTAGTTAACTGCTTGTCACTTTTTCTTTCTCTTATTGTTCATATTGAATAGTCATTTATTAGTGTCATTAGCTTTCCCTTCCTCAAGGGCAAGTAAACAAAAGGCTGTCTCTTGAAAACCAGTCCAAACCTTGGCTGAGATTTAATTCTGAAATGGTGGGAAATGTGCGTGAGTATCTGCGTTTCTCCTCGGCTCTTTCCTTTGCTCAGAAGTGACTTCACCCCTACCCACATTGCCTTGCCCGGCGGTTGCTTGCATAACTCGCCAACTACAATTTTCGGACCGTGAGGAGCGGTTTGGCGAGTGCCCTGTTGCACACCTACCGGGATCTGAGCTGGGGGGATATACGCTCGACTGGCATGGTTTGGGCAGGGATGATCCTGCCTCTTGAGCAGGGGGTTGACTCCTGCAATGCCCTGCGGTCCCTTCCAGGCCTGCTTTACCCTGGTTCCACCAGGGTCCGGTTTGCGCCCTTTCCCTTCCAGATGGTGCTGAGCACCTGCGCTCCCGGCGCCTGGCCCTTTTAAGGTGTTGGTTACCACGCTATAGATTTTCTGGCTGAACTCGCCGTCTGTCGGCAATACGGTGACCCGCGTCTGCACTCCCGGCTCCCTTGGGACGCCCCAGCCCACAGGCAGCTGGTGCTTTCCGGGGTGTGCCCTCCCAGCACAGCTGCCGTAGTGGAGTTGTGTGAGCTGGGATGCGTGTGAGAGGCATCCCTGGGGACGTCTGCTTGTAGAGCCTGTCCTAGGAGAGGGCTGGGAACGTAGGCAAGCCCTGCATATCAGGCATTTATGAAAATATTGGCCCGGACTCTGATGGGTGAATGCTGAGCTCCATCCATATTCCCCTGCTCCCCACAAACTGGCTGGGAGAGAATCTGCTTCAAAGAAGATTAAATCAAACACAGAAACAAAGCATCAAATGCCCCTTCCCTCGAGCCTCCCAAATCTACGAGGATGGGGGCATTGGCCACATGGGTACGTTTAAAGCCAGAGATGCCATTTTGCAAAATGAGAGGTGGTCTGAATTTGGGCCGCACAACCAGCTGGTTTCCTTTCCTGTTTGTACAGCACTCAGCACCGTCTGGGTCAGGGTCAAGGTCTCTATCTGCTACTGCAGCACGCATACGTTATTTTTAAATCCACCCCTAAAAGAATGAAGGTTGATGAGAAAAGGCGGTGAGGGCTAGATATGGCTCCTCCTGCCGCTCAAGCCAACCCATTTATCTAATTTGTAGGCTTCTTGGGGCAGGAACAGTGCCATAGTTATTAGTAATCCCGTTAGCCATTCCAAGTATGCTGCGGCTCTCGCCATGCTTCCTTTGGGGAAGACTGAAAGGCCTGTTGTTATGTGCCCTTGAGGCTTAAGGTCAGACTTTTTTTTATTTCCCATGTGTGATGTGGCTTTTAGGTTTCTTGCCTGAATACTCTGAGAAGGGACGCTGGATACCTGGGTAGCGGAAATGTCTATTGCTGCCAGCTCTGCTTGGCTCAGGGCTCAGGCACCTTTGCGGGTCATATTTAGGACATGGGCTAGGAGGAGTCTCTTTTTTATTTTTCTCCCAAAGAAAACAGCGCAGCGCTCCTAGTTTTTCCTGCAGTTGGGCACAGGCAAGGGCTGATCCCTCTGAAGGCGCCTTTCATGCTGGGTTATTTCCAGTTCCTTAGGATGCTCAGCAGACCGCGAACAGGCCTCTGAGTTTTTTCTGCCGCGATTTGGATCGTGCCCTTCCTGGTAGATGCTGGCCCCAGGAGGTCAGCTCTCCGAGTTGGCCTAATGCTTGCATCGTTCAAGGGCTTGGATATCAGCTGAGGACTGGTGGGCTGGATCCTCTAGTTCAAGGCTAGGCAATTACCATCCTGCCTCCTGGGTCTCCTGTAGGTCGGAGGTGCTGGAGAGGATGAAAACGTGTGAGCATAAGACCCTGATGGACAACCAGTCTCTCTAAGAGCTGAGCAGCCTGTTAAGCCCCAGTGGCACCAGAACTGCCTTTGGAGAGGCCCAGGTTTGATGCCCACCAAAAATAATGGGGCATTTCATGCGACTTTTCTTGCCTTTGAAGCAGTCCTAAATTCTGTCCAATCGTATCCCCAGACAAGGGTGAAATTCTTTGGTTTTGTTTAAAAAAAATACTTCTGAAGGGCAAATATTTTGTGTTCTGGAGTGCACGAAATACCAAGCGCTTAAATGTTTCCCGGGGGAGATTTCCCCTCCCAGTCATCTTTACGAGGTCTTTGCCCCCTTTTGTTACACAGACGGGATGCGGTAAAACTAAGAATTCGATTCTTCAGGCACGAAGAGCAAACCTTGCCAGTGAAATGCAGCTGAATGCAAATGAGTCCGGGAGTTTGGCCTTGTTCCTTGGTTACAGTTAGGAGAGAGCGTTTCTGTTTTAAAGGAAACTATTCAGTAGATCGCTCCCCTCCCCACACCCTGAACTTCTGGAAACGGTCCAGGTATAATAAAGGTGTGGCGTGCACATACAGCAGTGCTGTTTAAAGAGTTTGAACCCAGTTGCTTGCTATGGTGCAGCATTGCCAAAGATTAAGCCCTCTGTCACATGAGGTAGCGGATTTGGGGGGCACCTGAGTTTAAGTCTTTTCTCCGGGGGTGGGGAGGGGTGATACAAATATACGGGGGGGAAGCAGTGATCTGTCTGGCCCGTTAAAGAACAATACTGGCCATTTCTGACATATGACCATCAAGGTCCTACATGCCATTAGAATTTCTCATGTCCTGAAATTATCTATTTTATTCCCCCCAGCTCTGATTTTGGGAACTTTTTTAGTTGATCTGGGCAGGGGGTCTTAAAGTTGCCACTCAGTGCCACATCTGCCATGGCGCAGTTTCACATCCATGGCATGGGATGCTGGTTCTTGATCAGGATCATCTCCCAAAACCAGTTTGGGGTTAATCTGTACAGCAGACAGGGGTCCAGCAGTTCCCCTGCTATTGTTTTTTGGTTTAACTGGTATTTCTCTGATCTCTGTTTACTTTCCTTGTAATCTCCATGGCTTTAGGGAGATCGCTCAGCCAATGCTTCACTTATGATTCATACAGTGGTTTGCACATACTCCGCTTCATGTCTTTTACCACAGTTGCAGAGCAAGTTAAGACGCATGGCCTGAGGATTTCCAGATTCGCTGCAGAAATGTTTGCGATTTGCAGCCAGGCCGTGGCCAGACTGGAACGAAGATCCTCTCCCGGGTACTTTTGTGGCTGCAGAAGCTCAGTCTGGATTGCTGGCTAGGAGATCTTCAGCTTGGCTGAATAAAAACAAATGAGCTGTAGGTGATATTTTAATGCAAATCGCCACATCCCCTTGGTTTGCTTCCTGTTGCAAACGTGAATGTTTTGGGGTGTAGTTCCACTCTTGGGGGTGTTCGGGGTGCCTTTGGGACTGAGAGTAACTCTAATATCCCATGGGAGAATGATACAATCTTTTCCCTTGTGCAAGTAATGCTGTCCTGATGAGCAGGAGACCCGTAGTCTTGCCATACAACTCTCGTGTTCAGCCCTTTGTCATGATGCTATTGCTGTCGCTCTTCAGGTTGAACGACCGGCCGTTTTATAGTGGATTGTGTCGTGCTCTCAGTCCAATATCCGCTGGTCAGCAGGGCTTTCGCGGGATTTGCATCGGACGCGATCAGAAAAATAGAGCAGACGTGCCCTTGCATTAGTTTGCACAATATTTTTTTTCTTGGGGGTTGAATTTTTGGGTTGGTCAAGAGCTGCTGTAAAGAGCAGCCTGAAGGGAGGTATTTGCAGTACCAGGTGAGTCTCACTGATCCTACAAAACCCAGAAACAGCACTGGGTACCCTGGAGCACCCACTTATGGGCCGGTTGCTTTTTCACTCCTGCTGTTTGTACATATACAAAGTGACCCCCCCATATCAGTGGGAGCTCCTCCCAATGAGCCACGCACCCTCCCTAACTGCAGGGCTTTCTGGTGGGTCCTGTGCCCCGGCCGTCCGGCAGAGCGGGGTGAGGGCTGGAGGAGTCCTTTCCCTTGCACTACAGGGCAGTCTATTAAGGTGGCATCCTGGCGAAGCTGGTGCCAGGTTTGTGGGGTGGCAGGAAAAGTAACTTCCCTGCACGTCCTCCTCTCTCCGTTTGTCATCGCGTGCACAAAAAAAGTTGGTGTTTTTTCTTGTTCTCTGCCAGTGGCCCACAATTTGATCTCCTAAAGATTAAAATGCTTTAGTTTAACTAAGTCTTTGGGCTCGGTGCTGGGGTCTCAGGTGCAAATGAGCAGCCTGTGTTAGAGAAGCAGTCCGACTCTGTGCCCTAATGGTTGCTTCTGGCTTTAAGATCAATGAAAAGATGTAATCAGCTCTCAGGTTTCATTTTTGGCCACTCTCTTAGCCCTAATAAGTCTTCCTTTTGCGGGAGAGAACACCACTATTTTGTACAAAGGGAGGATTTTTTTTTTACTATTTTCTGGCTTTGTGTGAATAGTGTTTGTAGCAATGCTAGGGATGTTTGGGCCTGTGGGGGATGTGTTTGTGGGTTGTGTCTAATCAGTGCAGTTGTGAGTTGTAAAATAGGTGAAATGAAGGGACTATAGCAGGGGTGGGCAATTATTTTGGGTGGAGGGCCATTTACTGAGTCTTTGCAGGCCATCGAGGGCCACATGACAGCCATCCAGGGGCAGATAAATATTAATTTTCTAAATTTTTAAGGTCCCGCAGGCCGGATTGAATGGCCTGGAGGGCTGCATCTGGCTTGCAAGCTGCATTTTGCCCGCCCCTGGACTATAGGAAAGGTGTTGAAATAAATAATAGATTTCTGACCCTGATAGTCAGAAATCTCATTGCAAGCCATGGTGCAGGTGATATGCCTTGAATGATGCGTTCTGGGATATTTTCAGTGACACGGTAAAGAGGGCGGAAACGTGCGTTTAAAAGCAAGCTATGCAGAATGTGCCCTATGGATGGGCTGGTGGGATAATAATAGCATATGGAAATCTAGACTTGGCGTAATGCCCTGCTGTGCATGCGTTACTTATCCTATTTGGATACCCAGGTGGGCAAACTCTTTTGATCAAAGGGTCTCAGAAGTCATGCCCTGGAGCCAGCCTGTTTTCCCCCTTGTTTCACCGTGTCACTCCAGGGCTTAGCTGAAGCTTGACTATCCTCCTCCTGCTGGACCGTCTCACCTGGCGAGCCCTGATTCCTGTGGTGCGTCTGTGGGGCGGGCAGTGCACGTCACATCTGCCCGCTGTACTGCCCTTGTACGCAGAGGTACAGCTGGTGCAAATTTGTCCACGGTGAAGGACTAATTCACTGGCCTGCCGTGCTAGCTGCTGCTACCCCTCCCCAGAACAGTTTCTTTCACTTGAGATGCAGAGCTCTCAGATGATGGGTGCCATTCACAGGCCTCCTTTTTCCTTCTGTTGTTCTAGCCAAATTTGACTCCCAGTTTCCCTTGCCCGTGGACTGCAGAGAATATCAAGGCTTATCACGCGAGTCACAACTCCAGGCCTCTTGCAGCCAAGGCTAAGACACCTCTTCTTTTTGCTCTCCTTGGCATAGCCAGAGCAGAAGCCCTACTGTGGAAAGTGCATCTCTCTTTCCAGGCACAGAACTGGCAGAAGCTGTGAAGTAAGAGGGCGATGGAAAGCATCGGGAGGAGCTATGCACCTGACACAGGGGAAATGTTAAAATGGGAGTAGATTAGAAACCATCCTTGGTCACACGAACTTCTTTTTAGCTGGCAGAAGTTGAGTTGAGGTGAAAGGCCAAGGCAGGAGGCTTTCGTCTCCTGGGAACTCAATGTTCACTGCTGCGGTCACCGACTTGAAAGGCGGTGACACTTGAGCCTGCTGATACAGAGGACTTTAAAAGGCAACTCCTGAGAGCTGGGGTAAGGGTTTGCTCCGTCTGTATGCTTTGCCAGTGGGGATGCAGTCCCTCTGACACTTGGCTGCTCTTTCCCAGACCTGGTTTCTCGCTCCCCCTCCGTCGTTCTTCGCTTGGCTCTCCCCAGTGTGCTCGTGTCCTGTTCTGTCATGCACTTTTTATATCCCATGTGTCGGAGGTGAGTACAAGCGACAGACCAGTCGCACGCATCCTTCCTAGTGGAGTATGAGTATGACACTGGGGCCTCGTCTAGCCAGCTTTGCTGTGGTCTGGTGCCTCCATTCCCTCCGAAACCTCTTCAAACGCCTTACTCCTGGAAGGAGCTGCTGCTGTGTAGTCAGTTTGCTGCAATTCATTTGCATCTACGGCTGCATGTTATAAATCAGGAATGTGCTGGTTTTGTGTGTTTGGCAATACATCTTGCAGGTTAGCTTCTTTAACGGGAGAGCAGCTTCATTCTTTAAATAGAAAACCTGGTTGGACAGGCGTTCTCATCTGGCGCAGGGGAGATTATGGGAAGGTTTCCAGGTTCAGTAAAAGGTTAGCTAGGGTTTCAATAGCTGGGAGGAGTACCCAGCCTCTAAACGAACAGACCAGTTCCTGCTGGATCCAAGTTAGTCTGAAAGAGCTCTGAAGTACGAGATAATCTTGCAGGAGATTTGTAGGAAAGAGGGAATTCTGGCTGCGTGTATGAATGTGTATATATGTAGGCAAGGATTTCTTGGGGTGATATCTTAGATCACATAGCTGGTCCAATAAAAGATGTCACCCTAAGAAATCCCTGCCTCTCACATAATTCTTGAATCATCCTGTACAGCATCACTTGTATAGATGTAACTACCATATATATATAGGGGAAGGGCAAGATTTCATAGGCATTAGGGCTGGAAGGGACCTTGCAAGATGTCCAGATGCTATATAATTATAGAATGAAGGTAGTTATTTTGAAAATCCTTATGCATCAGATGCTTAGAAAGGCTTGAAAAATCACTCCTGGGCATACCTTGCTCAAAGAATATCTTTTTGCTTACGTCTAACGCTGAGCACATCCAACCCCCCGAACTCACAATACATCAGTAAATTAGCTAAAGCAGCAAACTGAATCCTACTCAAAGATCCTGGTCACCATATTGGAGCAAATGCAATTAGTGGGTGAACATAACAAGCATCAGTTCACTGATGAACCCACACGTTAGCACCCCAAATCTTTGGTGCTGGGTACCTACAGCTCAGGACCAGACTCCGTGTTTGGGTGTGAATACGCAATACGCGTGCGTTCAAGCTTTCAAGCTCAGGTCCCAAACTGCGATGCAGGAATAAGTGGCCTGATTTCTTTAGAGACACTGGGCAACTGCAGCTTGCACTGATTTCAAGTGGAGCTGCAGGTGTTCAGTATCTCTGCAAATCAGGACACTTATTCCAGGGCCTAACTTGAGGCACCTGAGTTAGAATAGCCTGACCTAGATTCTTTGCAAAAAAGCTCTTGGGTTTGGAGATATCACGTGATCAGTCTGGGTTGAGAGTCCCTGTGCTTCCTGCTTTCAGAAGGGCTAGAAAGAAAACAAGAACAGCCTTTCTCATGCTTTTTTGTGCCACTCTTGCTGCTTGGCACTGGGTGGCCTGCAAAAGTAGAGAGCGATGGATGTGAGCTTGGGAGGGGGGAGTGGGGAGTTTAGCTGGTGTCTCTCAAACCGTAGAGTTTGGTTTTGAGCATCCTTTTTTAATCCAGCCAATTCTGCCTGTCCCCTGGCGTCATCAAAAAGCGATGGATAAATATTGCAGCCACTGAGTTGATCTCCCAGTCCTCTGGCAGTGGCATCCAGCTTCCTTTTTGCTGGGCTCTGCTGCTTTGGTGTCTGCTAATAAGCCTTTGCCTGGGCAGTAAACATCACGCTGTAATTTAATCACTGGGATTCCTCTCTCCTGGCACAGCAGATAAATGCCACGTGATTGTAGATGGCTTATTTAAAATATCAGGATTGTGGGCGTTGTTGAACAGAAGCAGACCATTGGCTCAAATCCTGGGTGCTGCCTCTGGCTATAACCAATACCAACAGTATCGATTTCCCCACCGTGCACCTGGCTAGTCCAATGCTGGGTTGGGGTACTGCAGCTTAGGATACTTTAATTCTTGGTCCCGATGGGCAATCAGCCTAGCCGAGTCCCTGAAGCCAGGTACAGAAAACCAAAGACCCAACAGGGAGAGGCGCAGTGCAGAGACACGCTGCTCGTTTTCCAGCACAAGTCTTGGAGGATGATTGATTTGCCGGTTTGCAACTATGACAGAGACAGACAGCTTCTAAAAATAGCTCTCCCCTTGCATACTGCATACTGGGGATATTGGAAAACCATCAAGTGGGCTAGCAGGCTTCTGAAAGAACGCTTCTGCCAAGAGTTGAAAGGCTGAAGTCTTCATGCCCTAACATGTGTGGCCGGTGCCTTGCTGAGAGTGGTTCCCGCGCGGGTCTCTTGGGCTAACGCATGACCTGGATTCCATTTCGCTGGGCGGTGGGGTGATTTTAATATGATTTACTTGACACATGCATTGTAGTCGCTGCTAACCTGAGGTTCGTACCATTTCTGGAACGTCGTGTAACAGTAGCTATGGAAACGCAGCTCTCCTGTTAGCAAAGCAAGAGCAAAATGCTCTTCTGAGAAGCTGAGCAGAATTCGGCTGCGTTGAGCCGGGGACTGGGACATTTTCAACAGAGACGGCTTCATTTGGAGACTAAAACCATTTAACATGCTGTTAGCTGACCAAAGGGAAGAGAAGTGTTGCCATAAGGACCTGGCCGTGAGTGTTATAGATAGGGATCCTCGTTTTCTCTGATTAAAAAAAAAAATCCCCAATTTTTGGATTCAAGAAAGTAACCCCAAATCCAGTTTTCCATGATGAAAATGAAACACCACTAAAACACACACATGCATGCACGCACACACACACTCATGCACTTTTTAATCTGAAAATTGGGGATTTTTTTTTTTTAAATTAGCTAAAACCAGGATCCCTGGTTATAAACAGGAGACACTGCCAGGTCACAGAGGGCATGTCTACACATGCATTAATGCACAGTAGTTACTGTTCATTTAGTTTAGTCCTTGATTAATGAAGTACTAACTAAATGCACAGTAAGTACAGTTCCTGTGCAGTCACGTATTAGCATGCTTTTTGACCGGCATGCAAATGCGCAGCGTTAGGCTACAGGCAGTCCTCAGACTTGCAACACAATTTGTTCCTGACAACCGCATCTTAAGTTGAAACATTGCAACTTGGAACCAATTTTCTCATAAGAAGGCCTTCGACACTGTCTCTCCCCCCGTTCTCATTAAGAAACTGGGGGGGCTGTGTTGTAGACACCCACACAGTCAGATGTGTCGCCAACTGGCTGGAGGGCCGCACCCGGAGAGCGGTGGTGGATGGGTCATTTTTGACCTGGAGGGATGTGGGCCGTGGGGTCCCCCAGGGCTCGGTCCTCGGGCCCGCACTGTTCAACATCTTCATTGGTGACTTGGACGAGGGGGTAAAAAGCACCTGTGCAAATTTGCTGATGACACTAAGATGTGGGGGGATGTGGGCACACTGGA
>NW_017728907.1:55140933-55143657 GCF_001723895.1 Crocodylus porosus
TGACCCTAGAAACTATGAATCAATGTTATAAATGGGGGACTGGCTCCTGAACCAAGGCCCGATACCCTATTTGCACCAAAAATACCCCAGAATTTTGACTCAATCAATTATAGATGAGTAATATAGCTATATTAATGCATTTATATTGTAAATAACAATCATATTGATTTGGAAGGACTTCTTTGAGGTGACTTTGTTGGACTTATTGAAGGGTTCTTGGCTGGAGACTTCTCAGGAGTCCTGGCTGCAGGCTTTTCTGGAGTCCTGTCTGCTTTCTCAAAGAAAGTGTCCAAGGAAGTTTGGGCAAACGTTCTCCAGGGAGATGGGCAATGCAGCGAACTTATTCCCTGGCGTGGCGTCATATCAGATCAAGCATTGTAAAGTCAAAACTGACGTCAGAAAGTTGAAACAGTGTCAATTTATAAACACTGTAAGTGCGAAACGGTGTAACTTGAAACGGTGGAAGTCGAGGACTGCCTGTACTGCGTAGTAAGTGTCTCGTATAGATGCGCCCAGAGAGGAAGGAAGATTAGGAACCAAACGCAGATTAGAGTCCCGTGCTTGGTCAGGTACTTATCGAGGTCAGGGGCATCCTTGGCTGTAACTCTGCTGTCTAAAAGGGGCCTGGTCAACTTGAAATCTAACCAGCTTCAAAAAATGACTGACCCTGCTCCTAGCGTGTGCATGTGTCCACAGTCTTGATTTCCTCTCTCTCCCCTTTCTTTTTCACCAAACAGAAGAGAGGGCAGGAAGCCTCAGGAAGACCTGGCTAGATGCAAACTACTGTTACATGCACAAAGTACACTCAAAATGAGGCTTTTTCTCCCCCCCGCCCTTACTAGAAAACTTCAGTGTCACCTGTAACAGGTAAATTGCTTTTAGAGAAACGGTCCCTTTTTTTAAAGGTTAGTATCCTTTAATTGGAATTATACCCAGGAATAAATTTGGCTTCGGAAGTCAAAAGCCTTTCAGTTTGCATAAAGTCAGTGCATAGAGACAGACAGGGAAAACAGGAAGGAGTTTTATCTGTGGATAATTGAGCCAGTAAAATACCGAATTCTGAAAAGTGGGCGAGTCGGAGAGAAGAGTAACGCACTAATATTTACCTATATTTACCGAAGGTGTGGAGTGCGCCATGCTTCAAAGAGTGGAGGGGGCTCGAGCAGCGTACAGAGCAAGCGTAAATATATTTAATTCTTGGGTTGTGGCTGTCGCTGTCTAAATTTGGTTGGAGACAAGGAAGAGGCAATGTAGTGTCCTTGTTTAATCTCTGACGGGTCTATCAGACTATCCTGCAAGCTGCCCGAAATCTGGAAAGCATGCCCTGCTCTTGTGGCCTTTCAGGTAGAGCGGATCAAATATCCCCTATCAAAATATTTGTCCATTGAATTACTTTTGGACCAAAAAAACACTATTTTTTTGAGAAGTGTCTTTTTCCTGGAGGAAACCTCCCTATGCTGGAAACCAAAATATGTTGGTCAAGCCTGGGGAGCAGTCCCAAGTGGTGCTGCGGTGCCTCGGAGCAGAGGACGTGTGGGATTCTGCCACAGCGTTTGCAGGGGCCGTGGGGAGTGGGGACGTATCTCGCTGAGTCCACTCCCTGCCATTTCTCAGGGTCGTGGGATGTGGTGACACATTGGTTTTTCTGGCTTCCCTGTAGCACGCGGCAGTTTAGTCCCACAAAGAATAAAATGCATTAGCTTAACCCCCGCTACTGGGCTTAGCATGGGTGAAGTCTGTCTCGCAGGGCGTTATGAGATCAGGTTGGAGGATCTAATGGTCCTTTAAGCCTGTGAAGCTGGTTGTGGGTGCTTTCCCCTTCCAGTGGCATTTGTGGACTGGACGCCGAGGTGAGACCACAGCTGCACCGCTTGCTCTGCCTTTGGTGAGGAGCGGAGGAGCGTCACTGGAGTCCCTTGCTGTGGAGCATCACGAAACGACTGCCGCCACGGGGCATTGGTGCCATTTTGAATAGAGGCATTTTGGTGTTTTGTTTTGTCAAAATTCCCCGTGGCAGAAATGAAACGGTGTTTCTGGGCTGCTCTTCTGATGGGTAGCGACAGCTGGGCCAGGATCAATGCTCCCCTGGGCATCTCCTATTCCCAAACTCTGAGGATGCTGGAGTCCAGACCAAGCGATGCTTTCTGGCTTCGACTCGTCTCTAGGAGCCCTGAGGATCTGATATGCAGGACTCGCTGGCGCCTGTCGGCTTGGACCCTGAGGGCTTTGGGGTTGAGAACGGTTCGATGCCTTCGAATGCTGGACTCGGTTCTGTGCTGGGCGCCAGCCCCTTTCCTTGCTCGCCCAGACCTGCCCCTGAGGTGCTGTGCTTTGGCATTGAAGTGGGGCTTTGTCCCAAACAGCCAGGGCATGAGGAGGATCCAGACTTGGGCACGAAAGTCTTTACAGGGGCTGGGTGGCTGCACTGTGGGCGACTCTTCAGTGGGACATGGGTGTTGGATGCCCTGAGTCTCCCCAAATCCCCCTTTCTTCCCCTGTCTACTCTAGCTCAGCAGAGAGCTGCTTTATTGCCCTGCCAGGGGAATTTTCTTCTGCCCCAAGACTTGAGCAGGGGCAGAGCGGTGTCCCCTGCCCTGCCCTGCCCTGCCCTGCCCTGAGAAGAGGAAAGGAGAGGCTGCACCTGGGCAGGGATTGTGTATGTTGTGGGAGGGGAAACAGCACATCCAAGCTGTGAGGCTCATCCCTTCACTGTCCTGCCAGGCT
>NW_017728907.1:55144572-55162472 GCF_001723895.1 Crocodylus porosus
GGGCTCCTACGGAGGCTTGCCCTACAGCATGTCGTGCAGTACATGGTATAATCCAGCTCTAAACATTGCTAAGCTCTTGCGGAGGTCTCCGCGTAGGCGTTTCGGCTCTGTGTGGTTTTGATGGCATGTGGGGTAGCAGTTCCCAGGAAGAACTGATCTCTGCTCTTTCTTTGCTCCCATCACTTAAATTTTTATGGGTCCTTTGTAAGCAGCCTACTCCACAAGTGCACTCCATGTGTGGAGGAAACTGTTCCTTAATTATTTAGAGATGTTGTCTGACATGTCCCTGTTTTTGTTTCCCAACATCTTGCACGCTTTAACAAATTCTAGCGTCTCCCGGCACCTGAGGAGCAGGGAAGCAGCCATCCCTGTTTGCAAAGGGAGGTGAGGCACAGGAGAAAGGAAACAGCTTGCCCACGGTTGTAGACACACAGGGTCAGTGGCAGCTGGAGAACTGGGTTCTGGCAACCATTTAAGCTATGCTACAAGATTGCAGGTTACTCTCTTTGGAAGAATCTCTCCATTGTCTACAAAATGAAGCCCCCTCCCCCAAATCCCCCCTTTTATAGCAGGGTCAATGATCCCAGAAAGCAGCAGAGCCGAGAACTGGTGTTTACTACCTGAGGGGAGAGGTTTTGCATCCTCATAATAAAAAGTTCTTATAAAAAAGCAAAATGTGATAGAGAAGGGACTGTGGTTGCAAGTGGCGGGGGGAGGGAGAGGCTATCTTAAACGATGACCTTTTCTATACCAGATTTCAAAAGTTTTCCTGAGACAGCTGTGCCCTTTCAAGTGAATACCTAGCAAATGAATAGCACCTGGGTGTAATGATCAGGCTGGGACTAGGGTGGAATAGCTAATCAAAGACAGCCCAGCACTTAGCAGATAGCAGCAAGTGCTAGGGCTGTAGCATAGCGCTGCAGCACACCGGGCAGGGGGACACTTTAATTTGCTGCATTGACACTCTGTACTGGAGTGAAAGTCCTTGTGCTGCAGGTATTGGTGGTTTGGGAGGTGGGTCTATGGAAAGGATCTGTCTACAAAGTGCTCCCCATCATGGAAAAAATTGAATACGGCCTGCCATAGAAAACTAGTGGGATCCAAGTGAAGTCACTGCCGCCTTATGCTTATGAGAGGTAGATGTGGTAGTTCAGGCGGTTGCTATTTGTCTACAGGGTCCAGCACAGTGTTCACGCGGCCCTTGCAGTAGCTGTGTCAGCACTCTTCTTTCAATCCTCTTTTTCGGGCTTGGTCCGTTGTGTGCGATGCCTTTCCTAGCAAAAGCCTGGCGCTGGGGGGTCTGCCCATAGTCACGCTTCATCAAATGAAGCATTCAGTCTACAAAGCGCTGCTTTGATTTTTAAATACCTTTTTGGGTGATAAGCAGCGTCGTGCAACGGGCTTTTCCATTTGTGAGATCACGCTTCGAAAAAACTGGAGCTCCCAGAACCTGTAATACGGGGAGATCTTCTTGCCACAAGCAACAGCTGTGCAATTTCCAATGTGCATCGCCAAAAAGACCGTGACAGTGGTGCAGGGGGTGAGCACACATTCTAGTGACAGATGAAAGTGTAGAGAAATGAGGACACCCTTCGAGGACAGTTTTTAAATAGCTAACATAAATGGTGTCACTCTTTCCCTGTACCAATGTTCATTTCTGACGGGGGAGGGAGGGGAACGTAACACCGATGTCTGCTCCTTTAATTTTGATCCTGTTCAAGTGAACTGGGTGCACGTTATGTGGCCGGAGAGATCAGACTGCGAGGCTGTGTGCTGGGTGATGTTAGACGCACGAGTCTTTGGCCGAGGAAAGAAGGAACCAGCATCTTCTCCGAGGAACCCCTGGTGCCCCGCCGCGCAGAGGGAGCTGTGTCCTGGCCGCGGCGAGTCGATAGGATCGAGCACTAAGCAGAGCCCAGCGCAGAGACCCAGGCTACTCGTGCCCAGCCAGGACCTGCCGAGACACAAGCAGCCCAGTTGTCTGGTGCATTGCTGTAGGCACTGACGCGGTTTGTTTTTCCTTTCTAGCCGAGAGACACGCTGGCTGCCCCTGCGTCACAGCTTCCGTGGACGATATCTATTTTGAGCACACGATTAGGTAAATGCCTTACTTCCCTCTCTGGCTGTTATGCTAGTTTGGGCGGGGGGGAGATCTTTTCTTCTGCTTTGCACGCAGCAAATATTAAAGACCTGGAGTCTGGGTGCTGCAAATTCATCCCTTCTGCTCTATAGAGATGAAACCTCATCCCAGTCCAGCACACGAGAGCAAGGGAGGAGCAGGGCCACGGAGGCTCGAACCTGAACGTGTGTAGAAGACCTTGTAACCCACCCAACAATTAGGAACCGGATTCCTTCTGAGACCTGCTGACGGACCGCTCTCTGTTGTTTATGTCCTAGTGCCACTTCCCTTATTTTCCTGCTTTTCCCTCGTAATCCATCTCCTCCCTCTTTTTTTTTTTTATTTTTCAAGGAATCCGTTCCAGTTCCTGGTCCAAAAAAATCAGTCTTATAAAAGACACAGCTGTAGCGTTTCTTATTCACGGGTCTCCAACCCCTTTGTGGCTCTTAACTTTACCCAGCACCTTCCCTAGAGATGGGGAGTAAGCTTACCCAGGGATTATCACTTCAGCCGCAGCTGAGATGCAGCCACCTCTGGGAAGGAATACAACAGCTGTCTTGCATACAGCAGTTTAATGTTATAGCTTACATGAAGTTGTGAAAAATGCCTTTTTTCCCTCAAATGCTTGCCTCCATAAGTCATGTTGAATGGAATGGTGAACTTCCTTTTTTTTTTTTGCCTTTTGTAATCCTAATGGCCTGTGCCTAATGCATCCTGCCGGGGAGAGCCGGTAGCCCTCTTATGCCGTTCTGTACAGCACTGAGCATGCAACACAGGGGCTGGTTAAGAAGACGATGGTGGGAAGTCGGTGCTCCTTTTTAAGGGGTTTGCTAAACCACTTCCAATGAAGTTTCTGGATATTGAGTGTGAGCAATTGGAGGTGCTTCTTCCCTGTGAATGTTGGTAGCTCTGAGTTTTTAGTGCTGTCTGATTTAAAGGTTGGTTTTGGGGTGAGGTGGTTGAGCCAGCTTTGGCAATAAGTAGATTCTAGGTATAGAGAAGACTTTCCATATTGGATGCTGTCTCTGTGCTTGCCAAACCGAACTCACAGTGTCCCTGAGTTCACCATATAGCTTCTGTCTCCTTTCCAGAGCATGCTTCACAGCTATTATCGCCACTGTTGTAAGAAAAGACAGCTGAATGCGGCATGTGCCTTTCGACACCCAGGTGCACAGAACTGTTAAGTGTTGCAGATGGTTAGTAGTTTGTTGAGGATACTTTTATAAACCAGGCTCAGTGCTCGCCTGCTCCTGAAGGTACCAAGCACATGCAGCAGCTTTATACGTTCTGGGCAGTCCAGCCTACTAGGGAAAACCTGGTGCTAATTAATTTAATGGTAATGAATGAATTAGTTGATGGAAATGCTTGATAGGCAAAGTGGTGCAGGCAGCAGAGGTGACCTGAAACTTGACCTTGGTCTTGACTTAGTTGGAGGCTCAGTTTGTTCTAGCAATGAAGCTATTGCCTCTGTACTTCTGATCCCAGGCCAAACCTCAACCAAGAATTCGTAGGAGAGGTTATACTTACATTTCCCGCTCAAGTTGAACTAGAAAGTATAGCACCAGGAACTGTGCTCATCTGTTCTCATCAGCTGCTTAGGTCAATTATGTAGCCTTGAGATCTTTGGAAGAATACCCTCCACCTATGTGGGTGTCTAAAGACATCATTGAAATCTTTGGGCATCTCATTACAAGCCAGCAGTTGCTGAAACAGGTTATTCTGCGGCAAAATCTAACCAAGCAGCAATGAGCTATATCAAACCACTCCGCTATACCCAAGAGATTCAGAAGGGGGTACCACTCGTGTCCTGATGAGACTTTAGACCAAAGGCTTTTCCAGTGTCACTGCTGAATTGCTCCTGTGGGCCTGTCTGCACTAGGAAAGTCTCTGCTGCAGAAGCGAGGTTGGCAGAGCCTCCTGAACATGCAGGATACACCAGCATCATGCCACCACTTCCCAGAACAGCAAAGCTGACCAAGTAGGGGGGCTGGGGTGGTCTGTAGTGTAACTTGGGGTAGGCGAGCAGGGACCAGCGTAGTAGGTGCAACAGAGCTGTTTGTGCCCCCACCCCACAAGTGTCCATGGCAGAAGCAGCTCCACAGTGATGCTTGTGCAGCAGCTGGGTGCAGTGACACCACGTTGCTGCTGTAGGAGTGACAGCCAGAGCGGGCAGACCATGTCATGGACGCACACGTGCACACATGTCTGTCTCTTTTTCTTTTTCTTTTCTTTTTCCCTACGCTCCTAGCTGGGAAGCTGTGTGCCAGCGCTCTGCAGCGCACACCTGGCCGGGGTTACAGAGGGAACATTAACACTTGCACACTTTTGCAGCTATGCCAGTCAGTAAAATGTAGACAAATGATGTCTAGACAGCTCAGGGAATAGGAGTGGCTGTGGGGGCCATGCCCCTCCCTGGGGACAGGGCTTTCTCTCTGTCCTAGGCAGACAGAGACAAAAGTTACTCCTTTGACAGCTGGTCGGTGGCCTGAGTGAAAAGAATTGGGGAGCGCGGTTCGTTACCTAGGTTATCCTTGTTCTGGTCACAGCAGAGAAACCAAGGATTAGCGAGATGAGAAACAAAGGCCCTGCTACTCCCAGAGACACGCGCTGCCTCTGCTCAGGCTGCTAGCTCTTAAGTAGATAAATGGGAGACATCTGTCTTGAGAGCTATCGTTTTGACACCTCTCACCGGTCCTACGCTCACATTAAGCCCTGAGCAAAAACACAAATTGAATCCGTGATTGTAACTAGTGGGATTTTTAAAAAATTGAGTTATTAAAGGCTTGCGAGAGATTTTGAAAGATGAGGGTTGGGGTTTTTTTTGGAATCTTCCGCTAATCTTTTGCTAATTATGTTAATGAACCTCTATTTATTTGATAGGGTAAAGGGATAAATGGGTGAGTGATCAAGTTAAAATATTTTTATTGCAACGATTCTGTGTTTTCTCTGTGCCTCGCGGGCTCCGACATAATCGTTTTAAGGCTGGCTGTTTCTGTAGGTTAGGAAGGACTCTTGTCCCTTCGCTGTGTAGATGGCTAGTAAATAGGACGCAGTAGGAACATGCAGCCCTGCTGAGATACGGTAGTTTGGGGCTTGTCGACCGGGGGACCCTTGCGACATTTAAAGATGAACCAGGTATTGGGGTGAGGATTGTGGTCGTAAGTTAAAGCACATTCAGCTCGGGGGTGGAGGTTCGCACTAAGGAAAGACGTGGGTCTGGATCGGTGCAATCTAGTTGCACTCAGCAGGGTGAGAACAGATGCAATCCTGTGGATGTTACACTGTTAGTGCAAGCACAAGCAACTTAAAGTACAGTGAAAGCTTGTGGGGATTTACTGACTACCCGTTCTTACCCTGGGGTAAATGGAAGGTAACCAACCCATGATAGTTGAGCCCTCAATGAAAGGGGATACGTTCCTGTGGGTTAAGCTTTCATTTACTACGGGGCAAAAATATGAGGAGCACCTGCAAAGGCCAGCAGCTCTAGTTGTGAATGAATCTGGGGGCTCTCTTGTTGCCCAGAAGGATGATACTTTGATATCTAGGGTAGCAAGTATGGGAACATGAGATTCGCTCTTTGCCTTGACGGGGTAGATTGGAGATGAGCCCTTTCTGGAAGAGCACTTCATTTTCTGGAGGCATTTGCAGTAGCGAGGGAAGGAGATGTTCCCTCAGAGGGTCGCTGAAGTTAATCCTCGCTTGTTCCTCCATTCAGACATGAGCAAGGTGGAAAAGCACAAGCTGGGACGGTGTCGCTGGGTTGCTGGGCAGATGTCTTCAATTCATGCTCTACCCATCTGTGGAAAACCTTTTGAGATCTTTAATGACTTTAATGCTTGATGCAAACAAGGGTTGATCACAATTAAAACGTGCAACAGAAGCAAATCTGCTCAGGGAGAAACTTTTGACTGAAAACTACACTCCCTAAAAAGGCCCAGCCAGTTGCCTTATTGGAAGCTTCCTTCATCCTGTTTCTTTAAGCTGGGAAGAATGAGATGCTGCTGCTTTCGGCAGGCCAATGGGAGACCATCAGTTCACCCACCCTATAGTTTTGGTTGCGGTGGCGCGCTCTCTGACTTCATATTCCTTTCCTTAGTCTGTGTGTACGACCCCCCCCGAGTCAAGAGAGGTGAGCAGTTGCTTTCCAGGATGACGGGTCACAAGTGTCATGTGTATCTGCTGGGAGGAAGCCAGAATTCCCCTTTTGCAAAGTAATGCTCGTGCTGCTGCCAGCTTGTCTTGGCCTGGGAGCTGGAAAATCTGACTTGCTTGCTGTGAGGCTTCCTCTACTAGGAAGCTTGAATTTGAGATTCCTATTTTAAAAGACCAGGACAAGTGATATGATTCTGACTGGTCAGTGCAGACGAGGACAAGTCTTCCTCGTGTGTGGCTTCACGTCATTAGTTATGACGTAAAGGCTATGCTTTATGCATGCCTACGGAGGACAGGGCTGAGCACAACATGTCCTCTTTGACACTTGGCCAGGATTGTGTCTTCCAACTCACTGTGAAGAAGGGTGTTTAAGCAGGATTCCTTCTAGTGAAGACAAGACCCAGTTAAATTCCCCAGTGGTGAGGTTATGTTGAAAAATTGAGAGAAAGCAGCTTGTTAAAGAGCTTAACACCTTCCTATAAAGCTCTTCTTAGCCAGGGAGGGGTGTGTGTGTGTGTGTGTGCATGCATGCACCTTCCTATAAAGCTCTTCTCGGCCAAAGAGGAGTGTGTGTGTACATGTTTGTGTGTGCATGCGTGCACCCTCCTATAAAGCTCTTCTCAGCCAAAGAGGGGTGTGTGTGTGTAATCCAGAACTCAGTAACGCTTATGACTTGTCTGACCTACTTAAAAACTCTGGTAGACAGAAAAGCTAAAACCACCTCCAGTCTTTTCTGCTGCATTTCCACTCTGGAGCAGTAGCATAGGGGATAGGGAGGGACTGATGATGCTCTGATTTTCAGTAGCTGATTTTGATGCAAGCAGAGTCCTCCGACAGCACTTGGAAGTCCTGGCAGAGAAATCCAGCCTACTGGGAATCCATCCCAAGCCAGGGAAGGAAGGACAGACCTGTGATCTCATATACAGTCACTGTATGCAATGCTGCTAGTCGCAGTGGCCTAGGCTCTGTCTGGGAACACCGCAGAGGAGATGCTGCCCCTGTCTGAGGGGTGAGGTCCTTTCTGGTCTAATATGCTGCATAATCAAGCGCAATCTGCGATGGCATCCTCAGTGGGGAGGCTGAGGTCCTCCTGCTGCCCACGGAGGTGGGAGTAAACCATTTGAAGCTCTCGCACAGTGGTAAAGACCGTCTAATTGTACGCGCGGTCCCTGCTTTTCGGGCATGGGCTCCACTTGACGCATGTAGGGAGCCTGTAATTCCAGGCAAACGCTCCTTGGTTCGTGGTGGGACTTAAAGCCAGAGCCGTGAGCGCTAGAGCAAGGCCCCTTCCTGCCTGAGCCCAAGCAGAGGCAGAGGTGGTAGAGAGGAAACATTTTGTGCCAAACCCTGCAGCCAGGTCTGAGTTAGGACCCCTGATGATTTGTTTGCCAGCACTCGCATAGGCCGGGTGTTCTCCGTTCCTAGAGCAGATCCTCAGGGTGGGACGAGGAGGGGACACAATATTATGGGCTGAGCTGGAATATAGCTGTGCAGCACACTCTTCACGTAGTTGTGGATGAATCTACCTGAAGCAAGACACTACTTCAAGAACCTCATCGACTTTGATTTTACTGATGCTTCGGACCTCGGGAGGCAGAATTGAGCTCTGTGGACATTTTTATTACACTGGTCCTACCTTCAGCAATTGCTACTGCAGGGCTGTTGGCATTACTGATCGCTGATCTGCCGACGGAAGCTATCAGACCCTTCTGGGTCAATAGTCTGACCCCTTGGAAAGCTGCATCTGTCCACAGCTGCAGCTGGTTCAGTGGGCTGCAAGCATTGCTTAAGGACGTCCTGGGGAGAACTTGAATCTTAACTGGCTTGAGTTCTCCTAGTCTTATATTTTAACTAGACTCCCAGGGGAGAGCTTGCTTCAAAGTCCACAGAAACCAGAGGAGCCTTTGCATTATTTCCAGCAAGCCTTGGATCAGGGCCAGAGCCGGTTGGCTTCTTCGTGTGCATTTCATTTCCCTTCCCATACGCCCATGAAGGGAGAGAGACCCACGTTTTAAAAGGCAGGAAAATGTGATTGTAAAACCACAGGGCTCAGCAAAGGATGTTGGGGGAAGGGGAGGTGGGGATGGCATCAGGTGCAGGACCTGAAATGACTCTTCTTTTATCTTTTAGCAAATAACTGACTGACTAGCTTGCAAATGGACAAGACCCCTTGGTGTATGCCTCGGTGTGTAGGTGTGTAAGGGACTTGTCTTTGGATCTATCTCAAGAAGAGAACTACAGGAGCTATTTCATGCACCCTTAACCAGCCCGCAGCTTTTATAGCAGAGGGCTATATCAGTCGATAAGAAGCAATAAGTGGAAAGATAAAGTTTTATTGGGTGTAATGGGGTTAGGTGCCTTCGGAGTCCCTGACCCTTCAGAGCTGTACATGAAGCAATCAACAGCAAAAATCAGAATGCAAACTGCTTGAGACCGTTGATTAAACACTGTACATCGAGTGAGGCACGTGGTCAGCTGCGTTCCTGGTTGTCCCATCTCCTCTTCCTGGGATCCTCCCACTCGCACACCCTTTGAATGTGCATTCAACTCCTGCACCTAACTATAAAGGTGGCCTTTGAGCCCCTGGAACCAAAACCCGTGTCTTGTGATCTTGTACAGCTCCCACAAGGGCCTTGATCCTGGCTGTAGCCTGCAGGGGTGATAGTCACTCTACATGAACCCAGTTACAAAGCAAAAAGAGGTGCAGGTCCTCCCTAGTGGTCAAAGTAGTTCTGCACGTGTACAATGTACGCTGTCTCTCTGTGTATATATTTTTACCCAAACATTGCCTTTCTTTTGTATCAGACAGATGCATATAATATCTCCTTGGCAACACCATGGGAAGGACAATTTCTGGTAGGAACAACTGCAAAAGTGAAAGCAGTAGACTTAGACTTGTTGCTAGCCCTAACCTAGTGACATTGTGAATAGTCGCATTAACCTGACTGACATGAGCACTCAATACCTACCAGCTTTTACATGCACCGAGGCAGTTCTCTTAATCTTTTAATGTTTCAGTAATCCTCAGATTAACTTGGCGTTGGCATAAAAGTTGTTTTCACTGGCGTCTAAGGGAGCTGGTGTTCCTAAGGGGATATGATTGATTGAGAGAGCCATGCATGGAAACTGTAGGGTGAGCTGGCTGTTCACTGCGCTGGCTTGCTGAGAAAATGGATGGCTGGAAATCCCTTCTCCCAGACTTAAGGACCCACTTCTGTGAGCAGCTGATTGTTTCCAGTCTCCCCAAACCAGTAGAGATGGAGGCCACTTTGTCCCTGACACAGTTGGCGCCCCTTACTTGGTGGTGGTAGCCCCCAGTTGAGAACCACTGAGGTAAGCTGAGGCAGTGCAACGCTGCTTCTCAACGGGGGCTGCCTCCAAATTCAGAAATGTTGTGGAGGTGCTGTGACTCTGATAGGGTTGTGAACCCCTGCTTTAGGCACGGACAGGTCCCACCCAGGCGGGGTACAATTTTACACCCTCTCCTCGCTCACAAGCTTGATGCAGCCGTCACCCCTGGGAACTGCACTGCCAGCCCGTGCCGTGGTATGGGCTGTGCCGTGTACTCGCGCCACGACTGTAATGCAGCAGGGTCCGGCACCCACTGCTGTACCGCTTCAAGTCACACTTAAGATGACTGTAACTTAAAGTGGTTTTATGGGAGGAACATGTCCCTCTTTTCTTAGGTTTGGTTTTGGGTATAGCCAGTTTCCCCGCTATGGTCTAGCATTCTCCACGGTCTGTTCACACAGCAAGGAAGGTAAGAAAAATGACTGAGAAACAAGGACAGTGGGGTTGTAAATCCCCAAAATACAAGTGGGGGCAGTCGAGGAAGGGGTTGGATCTGAACCCGCTTTGAAAAACTGGACTAGATTTCAAGCTGTGTGCCTAGTCTTGAGGGGTGGGGGATGTATGAAAATCGGTAGTTCGGGTTGTGTGCATCTCAGCTTTGGTAGCTGAAATAAGTGGAGCTGAAAGAAGTAGTCTTAACTGTCATGCACTGGGGCACAGGAAACACTAAGGTTGTGTATTCAAACTTACCTGAGCACTTACTGAGGCATGAACTGACAGTGGCATTAACAAAAGATTTTTGCATTTAATTTTCTAGCATCTTTCTTTTTATTTCCTTCCAAAATAGGGAAGGAATATTCCTGTTTTCATCAAGCAGTTGGCAAAGACTAGCCCATTTTGATCAATGATGCTGGTTAACTGCACTTACAGATTTAACAGCCACTGATTTGTTAGCCTGAAAGGGTCGGTGTGCGCGTGAGTGTGCGTGCACACGTGAGTATGTGTGTGCATGCATAGCTGTCTGTGGATACTTAAACTCGACTTAAAACCTTGCTAGAGAAGCTATTGCATTTGTTATTGCCTTGGAGAAAGGGGCCACTTTGTCTAAAAGGACTGCTGGTTTCCAGTTTTTGTGGTCTCTTTCTCCAGCAAGTACAACTGGCATCCAAAGTATTCGAGAACAGGCCTTGTTAATAAATACACTCCTGCTGGGTAGACAGGAGAATTCCAGATGTGGAAGCTAAATCGGCTCCGTCTCGGTGAAATCTGACCTGTCTCCTCTCCCACCTTTCCTGACGCGGCCTATGCCGTTCCTCCCTGGGACTCCTGTGACTGCATATTAAATGGCAGGATGTGGCTGTGTCCCCTGCACGCTTGCATTAATCACAGCAGGTACCTTTCAGGCTGGGCAGAGAAGCCAGCTGTTACGTTCCTACCCAGAGTCGCAGCCCAAGACCTGGATACCATTTCAATGTAAAATTACTCAAGCATGAAATCTCATCTGTGAGCCCTCTCTGTTGTACTGGAAAAGGACATGAGGACTGGGCCCAGTCGCCTCTCTGTGCTGGGGCCCATGGAAGAGCCTTTCCCATTCATAAATCCCTAGGATACCTATGGTTCCCTACCCCCTCCATGACCTGTCCTGGTGACCCTCATGCACAGTCCCAAGGAAGTCAGAGTAGCTGCTAATAGGACATCCGCTATTGTTTTCTGGAAGCCGGCTATTTTGCCGCATAGACCTTAACTGCAGCACTGTCGGGGACTGGTTGCCAGGGAGGTGGAACTGCTTTTTAGGTGAATGTGTGTTTTGTACATGTGGGCTGTTTTCCCTCTGATCCCACAGTAACACCTTTTCCGATTTTTAAAATTTTTTTTTTAAGTTTTGTTTTTTGTTTTGTTTTTCAGCGTTGGGCAAGTTGTGAACATCAAAGCAAAAGTAAACCGAGCCTTTAACTCTAGCATGGAGGTTTGTATGCCTTACCCCATTACCTGCATCCTCTCCTGCTTCTCTGTCCACACAATGAACACTTGTATTAGTGGTACTACTGACCCAACCTTCCTTCCTTTCCCACCCATCATTGTGGCAGTGACAATGGGGCTGAGCGATGTCTTGCTGCCCATTCGATTTCTACAGTCCAGTTTTCTGTGATCCAGGTGCTCTGGACACACCTCCCTTGGCCTGGATCTGCAGTGCCTAGGTTTGCAAAGTGGTGTCCCATCCAAGAGCTAGCTAAGTTCAAGGCTGCTTAGCATCCAAGATCAGGTGCATTTAGCTCAATGTGGCTGCATATATACCTATTTAGAGGTCATTCTCTTGTTCTTTTATCTGTTTATTGTGATACTTTTAATGCTGTAAGAATCCCTGAAGAGCCTTTTTTCTCCTGCTGCCCCTGATGTCTGCTGACTCCCAGTCGTTGACTTGTTTCAGTTACTTTGCTTGGGGAGAAACAGTCTGATCTGGAGTATTTGGCTTGCTTTGCTCTCCAAGGAATTAGTGCTGTGATCCCATCACTAGAAAGCAGCAGGACTCTTCAAGCAATGGTTGCTCTCACTGTTCCCCATCTCAAACAAATTGCTGTCCCTCAGTATGGGAACAGAGGTCCTGTGTCAGTGCATCCTCTCCATATCCTGCATTATTTGGGGAAGGAAGGTTGTGACACTTCCCAGGTTCATTTATTCCACCTCCTTTTATTCCATAGGAGCAGTTGAAGCCATTGTGAATTGACTGGTCCTGTGTAGTTCAGTGTCTCTTTTGGACTCCATTCCAGGTTGGGATCCAGGTCAGCTATGAAGATCTCTGCAGCGGCGAGCAGTGGAACGTGTGCAAAGCTTATGCTACCTTTGTTGCACAAACCACATCAAACACTAAGGTAAGAGAAGACCCCCTCCAAAGCTAGAGCTGCTGTCACTTCTAGTTCTGGGTCATGGGGAAGAAATCAAGTTGCTGGCATTGTGTGGAGCTGCTTCCAGGGTCTGCCTTGAGATCTCTTGCAAAGATTTCCATGGTTGTCATCAGGTGTTGGGTGACTCACGGTTGTCATCAGGTATTGGGTGACTCAGTATTTTGATCTTGACTTTGAATATCCCTAATGTGGCACCTTGAATGGTACACACCTGGCGTGACACTTGCAACACTGCATTTGAATTGTTGGCTCTAACGGAATAAGTCTCTTGCTTGTACTTTTGCAGCATTTATCACAATCCTTTGGTGTGGAGGTATGTAAGAGGATCCACTAGGTTGTCTTCTATTGAGTGTGTGTGTAATAACTGTCAGCCTGGGTCTGACTGGCCTTTAGGTGTTACCCTACTGCAAATGTGAAATAATAATACTGCAGGATTTGCTGGACATCTGTATAAACACTTTTTTTGACTAGCTGCCTCCCTAGCTGGGCCCTGTTTATAGTGAGGCCTAGATTCTCAAAGGGTTGTTAAGTCTCTCTATAAATATTAACAAACAAATGGCATTTCTGTGCTTTTCCTGAAGCACTCAGGATTCAAATATTCTTGTAATAACTACACTTACTTCCTGACCCCTGGTGGTTATTAAAACCCTACAGTGCAGGTGCCTGGAGGAGAGCCACGGTGTCCTAGCCAAATAGCAATTTGGGGAATGTTTTTTTAACCAAACTCCTCCAGCCAGTTGAAGCAACCTCCACTTCCCGTCCCAGGTCAGTGTGTGGTAGTCAGCCAGCTGCCATGTAGCACACAGCTTTCCAAATTCACATCAGTAGCTGAAGGAGGGGTTTCTTTAAGAGAAGGATGCCTGAGACTCAGGAGATCCAGAGTGTAATCCTGGTTTTGCTTCAAGTCTCATCGCCTGTAGGCGAGTTGTTTCATGCCACCCTGGTGCCTCCTTGAAACCAGGTTGGCCTTTCCCTACCTCGTACACAGGTGTCTTGTGGCGTATCAGATTATTATAGCTCTGACTGATACGGAGGCAATGTGGCCTAACAGAGCAGGGCACTGGCCATGAACTTGGATGCCCAGTTTGATGCCCAGCTTTGCCTCTAACTTGTTGAGTGATGGCTAGTCTCTATGCTTTTATTTTCATCCTTTGCCTCCTCTATTTGATCATAAGATCTCCAGGCCAGGGGTTGTCTCTTGCTGTGTGTCTCTACAAAGCCTGGCACAATAGGGCCTTGGCCACAGTTGAGGTCTGTATATGCTACAGCAATACAGGTCATTGTTCGTATTGGTAAAGAGCACCATGGTCCTCTGATGAAACAGGCTTTGGATATAAAGGACGTATTGATGCTGCGAATACTGTGCAGTTGGGCTCTTTTGGAAGATGGTGTCATGGAGGAGCTGCCCCTTATAGAAAAGTTTTCCGGTTCACCCAGGACATTGGGGCCCATGACTAGAAGTATCATCTAGACCAGGGTCCCAGACCTCTTGAACCAAGGCAGTGGACCACTGTGCACTCTTCCTGATGTGTGACATGGCAAACGGGGAAGCTCCGTGCAATCAGCTACACATGCCCTGTGTTTTTCCACTCTTCCTACAAAGCAGCTTCTGCTTGCCACTGCTGGAGACCAGACTCTGAGCTAGGTGGACCTTTGGTCTGGCTTGGCATGACCCAAGTTTGCCACCTGCAATGGTGCATTCATGGTTTGGGAACCACTGAGATGCATGAGCTCTCTAGATCAGAGATGTCCATCTTTTACTGCCACGTACCCTGTGGGCCACACCAGCAGGAGCCACATACTACACAGGTCATACCAGCATGACCCATGGGCCCTCCAGGCTGCACCCTGCATGGTCCCTCCTTCTCCCACTCTACCAGGTACACACTGGCACCCTAGTCTTACCCTCAGGTCCCTGGCTGCAAGCTTTGCAGGCACCATGGGCTGCACTGCATTGCATTGCACTGTCTGTTGTGTGGGGGCAGGAAGTAGGAGCTGGAGGGGGACAGAAACCCTGGCTGCTACTGCAGCTGGAGCAGTGGGGAATCAGCAGCTGGGTGGGAAGCCAGGGGGCACAGATTAACCCTTTACAGGCCACCAGTTGGACAGCCCTGCTCTAGATAAAGCCTGGTAGTGATGTTTTACATGCTCCTCAGGGTTCCCGTTGAAGTGTTTCCCTGGGAAACAGCCTAGGTAGGAGCAAAGCTGAATACAGACTCTGCCAATCCCTCTGAGGCTCTACTGTCCTGTCCCTTTGTGCCTAGATTAAACTGAAGCCAGTGATTCCTCAGACAGAAGAGGAGAAGACCGAATACAGCATTGCAGCCGAGCGCCGCCGCATGAGGCTGGTCCACACTGATACCATCAAGGATCTTCTTAGTAACAGCTCCTTCCAAGCTGGTAACTTATCCTGTGGGTCTGTCCTCCCTCTGTCCCATGGGAGTCTGTGCCGGGCATTGGCCTGATTGCCTTGAGCTGGGGACAGAGAACAGTCTGGGCACATCTGTCTGCAGCAAAGCAGTTTCACATCTGGCATTTGCTTATAAAACCCTGGAGTTTGGAGGTGGTTTTCCATGCATGGCAGACCACATGCCTCTCCCAGTATCCCTGTGAAGCGGGGCACTAAATATTGTCCACAGGCAAACACATAAAGTGAACTTGCCATTGCTACGCAGCTACTCGCTGGTAGAGATGGGGCAAAAACGTGGCCCTTGTAGCTGTCAGCTCTGTATACTGTTCTCCAGCCTTTGATCTCTGTCAAGCGTCTAACAAGCCTGGCCTGTACCCCAATCCTGTGAAGTGCTAATTGTTTATTGAGGCATTGTTACGTTTTTGGCTTGGCTTATTACTTTCACCAAAGGGCTTATTGGTGCCGCCCCGTCCTGGCAGGCTCCTGGGAGGATGGTCTACAGCACAAGGTGGCACAGCAGGGCCTTGTTACAGGCTTTACCATTGACCTGGTTTTGAGCAACTTCTGCTGCCCTCTCTTCTTACCCAATGGGGTAGAACAGCTGTGTTCAAGGCCATTTGCTAACATTAGCAATCGGCTTGAAGTCTCTTGGGTGGGACATGCCATTAGGACCAAGTGGCGTTTGGGTGGCACATGCCATTAGGACCAAGTGGGGATGTTAGGCCAGGCTGCAGAGGCTAGCCAGGCCTGATCCCTGGGCCGAGGGTGCATGTGAACCAGTTGCTCGGAGCAATGGAGAACGTTCCCAAGGACGGTCTTGCCCTACCCATCATGTGCTCGTGCTCTGCTCACGCCAAGCTCATAAATGAGGCAGTGAAGCTACCCTGAAGGGCTGGTCCATCCCCCCCCCCACTTGCACGCATGCGCACACACACACACACTCCCACACTCTGCTTTTGAGCCCCCTGTCTGTGTGCTTGAGATTTGCACCAGGGAGGAGGAGGAGATTTTCCTCATTTCCAGGTCTGGCCCAGGTAGAGTGGGTTGGCAGGACCTGCTTCTTTGTGGCCCTTTCAAGAGCTCTGTGAAAGGTGCATAGCCATGTTTTACTCCATGGGTTCAATGGGTACAAGGTCTCCAGGCCCCGTATTAAGGAAACCTGGTGTTTTCTTTGAGTGGGGGAAAGGTTCATAGGTAGCCCTCACCCGACCGCATAGTAGGTGTTACACAGGTGAAACAGGGAGTTGTTCTGGATTCAGTGTGGCTGTGGGCTGGGAAGTGCTCAGGCATTGTGGGAGAAGAGGGGACATGAGGTTTTTGTAGACAATGGTCAAGCAATGACTGACACCACTAAGCCTTTCATCAGCCTAGCAGGCCCCTTTTTTCATGCTGCTGTGATAAGCCAGTGTGTTTCTGCCACCCCAGAGCGTGAGACCAGAGACTGCAAGACTATGGTGCCTGCTGGACAGACCCGGGTGGAGAGCGTGGAGCTAGTGCTGCCCCCTCATGCCAATCATCAGGGAAACACCTTTGGTGGGCAGATCATGGCCTGGATGGAAAACGTTGCCACGATAGCAGCAAGGTGAGGCTTGGGTTCCTCTGTTAAAGGGCAACTGTCGGCAGGATCTTTTGCCTGGGACGGGGGTCCAGCTGCATATGCTCTGTGTGCCTTTCATTCCTGTGGTAAGCATTACTGCATAAGACATAGTACTATAGCAGGGCACAGCCACCCCATACAGCAGTTTGGGAGGCCATTGCAGGGTGTCCTGCGATTGGAGTGATACAGGGAGTTTAGGGTGGGTGCAAAATAATGACCTGGCCAGGATTCGGGCCCCAGGTTGCAAGGTGCTAATTCCCTCCTACACGTCAAAAACGTGCTGTGTTTCATGTGGTTTCCTGACTTGAAGTGGCCTGGACCTCAGGTTTCAGTTTTATCCAAAGACGCAGAGCCTACAACCGGACAATAACTCGACAGCTCATTTAGATGTGGGGTGCTATTAACTCTGAGAGAGGAGAGCTACCACTTTGTTGCCAGCAGTCCTTTGTAGTGACCTCAACTTGTGGATCTTGTGTCTCCTGCTAGGTAGGTCCAACCCTTGCACTGTGAGGTGGGGCAGGCTCCTCTTGCCTTCTCCAGGCTATTGGGTCTGCAGCCACCCAAATCTTGAACAGGTTCGCTGGCCAAGGGTTGCCAAATTTAAATTTTGCCCGCTTCTGTTGGATATGAGAGGGAACTTTTTAATGATGAGGGCGATTTAAGACATTGGTAGGAGAGATTATGGGATCTCTGTGCTGGGAATTGTTAAGGGCAGGTTAGTCAAACATTGGTTTGGGATGGTATAGACAGGGATTATCCTGCCCTGAGCAGGGGGATGGACTAGATTTGGCATCTCAAACCCTCCCACCCTTTTTCTATATTTCCACAAAGTCTTGTCATGATGCCATCCTCATTTTGGAACCAGAGGCTGTAACCTGTTGCTATATGAGGTCCAAAACACATTGAATCATTGAATCACAGAAGTCGGGTCAGAAGGGACCTTGTAGATCTTCAAGTCTGACCCCACCTGGGCAGGAGAAAAACTGGGCTCCAATGACTCTAGCCAGGTAGGCATCAAGCCTCCTCTTAAAGACCCCCAGGGTAGGAGCCAGCACCACTTCCCTGGGAAGTTGGTTCCAGATCCTAGCTGCCCTGACTGTGAAGTAGCGCCTCCTGATGTCTAGTTTAAACCTCCTCTCCAACAACTTGTGGCCATTATTCCTTGTTACCCTGGGGGGCATTAGGGGAAACAAGGTCTCTCCCAAACCCTTCTGGTCCCCCCTAGTGAGTTTATAGACGGTCACCCCTGACCTGTTCCAATGATGCAACCTGACCTCTAACACAGCGAGGCCTATTGACTATTGTGAGATCCCAGATGTCAGACCAACCTGATTGCCCTTTATGATCAGGTCACAAAAGCATTGGATGCAGGTGACACTGTGGACGTAGTCTTTCTGGACTTCAGCAAGGCCTTTGACACCGTCTCCC
>NW_017728907.1:55163222-55192707 GCF_001723895.1 Crocodylus porosus
CGGACTCAATGATCTGCTCAGGTCCCTTCCGACCCTAGAAACTGTGAAACTATATCCAGGAGGGATGGGAACACCCGGCTGCCCCAGATTGAGTTAGTTGGCTGTTGTTATACTTCCTTCTGTCAACGTATGGGAAGCATAATCCACATGGGTTGGCTGTAGCAGTATGTCTCCCATAAGGGACTCTTGCCATGTGCATTGAAAAGCACTTGTGTTGTGGTGCTGAGCAGCGTTTCTGTACTCTGCCCCAATAAGCGACCTTGTGCTGTCTCTTGATCAGGGGCAGATTTTTAGTGGGTGCTGTTGTGATCTTAGAAACATTTCTTTCTAAACCTTGGAGGAGGTCAGAGACTAACACCATTTGTCTTGGACCAGTCAGCATGTGTTTAGTACATGGCACCACAGAGGCAGCAGTTATGGCTTGTGGATGGTCCCCTGTGTACTATTCCTTGGGAAGGGAAGTAGTGAGGGAGTTAAGTGCTTTATCCCAGTTTTCTCTGTCTATCCTTGCACATGGGTTTTGAACTTCAGATGCTAACTCTGAATATTCTAGCTAGCATTCGCTGAAAACCAAGTAGTTGCTATTCCAAATTGATGGGGGAGCATGAGCTGTGGTCCCGGAACAGCTATACTTGAAGGGTTTGAGTTCAGATTTTAAACATACTTTTCTGCATCTACTTAATTATAAAATGTATTTAATGTATCCAAAGTTCCAGGCACATTGTGATGGACTAGACAGTGCGATGATACCATCAGCCAGACAGTTACGTTCTCACTTCCGTGCCAAAATAAATGTGGGCCCAAGTCCACGTCTTCACTTGGGCTCCAACCAAGTGCTAATGCTGCAGTGCGGTACCCAGAGGAAGCTATGCTGTAAAGCTGTGTTGTGGGCAATATGTTTTAAACCAAGCTCCTTTCCTTCCCTGACTCTGATGAAGGGAGGATTAAGGCTTGTATGGCCTTTGAGAGGAATAGGATGGTTTGAGTGTGCCCTTCTCCCCTTGTCAGAGAATGGCTTGGAAAGACCTGTCTTGATGACCTACTGGGAGAACTGTGCCAGGTTTCCATCCTGGTTGCACTCACCCTAGACTGGATGATAAAATGATGCTTTTCCATTGCATGAAATGATGATTAGCCATGATGTTGGATGGGAGGGACAAGAGATTTAAGGCTTAACCAAGAGGGATGCTTAGACGGATGAAAACGGAGGGGTAGATGGACCTCAGCCGCAGCCTTTCTGAGCAGATAGGAGCAGAAAATTGGTTGAAATATCTAAGGCTTGCTGGGTACGGTGTAATGGGAAAAGCTGGCCCAGCGTTAAAACATATTTTGGTTCTGAGCTCTTGTCCTTCGGCGGAGACCACTCGACTGCATTTGCTGTTTCATCCACTACAGGCCGGCAGGCCACAGCTATCTGTACGGTGTCATTAGGTCAATGTTTTTCCCCTTTTTGATACCTTTTGTAATCTGATCTTGTTCCCATCCTACAGCCGGCTGTGCCATGCTCACCCAACTCTGAAGGCCATAGAAATGTTCCATTTCAGGGGACCGTCTCAAGTCGGGGACCGCCTCCTGCTAAAAGCTATTGTTAATAATGTATTCAAAAACAGGTATGAACCTAGCTGGCTCTGATGTGGGCTTGGAATAGATTGTGGGGGGGAAAAGTCAGAAGTTGGCTTTCTTTGTATTTGAAGATTAAACTGCTGGCTGATTGATTTTGCATGAGGGAAAAATGACTGAAAAGGGAGGTGGTGTTGATGTCATGTGCCCGTTCTGCTCAGTTTTGGTGCCTGAGCCTACGTAAGGAGACTAGGTCTGAATAAAGAGACATGATGTTCCCCACTAAATTATTGAACAAATTACTGACTCAGAAATCGGCTTGATACAGGACTTAAGGCCAGCTTCCAAGACTGAATTTGAATCAGCCTGGTTTAAAATCTAAAAACCTTTAAATGGGTTCAGGGCAGACCAAACAGGATAAACCTGTGGAAACAGGAGGTCGAAAGACCTATTTGAACCATCTTGTGTGTCATGACCAGTGACTGTGCATCTTCGTTTTAGTTCTGATATGGGTCTCATTTAAACATCAGAGGGAGGAAAAGTAGATTTCACTGGGAGTGTTTTAAACCAGACGTTATAGGGTCTCTAGCTCCTCTTGGAAACCATGCGTGTATCCAGTCCTACTTTTCTATGATTCTCTGAACTCCTTTTAAAATCCCTGGGAGTCTGTGATGAAATTTGCTGGTATCTAATCTTTGTGAGCAGAAAAGGTCCCACATGCCGAAAAGCAACAGCAAAAACCAAGGGGAGAAAAATTCATAAATTCATAAATTCCACTGTTTGTTTTTAACCAAAGTGTCAAATTTTCATGAAAATTTCATCAAGTTTCAACAAATTGAGCTCCCCCTGCTCAACTTTTCTTTCTGTTCACATCTCTTTGACCAAGCAGCTCTAATCCCAGGAGGCCTTTCTCAGGCTCCTGGGCAGATAGTGGTAAATAAGTAATGTATGGAAGGCCGGATTTCTTTAGCTAAGTCAGGGGTGTTGGTCTAAGGACATGGGCAGACGAGGTTCTTTGGGTAAATCTGATATAGTCAGTGGTTCTCAAATGTTTCTTAGACTTGAGGCACCCCTCGTTAGACTTGAGACTCCCTTGGAAAATCCCAGCTCTTAGTTTCACTCATTTTTTGACTACAGAAAAGTAATAGAGTGATTCTTCTATGCCAGAGAACTTGGAAAGGCCGCAGCAATTCAGAATATTTTTAATGCTTTAGATTCCTATTTGAAACCTCTGGCAGACGGGGTCCGTTGAGTAAACCCAATATCTTTTCTTAGACCAACTAAAATAGTTGGGGAAAATTCTTCTTTGCAAGCTTTTGGGTACAAACACCCTTCTTCAGGCTGAGGAAACCGCTGAGTTTTTATCCTGCACCCCTAACAGTGCTAACATTGTGTAGCACCCCACAGCACCCTTGAAAGGATCTCCAGGCACCCCAGGGTGCTACGACACTCTGGTTGAGAATCGCAGACCTAAGCAGTAGTGTTTCTTTGCAGCAGACACAGCATTTTATACGCTTCTGTTCTTGTTTTATATTCCCAGCATGGAGGTTGGGGTATGCGTAGAAGCCTACGGACAAGAAATGAAAGTGAGTCGAAGACATATCAACAGTGCCTTCATGACCTTTGTTGTCCTAGATGAAGAGGGCCAGCCCCGTACCCTTCCAGTGGTTGTGCCAGAACCTGGGGTAAGACTGGAAAACATAGCTGAGGCAGCCCAGAAAATGGCCTGGCTGCATCTGAGTCCCTTGTGTGGTGGTGCTCCTGAGGAGCAGAGTGCAGCTGAGCCTTGTTTTGTCCCAAGCTTTGAAAGGCTCTGATTTTATTGCCTTATCTGATTTTGTGCAAGACAAGTGCAGTTTATGATGATGGAAATCAAAGTGTTCAATAGCGAGGGAATTAAATGGATTGCTCTGTATAAATAATAATAGTAATAATAGTAATAATAATAAAATAAACCAGAGATTGAAATGTATTAGCCATGCAGGACTTAATAGAATATTGCTTACTCTTTTGATCTCATCTTTCTTGCCATTTACTGGAAAGAATGAAAATCTATTAGGCTGTTTAGTTTTCAGAGCCTCTTAAACCATATTTTACTTGCATGCCATTATGAAGGACATGTCATATAAACAGGTTTAGAACAAGCAGGTGTATATCTCAGGGTAAATCCCCAAAGAAGAGAGCAGCAAAGATATCTTCTGCTAATTTAATCTGGGGCCACATAGGTTTCAGTCATCAGGTATGCTGTGTTCATTAGCTGTATAAATATCATTGTGACCAGGGAGTACAGCAGGACTCAAGACCTTCCACTTTTGATGCTTTGCCTTGTTTAATTTTGATGGGTGGAACCAGAAGCTTATTACAATATAGGTGGCACGTGGCAGACTTTTATTTTTGACTGGGTAAGAAGCCTTGGGTTCGGGCACAGCAAATACTTGCACACCTCAGGACAGGTGCGCAAAGGTCATTGGGTGTCTAAAGGTGCCCACCTCTGCCCAACCAGCCTTGTAAAAGTCCTGAGCTCCCATTGAAATCTGCTGGGCTTAAGAACCTAGGAGCCCACTATACAACTGCAACTGCACCTCGAGTTTGGCCCCCTTGCACCTGACTCTGCTCTCATCAAAGTCGATGGGAGCTTCACTGTTGGCTTCAGGGCACAGAGTCATAGTCATGGGGTCCTATGGCTCAAGGGGATAGGGGGACCTCAGGGGTCTTCTTTATTCCTAAACCATCCCAGACAAATACTAATCCAACCTCTTCTTGAAAACCTCCAATAAAGGAGACTCCACAACCTCCCTAGGCTGCTTGTTGCATTGTTCAATGGCCCTTTAATCTAAATCTGCCTTGTTGCCATTTAAACCCGTTGCCTTGTATCCTGACCTCTGCAGCAAAGGAAGAACAGTTGTTCACCCTCCCCTTTATGGCAGCCTTTCAAATATTTGGAAGCTGCTGTCATGTCACCACCTTAATCTCCTCTTCTTCAGTCAAGCCCTTATCTCTTCAATGGAGCTATTCATGTGTTTGGTGAGTGCAGGATTCTGGCCTTGGCTAGCTAACTCCATGTGTAGTCAAGTATGCAAAAGAGCATTCAGCTGTTAGCAAAGTACCAGAAACCATTTATTTACCAGCCCTCCAAGGCCTGTGTGACCCTAGAGAGAAATGCTTTAAATTAAGTCATCAGTCCTTTGTAACCAGAAGCCCAAAGCAACACAGCACACGCTTGTATACTTCTCTCTAATAAGTGCTTAATATTCTCTCCTTTGTTTTGGAACCGGCGAACTCCCTACTCCTCTGCATTCGGTTTCTGGCAGGGTTCAAAGCTACATGGTTCTACTTTGTGCCATCTATCAACTGCATTCATGTCACCAAGGAACTGGCTTTCTTAATTGGCACTCTCTCACCCCCTGGCGGCTGGCTGGCTGGCAGGTCCTAAATGCTGTTGCAGCAATCGGCTCTAGATTGACGTGACTTCCATGCCTCTACCGCTGCTAGGGACAAGTTCACTAAAAGATGCTAATGACTAAGTAGTGGCGGTTGAATGGTGTAACCTGCTTCCAGTCCCTTTTGGGCCACAGATGAATATTATGATGCCTATTGTCTAGTTTACTAAAGAAAATTTGAATGCAGGACAATTAACTCTTAATTTATAACGTGTTTGGAAAACTCATTACATCTGTTTTAAAGCGTTCTGTTAGGGCTCTAATTTCAGGAGGTTGACTGACTTTTTCAGTTGAAAAAATGGCGATGAATTCACTGGGATAATCGGAATTTTAATGCAAATGACAGCAGAACTGGAAACAGTCCCTGTAAATCAGCTGTATCTGCAGATCTGGAAAATCGGCAGAAATTAATACTCATTGTTTACAGTGACTGGCAAGCAGAGGCAGGGCCTAGCAGAGTCTGGCAAGGGGGCATGGAAGTCATGCAACATGGGGCTGTGGCCAGCATCCTTTATACTCGTATAGCTGTGCAGGGCTATTGGCCCTGCTCTGACCGTGAACCGTAGCATGCTGCTTCATCCCAGCCATGATGGACACAATTGGGCAGCTTTTTTTTCATAACACAAATGTGTTGGTACCATCTGTGCTCCTGCGGTGTTGCTTAGCTGGGAAAACCTTGAACCTATCCTATTCTGCCTTAACTGGGGATATAAACTTCAGATGTATAATGTAAGTGCCATGATATATGGAAGGCAAAGCACTCTGGGATGGGCTGCTGGAGATTTGGGTGAAAGGACACAGCAGGCAGTTTGCATCTCTATTGCAAAAACAAATCCTTTTAAGAACACTGTTTCATGAACTGGTTCGAGGAGGGCAAGCCTTTTCCAAGCTGTCGGCAGAGCCAAGATGCTGTTTGTTGTTCCAGTTGCCTGCCATGCTTTACACTTCCATTGTGCGAGGGCAAAAGATTTCAGAGCTAATCTTAAGCAAACTTAAGTTGTAAGATGAATAAGGGCACATTTCCATTCCTGCACCGTGCATGTCTCCTGCCATTGCTGTTCCATAGATAGTGGAGATCATGGGGCTATTAATTCATACTTTTCTTGGAAATTTGTTTCTTATTGAACACTGTTGGTTATTCCAACCCTCCCACTCCCCCCACCACACACACACGCACACACACACACACGGCTTAACCTAATAAACCTGTTTTTGTTTAACAGGATGGAGAAAGACGGTACAGAGAAGCTAGTGCTAGGAAGAAAATTAGACTGGACAGGTGAGTGGAAAAGAGCAACCTCGAATTAAAAATAGCCCCACACACTGGGCAATATGGTGATCTATAGAGAACATTATGGTTCAGCCCAAGTTCTGCTCTGAATGAATGTATGTAGACAACTCCATAAGAGCTGAAATTCAAGGTTTTATATATTGGGGAAAGGGAGGAAGGAGGGCTGCACAATGTGGTTCTAATATACTAAAAAAAAAAAGAAAAAAAAGTCAGGGGTCAATCTTGAGCTAGTAGCCTGTCAAACTAGTGTACTTTAGGGACAGTGGTCCAGTGCCACACCTAGGAGTGATACAACTAGCATCACCCCGGCCACGTTTGACTCCCTAACCAGAATGACCAAGTGATCCACCTACAGCTAGGTCAACGAGGGATAAGTCCAGAGCAAGGCTGACACTCTCGCCCCTAAATCTGTAGCTAGATGCTCTCACGAAGGACCCTTTAATGATAACAGACATGTAACACCTCTTGCACGTCGATCTGGAACATTGGGGTGTGACATTGGGAAGGCTTCACTGTCCAGCCTCCTCCATGAGGTGGGTATGAGAAAATAGATCAGCATTCAGGAAACTTCCTAAATGCCACAAGGCAGGCTGCCTTCCTTGGCCAGCTTATTGTCTGAAGCAGGGGCTCTTGGAAAGGGACCTGTGGGAAGCTCTAATTTGGACGTGGCCCTGTGATGATTTATTTTGCAAATAGAGTCTCTGTTTGCTTGGCTTTGGCTTCTGTCTTTGGGTCACATCAGAAACCTCTGCAGCCTCCTGTTAGGTCACTGGGAACAATCAGAGCATTCATATCTGTGTTACCCAGTCGTCTCTAATGTATTAGAGTATCTAGACTGGGACCAGGGTGAGGATGCGAGGCTAGGCTTCCCAAGACAATGATGCTGCATTAAAGCCATCTTGAGAAGGAACAGTGTGAACATTCAGCCTTTGCTAGGAAAGGGAGAGCAACATCCAGCGTACAAGGGAGTGCTCACTGCAGCACCCCGAGTACATGGTCCAGAGTACAAGGGTGTGATGTACACACTGCATCAGATATAAAGTTGAATACATGGTAATGTCTAGATATCATGGTAAGTAATGCACCATCTCTTTAAGTAAGTAATGCAGAATAGTAATGGAAATGAGGAGTATGTTGAAGCACTGCTCATCTTGGAGATGCTTGATAGGCATTCACTTTTACCTCCCTCCTGTGAGCCGAGGAGGCTCATTTATTTATTATCCTCACTCATCATCTTGAGGAAGCTGAGGCAAAGAAAAGGGGCTTGCCCAGGAGCCTGGCCAGTCTGCATCCAGGTTAGAACTACTGCCTGTGACTTTCTTGGAGCAAAAAACAAAACAGTGAGATCTAGTAGGTAAAAGATGGTAGAAATAAATGTGTGGAGCCAGTGGGTCCATGTTGGGATGCTGCGGTGCTTACTCTTACTAACCTCGCCAAGGCTTGGCACTTGTTCCTGACTCTGTCATGCAACTTGGGCCAGTCGTTGTCCTTCTGTGCCTTCATTTCCCCATCAGTTAAACAGGTGATTGTGGTACTTTCCTCCCCTTTTAAAGCTCTTCTAGAATTAAGGTTGGAAAGTGTTGCTGCAGTTTGTGCCAAGAAGTCTTTAAGGCAACATCTTTGGGCTGTTGTTCCTGAACAGGCCTTGTAGTCAAAACTTGACAGCCGCTCTTTCTTTCTCCAGTCTCTAGCTAAGAGAAGAACATTTCCTTGCTGGAGGTCGGAGCGGCAGTAACCGATACTGTTCTCTTTGGTTTCCATAGGAAATACGTCATTTCCTGTAAACAGACCGAAGTCCCGCTGTCTGTGCCCTGGGACCAAAGCAACAAGGTAACATAAATGTTTGTGGTTGTTGGCTCTGTCCTCCCCAGTAAGCCCCATGCAGTACAGTAAGGCCTGGGGGCTACCTGGAACTTATGTCAAGGCTTAGGTTTGGGAAACTTGGGAAGGTGCAGTGGGCACTAACCAGCACCTAAAGATCCTTTCCAGCCAGTTTTAAAGGACCCTGTAACAGTGACGGGACTGAATAAGAAGTGTTATCAATGATAAACCACTGTCTGTAGAAACTGGGCAGACAGAAACATGCAACTTTTATTGGTCAATGCAACGGGCATTGTAACGATCGCCGTGAAGAGTTTAATTGGAAAGCTGAATTCCTTTTTAACCTCTGACTTCCCTTTTAACTAACTCAGCGTTCAAGTAGCTGTAAGTCATACTGTTGTGTGGGCTGGGTTTGGTTGTAGGAAAAGCAGTTCAAAGTGGCTCCTATTGTGTTTACTTGTGTTCTTCATGTAGGTGTATCTGAGCTACAACAACGTGTCTGCACTGAAGACTCTTGTAGCGAAAACGAACTGGGTACTCGCCACAGAGATAGACAAGGTATTGAAGCCAGCTTTGCCCCCTGCCCACAGGTCAGGGACTTTCTGCTGTTGTATGGAGAACGCCCCTTCCTTCTCTGCCCCGGGAGCTGGTTCAGTCATTCCTTCTTCCATCCCAGTACTCCAAACCTCATGTATCCAAACATGCTTGACTGAGTGGGATTGTGCATAAAAAACTCATGTTCATGGAACATGTGGTTAAGTACTAGCAAGTGCAAATGCGTTTGAACTTGCACCACATCCACACATTCCTATGTGTGACAGCAGTGCAAATGTAAAGCATGTAGCTTTCAGAGATGCCCCTGGAAAGGTATCCAAAGGTACCTGCTGTCGTTCCTGAAGTAAAGCCAGCTCCTCCTTAGCTGCTAGTAAAATCTAACTGATCCGACTCTGCTGCTCTGAACACCTAGACCACGGACGTCATCCTGGAGACTTCTCGCAGACTCCTGCTTGTGTTTTACTCCCATGACTCGATGTCACTAGTGCCAGCTCAATTAAAAGGCAGGTTTTGTGCACGGTCAGCCAGGAGGTCCCTTCCAGCTCTATTTTTCTATGATGTCCCATGATAATTAGCTGGAACTTCATGCTGATGTAATTAAAGCTCTGTGTGTGGGCAGGGGAAAGAGGGGAGGGAAAAGGGAGAGAGATCAAAACCGTTTGGCAATGCTGCGCTAAGGTGAAAATGATTAGTCGAACAGGATGCGCCTCTCATCTGGTGTCTGTGCATTCTCCAAGGTTAAGATGTACATGCTGGAGGAAGACAAATTCCTCTCCTTCCGGATAGAGATGACCGTGCCCATGGCTGCCTGGCAGGCCTTCTGGCTTCTCTCCGACTTGAGGCAGAGGTGTGAATGGGATGGTCACTATGCGTAAGTACTTTGAAGCCGGCTAGAAGATTGTGGCCCGTGGACTCTGTTTATTTGGGGACGGGGACAGGAGGAGGAGTCTGACTGGATGGGACTCCCCAGCTTCCTTCCTTTTGGTGTCCCTGCCTCAAAGTGGCTCTTCCAGCTGAGCAGGACTTGTCACTCCAGCCAGGCAGGATGCACGTCCCTTTTGTCCGCAACCCGCTCCCAAACCCGGATCCCGTAGCTTGGCTGCATGCACCCAGACACCAGAGCTGTTGGCGACAGTGCTCCTCTGTGGCCTCGTGGAGCAGAAGCCGGGACTCAACTCATGTTTCTGTTAGATGAGCTCGAGGAGAATCTCCTTTAGCTGCTGGCTTCTGCCTCCTCTAGACCAGCGACTTGTGCAAGCCAGTTGAGGGCCCTGCTTGCCTGCTGGTGGCACTTCTGCTGGCTCGGGACCTTTATTTGAGAACCCAACCTAGCAGTGGGCTGTAGGCCTGCAGGGGTGGGTCTTCAAATAGTACATGTTGCGTTCCCACGTGGGGCGATTATGATCATAGCTATTCCTGTCACAAGCTCCAGAATAGAAGGCTATGCTCCATCTCCCAGCAGCGGCTGTGCCCACTGGGTCATGCTGCAGCTGTCCACGTGCATGACTGGAATCAGATCTTAGCTGCTCCTGGCCTTGGAGGTTAGTTAGGATTTATTTTACTGAGAAGAGGAATGGGGTCAAGGGCACCCACGTGCAGGCAGCTTGTCTTTATTTGGAGGTGCAATGGTGGGTTTGGTTTTTTACCTTTTACCTGAACAGAAACTAGACAGGAGAAGGGCACAGTTTTAAGCACTCTTTGAAGCATGGCGCTCGCTCTCTCAGGACCACCCTCTAGTTCACCGTCAGTGAATGCAGGACGTAACTCATCAAAGGAGCAGCCAGCAAAGTTGTTCTTCATCTTACGTTGCCTTGGGGCCATAACTCGCCTTCTGCTGGGTGTATGGTCACGTCCGCCCTGCTCTGGACAAGCTGCCGCTGAAACCAGAAGCAGTGTCGCTGCATCTGCCCAGCGCTTCCAGTGAGCTAATTAGCACTGTGAGGGATGCTGCCATGTAGCCAGTTCCCATGCTAATGAGCTTGTGTTGGCACCACAAGGACATAGATAGCTATGCTGCTTCTTATTTGGGAGGAAGCATGGCCAGAGCAGTGCGGTGTGTCTGAGGGTGCAGTAAGATAACCAATGAAGTAACTGGGCTTTTTTCAGCCAGTTTTACAGCTGGTTTCCTGACCTATAAGGTGCTTCAAAATGACTCCCTCTCAGGTCTCACTGGGAACCTATGAACTCCTTGGCTCTAATCTTAGCTACCGAACCACACTTCTTCCTTGCATCTTTCATTAAAACCTAAGTATCCCACTGAAAATGTGAACTTGATCTGACCCCATCCTCCAAATACGACAGGTGTTAAACCACACCAGACCGGAAGAGGCACTGCACAAGAATGGTGTGGAGCCTACTCCATAATACTATTGTAATGCATAAAGTCAAAAGCTTTTACCCAGAATCTGGTCCAGAGCCCAGGGATTTTAGTTCATACTCTTTGCTTGCCTCTTATGGGGCAAAATCCTCACCAAAGTCAACACACACTCAGCTTAATGAAGGGCTTCAGGATTTGACCAGAAGGAATTATGTGGGATGCTTAATATCTTTGTTAGGGAAATGATACTCTGCGCCATTCTCATAGCACATTGCAAAGGTCACTAAAGACACAGTGGGAATCGGGCGCTTGTGGGCCCCTTTGCATCTGCAGGCACTTAAATGGGTTTAAAAATACTGCCCCATAGTCCTTGGGAGAGCTGACCTATTTATTTAAATCAGCCATGGTGGTTGCACTTCAGTGAAGAAAGCTTTTCTCCAGACCTCCCTGACCATCAAGAGCTTGGCTAGGTGTATTTTTATTTTGCGGGGTCTTCTCTGGCTTTGAACTAGCTCCAGTCTGAGACTGCCATGTGCCGCTGTATGATGAAACGGAGCCATGAGTAATGTCAGAGCTCCTGGGGGAAGGTCCCCCCACAATTGTGGGAAAATAAAATGACCTTTATGACTTCAGACAGTCCTTTCTAGAACACCCTTGTGGTCCTTTTCAGGAGTGCTGACCTGGTCCAGCAGGTTGACAACGATGACGTGATCTACCATGTGCTCACTCAAACCAACAGCCTAGAAAACAAACCTCAAGACTTCATCATCTTGGCCTCGCGAAGACAGCCTTGTGACAAGGGGTAAGTGACTGGGCCCTGCTTCCTAAGATCGCACCTCAGACGTACCGGTGGTGCCTGCTTTATGAACTGGTCCCTGCCCATCAGTCCTCACGTACCAGCTGTCGGTGCACATAACGGGGATGACCGTGCTGGTGCTCCTTCTACCAGCATTATTATTTAGTATTCAGTGTTGAGGGTTCATGCAAAGTGGGCACCTGATTTTTAGCTGGAGCGGGTTGAGATTGTTACAGCTGAGATCTCGTAACTGGACAAAGGTGATCCGCAGAAATCCAAACGATCCCCAGAAACACACAGGCTGCTTCTGACAAGGATCCAAGCTTCTGCTCAACACAAGAGCAAGGGCCTGGTCGCTCCCCACCCTGGTATCTGCACAAAACACAGGGGACTGATGTCCGAGGCCCTGATCTGCTAGATTCAGGCTGTGCTTGGGGAGACTCCTAACCATGGGACTGGACAATCTCTGTGCACCCTTCCATATTGGCCAAGTGATCCTGGCCTGAACAATGGGCCTGGTTAATTTGAAAGCCGATATAAAACCCCGTGTTTTTCTCACCTTTCCAATGCACTTGTAACCAGTTTGTAATTGGGTTTCCTTCCTTTCCAGTGACCCATATGTTGTCGCGTTCCGGTCAGTCACGCTGCCCACCCACCCGGCAAACCCCAGGTATACCCGAGGGGAGACGCTGTGCTCAGGCTTTTGCATTTGGCAAGAGACAGAGGAGCTGGCCAAGGTGAGACTTTGAGCCCTTTGATTACTCTCTGATCCCAGATAACGATAACGAGTGCAGTGAACTTTGCCTGAGTGCTAGACCCAGGAGCCTCCCACATGCTGGCCTTCGGTTTTAGTACAAGTGCTTGATTCAGCTTCCCACCGTGCTTCATAAGAGGGAAAAACAAGGAGGGACTGGAGCTCGGGCATTTCACCCCCTTGCTTTGCGGTGAAGGTGCTGGAAGCGGGGGAAATCTCTCGAATCCTTCCATTTCTCCCCTTCCCTTGTTTAAAAAGCAGAACCTGCTCGAGTTGCAATGATCCTCCCGTGGCAAATAGCAAATAGCAAAGTTCCCAGAGAACCCGGGCTCCCTGTCAGGCAGTCTGCAGCCTGCAACTGCAGCTGCACAGCTCCTGCCTCGTGCCAGACGCATCTGGCAGGTCCGTGCCCAGGCCGAGGCCCTTGGCAGCCCCCTGCAGCTCATGAGTGAAACTGACGTCCTTGTCGATTTCACAGCTAGGCTGGCTGGGAAATTTGCCTTCCAGGGCCATACAGACCAAAACCAAATTCCAGGACGGCAACGTTTCCTGCAAACCAGGCAGCGTTAGGCACATGAAAGCTCCTTTCGTAAGTCGCTGGCTGTCCCATCTTCTCCCCTGCTTGTTAACGGGTGCAGCGTCTTGGCCATCGTGAACACAAACTGATCGTGAAAAGAGGAAATCGAGATGTTCGGGTAGTTCATGCCCAATGTTCAAGCAGCTTTTCCCAGCTTCCCTGCCCCCGGCTGGCTTTGCTTTCAGTGTTCACACTCCCCAACACCAAAGAAGTGCCCTACCCCAGACTTTCGTGTGGATGACTAAACAGCGAAGGGACGTTTTATTCTTCAGTGCTGCAGAGCAGCTTTGCCACAGCTGCTGGTTCATGCTGTTGACTGGGGCAATGGGTGCCGTCCTTCTGCACCCAGAGGTATATAGAAACTTACAGCCGTTGGATCAGAGTAGGTGGTGTTTTTGTGGCCTGCCTATACTAGACCCTCTCTCTGAGTGGCTTCTGGTAAATAGTGGATGGAGGAAGGCAGTGTTGCTGTGCTGCTGGGGGATGCCAGGGATGCATCATGAGTCAGTAACCACTGTGTGCTGTGGATTTCAGGTGGCCTATTACAACCAAGCTACTCCAGGATACCTAAACTACGTCACTGCTAACATCGCAGGACTATCATCAAATTTCTATGCCACCTTTGAAGCCTGTGAGAGATTCCTGATGAAGAACAAAGATAATATCACAGTCGGGCTCCAGAATCTGTAACTGTCCACACTTCTTCCACAATGCCTTTGGGATTGTCTTATGCACATACTGAAACTAATGATCTAGGTGAAATGCAGGTGGAAGAGGAAATTGGCCTTCTTCAAATGAGTGATTAGTTAAATACAGCTGGTGGCACTGCTAGTAAAGAACGGTAGTTTTAAATCCACCTGCTGCAGTACAACTAAAATGAGCTCAGGCTCCAACATGCTTGATGGTGGTAATCAGAGAAGAGAAGGGAGATGAACACTTATAAGAAGACCGGTGTCAACCTCTGTGTCAGTTGTGAGGTCTCCGGTGGGTCTGGCGTGTTCACCTGAGTGCAGAATTTGGCCCTCCAAGAAACTGAAGCAAATAAGAAGGTTGGCCAAAGGGGAGGAGTACTGTCCTCCAGCCATTGGCCTTGCACTGAAAGAGGAAAGTGTAATCTGTTGAACTGAAAAGGGTTGTTTAAAATGCTGTAACCTCATGCACAGGAACGAACTTTTCTAGCAACATCTATCAAACCTGAAGCTTAGATTGAAAATAACCAATACCTAGAGGATTTCCACCAGTTCTTGTAATCCACTGGGGGAGTGTGGCCATCTTTACTCCAGTAAAGTAAACGAAGACAGGCACGTTGTGGGGTGGAGGTGGGGATGGGTGGGATCCAGCCTGCTTTATGGTAACCTGGTACTCATGTTCAACACACTAGGCATTATGATGTAGGATACCTCATTTGTGTGCTGCAATCTCATGCCCTGTCTCCTCCCAGAATATAATGGGACAGCAGTAAAACAACTCATTGCTTTTATGACCTCATCATAGCTCTTTTCCCTGGGTCTTCCTTGAATGGTGGCCACATATTTTCCTTGATCAGCCTAAGGCTGAGGGAGATGAAACTATCGGTGGTGGAAAATTGATTCCTTTTGTCTCACTCTTCTTGCAGCAGCAGTGCAGTTTTTAAGGAAATGTTTCCTTACTTGTTAGTAACTAGGGAACAAAGGGCTGAATTTCCAGAGCGCCTCTGCTTTGAAAACCATTTTCCTGTGATGTCTAATAAGCTGCTTGAGTTGAACAATAAATATTAGACTCTCCATCCAGATTTCTCCAGGCTATATTCTAGATCCCCTCAAGGCAACTCAAGACATGTTGCTGCTGACCATGACTGTAGGTGGGTATGGAAGAAGTGACAATAAATGCACATCATAAATACAGTGTGTGTGCGCGTGCATGTGTTTTTCAATGCAAATGTTTGGCCATGAATTACGTACAGCTCTTCTTGGGGAAGGGGATCCCCTTTGGCTCTACGCCCACAACTAGCTGAGGTTGGTCTCCTAGCCGCACAATGTCCGTGGAACTGGAGTGGAGGTAGGGAGGAGCAGGGTGGTTTGTGGTATATGAGCACGTTTACTGGAGGTGAACTGCAGCAAACAGATCTGAATGATCCTTCTCTAAGGAGAGGGGAACTGGGAAAATGGGGCAATGTGGAGAGTGGTGCCTTAGCCGCAAGTGTCCATTCACGAAACCCCCAAACCACTGCATCCAGCAGAACGGCTCCACATCCCAAGTGAGAAAATATTAACGATTATTAGTATTAATTTAGTAATAGAGGCCCTAGAGGTCCTTGGCTGCTTCCACTATTTTTATGTTGTGTTTAAAATAGACTGATGTGCGTTCCAGTTGATCTACTGCGCAGAGATTCAGTCTCCAAAGAGATGGTCCTTGCCCTGCCCCAAAGAGTGTGCAATGGAGAAAGGCAGTGGTAGGCAGGACCCTTGCTCACGTTGCTTGCTTAAAGGGCACGTACGCAGCCACGTCACTGCACTGTTCGCACGCGTGCCCTGTGGTAAAATAGACCTGCCCTGCACCCTGGGGAGCCACGTTAGATCAGCTGCACAGCGGTTCTAGGCTCCCTGCCTCAAGAAGGGCTTTGCACCTACATCCTAGTTAACGATGACCGGAGGGTAGGCATTATCCACTCCCTTCTGTCGCCCTCCTCACCTTCTCTGTAATAGTCCTTGAACAAAATGGACAGAGCCCATTGTGCAAGTTTCTGCTCTGTTGGAAGCAAGGGCCCAAGCTTGAACCCAGGGCTTCCCCCTACCTCTGGCAACAGCCGACTCCCTGAGCCGCACCACAGTGCTCGTGCTCTTTCTCTCCTCTCCCCCCCCCCCCCCCCGGTATCTCCCCATCTTGGCTTCCCAGAGCACCCGCTCCAAGGGGACAGCTGAAGATGGGGTTGCATAAAGTCTGACCTGGGTCTGGTGGTCAGGGCAGTGTGTTAGGCAGTCAGAGAGATGTAGACACACACCTGGCTTTAAACCTCCTCATGGGGAGGCCAAATGGAAACAGATTTGGGGGTCCTGTTTGGAGGTGCTTTTTCAAGCAAAATAAAATGAAATTCTACATGAAAACTCATTCCAATTCATTGCCTTTCATCCGCAGCGCTTCCTTAGGGCACAGACACTCAACATATTAACACCAGTGCAAGGTTTTATGCACCGGTGGGATTTACAGTGGGATCTAGAGCTGACAGATGACTGATTACTCTGGTGCAGCAAGCTGCCCTAGATGGTATTACGGCTCTGTGCCAGTATGCGGCACTGGAGTAGGTCCTAGCCTGGTTCCACCGAACAAAGGGCTACCCCACGCTCGTTATGGGCAGGCATGGTGCGATGAACACCATTATAGTTTTGCTGTTATTTTTCCCCAGGATAAATCTATACTGAATGTTCGCAGGTTATGCTTGTGGAAGGCTACATGCTGTTTGTCCACTCTTCTTGTTTTAATCCCAACATAAAGGCAGGTTACACTTACAAAGATGGTGTGGCTCCAACCTCAACAGATATTTGACCAACCGTGGAGCTTGAAAGAAACCTTACCAAACCACTTACTAAACTTTCAGAGAAATTCTAAGTTGTTAGACATCCGCCACGAAAGCATTTCTGTGTTGCCTTGGTATAATAGACCCTTTTTTGCGCTTGAGTACTGATAGACCGAAGTCCTGGAAAGCCATCCCCGTCGCTACCCTCTGAAGAGCTGTGTCGCACTGTGACGGTGTAGCTGGGCGATGCCTCCAGCAGCTTTGCAGTAGGTAGCCAGGACTTACCGAGCAGCACTGCCTCCAGCTGAAATGACACGCGTTGCCAGAGCCCCTTGCAGAGTGTGAGCATATCTTTTATCAGTAGGTCAGTGTAGCCATCAGTCAGCACTTCCCTGGGCCAGCAAGGGGCTATGGTGACGTGAGGGAAAATGGTGTTGATGGCACGCAGGAAGTCTTCCCCGTGCATGTAGCCCGGCGCGTCGAAGCTTCTGTAGGACACAGCCAGGCTAACCCATACGGGGCTGCATAAGAGATTCTTGGCATAGGCCGTACTAAGGAGCTCCAGCGCGGGGTGAAGTGCATCTGGTTTTGTCACATTCAGGAATATGCCCCACGGGTTTTGGCTCCTGGATATTGTCTGTAGACACTCTTCCAAGGAGGTGCCTGTTGATGCAACTGGTATGAGATTTCCACCGGTGCCGTTTTGCACAGCGACGTCCAGTATGATCATGCCGCTCCTATCTAGAAAAGAAACCAAAGAGGAGATTTCTCTTTATGAACTTGAGCAGAAGTGGCCCCTTGGATGCAGCAAACTTACCGGTAGGTGTAATTTAGGACTGAGAATTTGAGGCATGTAATGTCTCCATTGTATCTGGCTTTGGGTAAAATTAATTTGACAGCTAATTCCCAATGGGCTTATTGTCTTGACTGTTTTAACCGAACGCACTGATCCAGCTGTGGGGTTAAATCTACCCGAGGAGGCAAGAGGTGTCACTCTTCTTACATACCTCAGCTTCCCTCAGTCCGTGCGACGCCTTGCAGTCCTGGCTGGTAGACCAGTGCCGTGCTGCTGGAGGCCTAGTTGCTGCTATACCTCCTTTAGACTATTGGCCCTTAGCCCAGGATCACTGGGTCATCTGAATCCCATTTCTAACCTAGGATTGTTGCTCATGAGGGATCCTCAACTGCTTGAAACAGCTTGGGTTTGAATCATGCACCATTAGGGCTTCCTGCACCTTGCACAGGCTATTCTACAGTTGTTACTGCTGGGTCAGGTCCTCCCAGTAGTCGGCTTATAGGTCTTCTTTTGCGGTAATTCATCCCACTAAGCCTACTTATATCCCACCTTCCGCCCCTAGTGCCACTGGTTTATCTATTGATGTTACCGGTGTGGAGCTCGCAACTCAGCATCTCACAGATCCCTCCTCCTTCCTATTCCTAACTTCTCATTTCCTTGCCTTTTTCACAGCTCTGTCTGTAACCAGCCCATTCGCACGTCTGCTGCAATCCTAGCCTCCCTGCCACAGTGCACTGCAACGCTTAGCAAGTGCCATTTGTTCTCCCTCTTATAAACCCACGCTGCCTAGATTTTTTTTTTTTAGCTGGCTAAGGGGGGAAATGTGTGACAGTCACCTGTAAGCGTGGACCGTGTCGATGTCTTGCTTTCATTGTGTTCCACCCCATACCACTCTATGGAAAGGCCATCCCCGTCTGATGGGTGAAAATACTCGAGTAAATCACCCCCAGGGTAGTAGACTCTCTTCCTGGTCGGCTTCACTGTGAGGTTGAGAGGAAAAGAAGCAAACACCATCAATCCATGCAGTGCATTACTTGTGCTTTTGGCTCTCAGGCTCTGCCTACAGGGAGAAGCCAGCACCAATCTGTGAGTTACCGTCACTGCTGCTTTACCGCAGGTGGTAAGTTAGGACTGTAACACAGCCGGGTCTGCGAGTTGTTAAATGGGCTGTGACCCTGCTCAGGGGAGGGAACTACCTACAACTGCACGTAGGATTAAATCGCCAGGACCCCTGCTCACAGACTGAACGTGGCCTCTGTAGCCAGCAATTTAGCTAGCTGTGTCCCGATCAAGCAGCACTTGTTACCGTTTAAACTGAACCTGGGATCATGGGCAGATGAAGAGTGAAAGCACTTTACAGCTGATCAGCTGTAAATTAAAAGCTCAGCATCCAGTGCTGCCAGTCCCAGCTGTCACGCATACATGGCTGCGAGCAGAACTTGGGCTCAGAGCTTCCTAAGTGCGTGCCGACTGCTGCTGCTGTCACCGACTGGCGAAGGACGGGGGAGAGCAATGCCTCTCTGCTTGTTTGTGGTGCGATGGGGTGTTGCTGTAAGTTCTGCTACTTGACTTTTATTACTTCCGAAATTTAGGCCTTGTCTATGCTGGAAGGCAACCAGTGATCTAATGAACCAGACAACACAAGGGACGATGTTCGGAGCTATTCCGTGACAAGGTTTTTAAGCTACAGCTTAAAACTCTGGGAGGACCTGATTCTTTTTTTACCACCTGCTTATGTCTCATCTTAAACACAGCGAGCCTTTTCCCTAAGCATCTAGGGAGCACTGGGCACCACCGCTTCTCCAGTTAAAGTGCAAGAGGTTACAAGATCCCCCCACAAAATGCCCTGGCAAAATCAAGGCAGACCGTACTTGGCAAACCTGACTGCTCCCAAATAATCTAAGTAGTTTTAAAATGCACCGTGATCAGATTACGAATGAGACCGAGACACAGTTGCCTGTGATCACAGGGGTCTGAACTGGGACTCGAGAGGTCTCTTCGAGTCCTATGTTCCTACACACACCCCCAGGCATGGGGAGAGGGGACCTTTTTCATGTCAGAGCAGCACAAGAGAGCATGAGCACTCCTTTATTCCTGTGTCACTCATCAGCCCAGATGGCAGAGCAATGCATTTCTGGGCAATAGTTTCCACCCCCCCATTTCCAGGTCAGACCTCCCCCAACAGCAGCTGAGCAGAGGTAGCCAAGCACAGGATGAGATGATCTCTGTGGGTATGAGAGGAAAAGCCCACCTTGGTGGGTAGGGAGACTGGCTAGTCTAGGAAGCCTTTTCTGCCTTTGGATCCATGAGAAGGAGGTGTCATAGACTGTCACCCTCCGCGTATTGATTTTGACAGGCAAGGACTGTGTCGTTCCTAGTCACTCTGCTGATTTAAACCTGGCATTGAGCTGAGAGGGCTACTGTGCAATTTCTGGTTATATATCTGCTTTAGGACAAGGGACAACTCACTGTATTTGCCCCCCCGTGTGTATACCACAGGTGCCAAAGCACAGAGGAGTGGGCTCCAGGGAACTGTCTGCGCAGGCAGTGGCATAGCCCTCCTCACCCATGAGACTGGAGCAGAGCCGGGAGTTGGTGTGGGTTTGTACAAAGGGCACAGGATTGGGTGCCAGGAGACCCCAGCTCTGTTCTCAGCTCTGCCACTGACCTGTTGAGTGACCTTGAGCAAGTCATCTAATCGCTCAGTGCTCCGCTTCCCCCACTCCCAGCCTTAGCCGTATTTATTTAGGGTGCAGGTTCACAGCCATGCAGTCTGCCTTTATATCAGTGTTACTGGGGAGGGGACACGATGTACAGCCCTACACTGCCATAAAGCACTCCCCCATGAGGTACAGTTACCCCTTGGAAATCAGGAGTGTGGGTTGCATGGGTGGTGGGAGTGTGTGCCCATAACTCTAGTCAGCTCAAGGCAAACAGGCTGTTCCTGACTCCTCTCCTGCCTAGCCTGTAGTAGTGCCTATTGCAGGCAGCTGCCTTGGGATTGCTGGTCACTCGCTTCCTCCAGCTACTAGTGTAAGTATTCTGTGTCTGCACCCTAAGCAAGCTGTGCAGGCATGCAAAGCCATTAGCGCACTAGGTTTAGAAACAGATGTTGTCAAATGAGGCAGAGCAGCTGTGCTAGGACGTGTCCTGGCACAGCTGATCTGCTTCATGGAGGGAAACGCACACTGCCTGTTGTCCCACTCATTGGTCTTGTGGGACATTGGGTGACGTGTCGTCCTGGGGCTTGAGGGGCCAGATCGTGTGCACCCTAGGAATCCCTATGCAGGTCAAGCTCTGGTAGCACCTCGCTTTCTCCACTTACTGAGATGTGTCCCCAGGGTCTCCAAGGAAAGCCAGGGGGCTTTAGGGGCCCAATCCGGTATGGGAATCCCTAGGGTGTGCAGGCTTGGTCCATTCAAACTCCCAGAGCACGTGCTTGAGGGCGGATGGAAAGCATGGGAAGCCTGCGCTCTCCCACCACAAAGTAAACAGACATCTGCTGCTAAATACCAGCCCAAATTGATACTCTCTGAGTCAAGGCTGCTATTTGTGGTGTGACAAGGGGCATGGGTGTCTGTTTATTTAGCTTTTGTGCTGCCATACAAATTTGAATGGCAGCACCAAGGTGATGAAACGTGATGTCTGTTTGCTCCCTAGGCTCCCAAGCTGACACGGGGCTGCTGGGCAATACCATCATCCAAACATACAGGCCATTTCCTTGAACTGAGACAAGACGGGATCATAAATGTCATAGTAGATCTGCTCAGCACGGCTGTTATCCCGGATGAACAGGAGGTCCTCCACCATCACCGGGTCTGTCTTCCCCTGCCACAGGGTCAGGCTGTACCTATGGAGAAAAGATGCAGCTGAGTTGGCGGGGCTTCCTGCAGGCTCCTGGGCTGCCTCTGTGTGACTTGGAGGTGCAGCTGGCTACTTAGCCGCAATTTCTTTGTGGTCTTTCAAAGGGAAAAGCACCCTGGGGCTTAAGTGTTTGGTAGCTCTGGGAATCTGGAAAGCCAGTATTGCCCAGGGCACTAGGCATTTCTCTTTTAGCTAGTCACACTGCCAGGCTTGTTCATGCTCAAGTGTCCAACTACACAAGATTCCTGCAGTGTGGGTATAACGCGTGCTTAGAGGCCCCACCTTCTTGAGCTGTAGTGTAGATAAGGCTCTGCCGGCCATTACTGTTGTCTAGCCGGCCAAGTTAAACCTCTTGACAAATTGAAGACAAACTGGTGCTGCAAATTGCTTACCTCTCTGACTGGTTCAACAGCCAGCTGAAATGAGGCCAGGCCAGTCTCACCATGACGGCCCGGACAGGGAAAGTCACTCTCTGGGGCAGGTCCCTGATGAGGTCATGCATCTTCTGAATCATTGCCCTGGTGTAGGTTTGATTTGGGAACAGCGGTGAATAGAGGGTCGTCCACCCTGGAGACAGAGTGCAGTTCGGGTACTTCTCCTGGACGAGCGAGAGGAACCTAGAGGAACCACGTTTACGGCAGGGTTTACTGCTAAGAAGCGACTCCAGGAAGCAAAACCCTGTTGTTAAACCCACAAATCTTTGAACTGTGTAACAGATGCCACTAGATGGGGATCTTGATGTATAAACGCACATGCACACAGGCGCTGCTGCTGGCACACACAAGCGAGTTTGCCTTTTCTCCCCCAAGAAGACAGGTGAGGGTGAGCTGCGACACGGATCTGCACCCACCGCTCTCTCCTGGCTCTCCCTCGGCTCTGAGCTAACCCTCCGACAGACCCCAGGTCTACTGCGGCCCGGAGCCGGCCTGTTTGGATTCACAGCAGGCTGCAGCGATGGTGGGGGACAAGGTCTGTCTGAGGCCTGAGTTCAGTGGAAAAAAGACGGATGTTTAAAATGGTATAAATACGGATAATACTTATAAAAGAAACCTACCCTTCCCCTCAGCGGCCTGCACTTTCAGCCATGCAGCACATGCTGTGGCAACCTGGAAAAACCTGTATATCCCGCATAGCGCGAGGAGGCTGGCGCAGCTCCAGCTTGGCTGGCAGGCTGGGACAGGGCTCCCAGAGTTATTCATTAAACTGTGATACTATGCAGAAGACTGCAAACGCCTCTTAAAACACAGCAAATTGCTTAAACTGCTGTATCGAAAGGAGATCGTTCCTGGAAATGCTGTAGGGTTTTAGTGTGATTAACTTAGGACCCTGTTGATTTGAGCCTCATTGAAACTATAGATGTTTGTCTCTGTAAGAGGGAAGAGCCTCCAGAGCTGAGTCTAACTGTCCTCTCTGCCGCTTCTGCGTTACTGGGCCCTCTGGGGCTGTTTGTTCCTCCGAAGAAAGGAAAGGTAAACTGCGGGGGGGATAACACATTTACTTCGGTGGGGGATAACACATTTCCAAAATGAATGCCGCAATTCCTGGCCATGTTGTGGATTTAAGTCTGGCCCCAAAACTCCCGTCAGCCACATAATGCACTCACTGGTGTGTAAGGGGCATCTGAAATCAATAGGGGCCTCGGGTCATGGGAAAGCAGGCTCCTTTGAGCTTAAAAACTCTGTTTTCTGTCCAGAAGATTCACGCTGCCAACCGGGGTTGGTTACGAGTATTGTCCGTTGCCATACAGACAGCTGGGTTGATTAAACTCATGTCTCTACAGAGGCGCCCAGGGGGCGAGGGGATGTTTAGAAATTCCTCTAGCTTGTTCTCCCCCTCCCTGTATTTTCGCACTTACAATGCGCTGCTGAATATAATACACGGCTTATTTTGGAAAGGCAGAATGAAGGGAAAAAAACCCAACTTTTTCTTCTTGTAGTAGGTAACTGAGTAGCAGTAGCTAAGGAGCTGCCCGCACTCATTGCTCTGCTCTCCATGCATCGTGCAGACTTTACTGTAGTTTTTGCCTGCTGAGCGGCAGAAACTGCTCCTACTGTATTTCCTGGCGTGTAATGAGCGCTCCAAATACCAGCCGCTGGCTTTTGGGGGGAAACAAGCTCTGCATTTTATGCAAGAAAGTACAGCGCCTGCTAGCCTAAAGGCTCAGGGGTAAGCAGGCCCCTCGGTATTTCTGCGGAGCTGGTCCTGTGTGACCGGCGATGTTCTGGAGAGCTCTCTTATCGCCTTGTATATCAGCCCCTCAGCTGAATGCCCATCTCTGGTGTCCCGGTGGCTGCTGGAAAGGCTTTAGGACCAGGTTGTAATCGAGTGTTTCATCCCACGTCTATTGTGTCATTCTGGGAGATAAGGGCCAGGGTTGTGCGGCGGGGGACCGGCCTGTGTGCACCTGAGGGTACCTGCGGGCTATGAGTGCTACCTCTGCCTCTTCCTGTAGTTATACAAGCCTAGCAAACCCACTGCAAGCTTAACCCCTGTTTTGTTCAGGAACTTGCAGAGGTAACAGTGACGGCAAGAGGTGATGGCTGCTCCTGAGTGACCCCTCTCCCTTGGAAATGGCTGACTGGCATGGGGTTGATTGGAGGGTGCTTGACTGGGGTGACTGGGGGGTGATGGTTCAGATTCTCCAGGGCTTGAGAAGCACAAAGCGAGTGGTCAGGAGAGCTGGGCGTACTCACGTGCTGGCATTGAGTGATATGTTTAGGGGCACGTTGGGGCCCTCCAGAATATCCGCGTTCAGCCACACGGGTCGGTTGATGTCCACCTCCTGAGATTTCTTTAGCAAAATTTCCAGAGCGGGGCCAACAGCTTTGATGCTTTTGAAATCCAGCTTGATCCCTGCCAGAGAGAGCGTTGTTCTTTGCAGTCCCGGTGCCACTTGACACGAGCGGCTGATCCACTCCCAGCACCTTTAGCGAGGGGCCCTATGTTTATCACTGCCCTGCCACTGGCCACCACAAGTGCTGCTTCATTATATAATCATACCATCATAGCAAAGTAGGGCTAGAAGGAAGCTTGGGAAGTCTCCTCTGCGACGGGATCATAGACTCATAGAAAATGAGGGTTGGAAGGGACCTCAGGAGGTCACATGTAGTCCAACCCCTGCTCAAAGCATGACGAGCCCCAACCAGATCATCCCAGCCAAGGCTTTGTCTACCCAGGTCTTAAAAAACCTCCAGGGATGGAGAGTCCACCACCTCTCTGGGTAACTTGTTCCAGTGTTTTACTGCCCTCCTAGTGAGAAAATTCTTCCCAATATCCAACCTCAGCTTCCCTTGCTGCCACTGGAGCCCATTGCTCCTTGTTCTGTCGTCTGCCACCACTGAGCACAGTCCAGCTCCAGCCTCTTTTGAACCCCCTGCAGGTAGTTAAATCAGCAGTCTCCTCTTCTCTAGACTATATAAGCCCAGTTCCCTCATCCTCTCCTCATAAGTCATGTTCCCCAGCCCCCAAACCATTTTTGTCACCCTCCACTGGACTCTTCAATTTGTCCACATCCTTTCTGTAGTTGGGGGGGGGGATGGGGCATAAAACTGAGCACAGGACTCCAGATGTGGCCTCCCCAGTGCTGAATAGAGGGCAAGAATCACTTCCCTCGATCTGCTGACAACGCTGCTACCCATGCAGCCCAGGATGCCGTTAGCCTACTTGGCAACAAGGGCACACTGCTGGCTCATAGCCATCTTACTGTCCACTGTCACCCCCAGGTCCTTTTCTGCAGAGCTGCTGCCCAGCAGTCGCCCCGGTGCATGGGATTGCTCCGTCCTAAGTGCAGGACTTTGCACTTGTCCTTGTTGACCCTCATGCGATTACTTTTGGCTCGATCCTCCAAATTGTCTAGGTCACTCCGAATCCTTGCCCAGCCCTCCAGCGTATCTACTCTCCCCTGCCCCCCAACTTGGTGTCATCCGCAGACTTGCTGAGGGTGCGCCCCATCCCATCCTCCAGGTCATTGCTGAAGACATTGAGCAAAACCAGCCCCAGGACCAACCCCTGGGGCACTCCACTTGGTACCAGCTGCCAACTAGACATTGAGCCATTGATTACTACTATCTGAGCCTGATGCCCCGGCCAGTTTCCTATCCACCTGACAGTCCATCCATCCAGCCCGTACTTCCTTAGCTTGCCTGCAAGAATGTTGTGGGAGACCGTATTAAACGCCTTGCTAAAATCAAGGAACACCACATCCACCTGTCTCCCCATGTCAGTCCGACCTATCCTTTAGACAGGATCATTCCTATCTAAACCATGCCACACGACATCCTTGTCTAACCCCTTTCTAAAACTGCACAATCAATTCTGTCATGTAACTGCAAGGCCCGAAGTCACCACAAGTGCCCTAACCTGCCACAAGTAAAGCAGGGGGTTGAGGGCCGGCAACGTCCTACCGTTGGAAGAGGCCGACAGGGTCATGAGCAGAGCATTTAGGCATCCTTTGTTTCCATAAACAACTAAGGGCAAGGGTTTGCATCAGCTGATTGAAAAGCACACCTTCCCTTACCTTTGCGTGAAGAGTTCAGGACGGCATCCAGCCACTCCTGGAAAGAGTTATCACTGTAGATGGCAGGAGGATGTGCCATGATGGGCTTGGTTGTCTCGTTAGGGGTCATGTTTCCTTCTATGTTGATATCCGCTTCCAGCACCATGACCTCACCTGTACAGGCGATGAAGCACAGGATGAGGCCTTGTCTGGGTGCGGCATGACGAGAGGGAGAGACTTGGTGTATAAATCACAGCCCCTACACCTCGGAGGCGTTTCAGGAGGGGCTTGATCTTGCAAAGTGCTGAGCACCTGAGGTAGGATCCGGCACTGCGCTCATCTTTCAGCAGGTGCTAAAGCTGACAGGACTTAGAGAGGAGTGCCATACTTGCTGCCCCACCTCCCCCAGTGTCAGCAGGGCTGCGTCAGCTGGGGAGGGCGACCACAGCCTCTGGCTGATATAGGTATGCTAGCAAAACGAGGTAGCACAGACCAAGCCTTGCGTACCTCCGTGATGTCTCCGGCCTCCTCTAGCCCAAGTAGAAACAATTCCCATATATAATATTCAGGACCCCTCCAAGGCAGCGAACCGTGCTACCACCCCTGCCTCTACATTAACAAGCAGCAGTCTAACTGGGTGTCAGTACAACAGATGAGCGTGTCTGGGTGATCATGGCAGGCCTGATCCAAAGCCCAGCAAGGTCCTGGGAGGCTTTATGTGGAGCTGGACTGAAGGCACCAGAAAGGTGGTTCTTCTCGACTTGGTGTTAGACACCCGCTCCCAACGGGGCTTGTTACTCTGAGCCCCGCTTCCAAGCGATAAGCGCTCCCTGACTCCTCCCAGGTGACGGACACAGGACGGCAAAGTTCGCTGTTCTCCTTCTGGAAGGGCTCCAGACGCTCCCTGTGATAGATCTGATCTGAGAGATAAAATGGGTGATCTGCACGGCTTCGCGCAAGGCCATCAAAAGCTGATTTTTTTTGCACCGCCACGGAGCTCTCGGGCCTGTCTGCATGCACATTATCGCCTCAAGACAGAACCGTTTCAAACTGAATGTGGCACAAAACGTTCAATTTGTATAGAACAGCCTTATCTCGTGAAACTCTGAGCAATCCCTCCTTTTTATCACTGTGATGTGAACTATCCCTTTCTACTTATCATCAGAGATTGCTGCTGCTTGATTAAGTGTAGAGAATGATATATTCATCTGAACATTAAACTTTAACTGACCTCTTCTCTTCCTTAAATATTAGACTTTTTGCTACTAAGAAACCCACTGTCAGGCTGTTTTGTCTTATCTTATATCTGGGATAATCCACTCAGAAGTGTCTCATAGGGTGGAAACCTCTCCCCAGTCAGATGAATGTATAAATAAGGCAGCTTTACAAATGCTGAGTGGCCACTAATCCCATGTGATCGCTCCAAAATCCAATATGCTCCAGGGCTGCCCGGGTTGCCCATATTGTGCTCTAAGACCCAGCAAACCCATGGCCTGGAAGCACAGCCCCTTTCGCACCGACTTCAATCAAACCAGGACTTGACCCCACGGCTTACCAATATCACACCATTAGGAATATAAGGGCTGAGCACGTGTTGTACCTCAGACCCACAATGCCTGCCACCTTGCCTGTGGCAGCTATTTAATGCTTTAAAAAGGGGAAAACTCCCTGGTAGCTGAATGCAGGGCTGCTCAAGGAGGAAAAGAGTCCTTGCTGCCTCGTGCAGGGGTCAGCTTGGGACCTGTGGGCTGAGGACTGGTTGCCCCGGCTATGCTCGCTTTCCTAGCTCTGGAGACAGTCGGGGATGGGAAAAGAAACCCATTACTCTTTAAGGCATCTTCCATCTCGCTCTTTTTGTTTGCAGCATGGTACCAGGTGACAAGCAGCCCATCCTTTCGGGGAATGCGCCCCAGCTGTAGCAGATACTCCAACAGGTCTCCAGCTGTGCTGAAGGCTGGTTCGGGTGCTGGGTCTGCAACAAGGAGGAAGCAGCATTATGAATGACTTCGGGAAATCAATGTCATACTCAACCAGGCAGAGGGCAGGGCAGATTTGCACCTGCTAGATGAACTAAATCAGAGTTGCACGTGCTTTCATAAGCAGCGGCTTTCTTCCTCAAACTACAGCAACCCAAGTCTGGACTTTTATGAGGGGTGAGCTAGGGACACGAAGGGAAATAATATTATAACCGCCTGACTGCGCCCAAAGATTTATGTCCTGATAGAAGAAGCTCACTAGTATTATGGGATGCACTTGTTTCAACTCCTGCAGAGCCAAAGAGGTTAACATCTGTTAACTAGGCAGCTTTTGGCAGATGGGTGTGATGAATAGACTGCCGGCTTCATCTGTGGGTGGCGAGGAGCTGTCGCAGGAATCGCCGCGCTTAGCATTTGGGAATCAGATCCTGCAGCTCCCTGCACAGGGGGAAGGACGCTCTGCCGGGACGAGCGTGCCAGGGGCTGGGGCCACCAGTTGCTTAGAGCAGTGCTGCTCAACCTTTTTCCCCAGTGGGCCAGGTGGGCGGTGGGATCCCACTGGTGGTCCCGATCTGGTACTGGCACCCGTGTGGTGGTGCCATTTGGCCACATGCAAGAGATGCGGGGTAGCCCAGGTGCAACCTAGCCCTGTGGGGGCAAACGGGGGCATGGGTTGGCCCTAACCTGGCCCCGCAGGGGGAAAGGAGAATGGCCTGGCCCCGATCCAGATGCAGCACAGGGGTGTGACCTGGCTATGATCGGCGTGGGCTTTGGGAATATGGTGGGGGGGTGGTGACTAGTAATGGCCACCACTCCCCCCACTGCCAAATTTCCCACCCCATGGGCCTGAAGCCACAGTTCACGGGCTGTATTTGCTCGGGATCGAGCACCCTGAGAAGACAGAGAGCCCGGCAGTGCCCTCAGACAGGCACCGGGTGCCTTTGAACCCCAGCACAGACTCTCAGCCCCCGCCTGCAGCCACAAATAAGCCCTGTAAAAAAAAATGCGATTAAAAACGGCCGTGCTCTCTGGGTCCTAACCAACCGCCTCAGTCCCAGACCCTCACGAACCCAAAGGAAACAAACAAAATGATCTTTCCTTCAAGCTACTGACTTGTCTACTGAGTCCACCTGCATGCGCTATGGCAGGGCCAGTGTCCCGCCCTGCGCAATGCGTATTGACAGTCCCGCGGTCATTAAGCCGGGCCTTTGGGGGAGCTGGGATTGCAAACGCTCCCGGCTGCCGGACGCCGTGCAGGCTGACTGGAGCCCGGTCCTCGAGGGGAGCTGATGGGAGAGCTGCACAAACTGGGAGAGCCACAAGCCTGCACCCCTAAACCTCATGCTGCAGCGTCTTTGCTTCTGCCTGCACCTGCCCCGCCGACGCGCTGCCACACCCGTGCGCCCGCTGCCCAGGGGTCGGTTGCGCCCTGCCCCTTCGGCATAGCCGACTTCAGTCCACCTTCTGTCTCGTGCAGACGGCCGTGCATCTCTGGGACCGCCTGGGGTTGCCGCTCCAGCTCGCCTCTGTACCTGAGCGCGGCGCCGTGCGGACGGTCAGACACACAGCTAGCGCCACGCAGGCGGCGACCACCGTGACGGCACAGACGCCAGCAACTGCAGCTCCTTTCCTTCCCGGGGAGGGGCACCTCTTCTTGCTGGGAGTCATCCCTGCCCTCTCAAGGCACTCCCCTGGGAGCGGCCGGGCTGTCCAAAAACGCAGCTTCGTCCGACAGGAAAGCGAGGGACGG
>NW_017728907.1:55193452-55200167 GCF_001723895.1 Crocodylus porosus
GAATATAAATATACATACATTGGGGGTGCGTGCTCAAACATTTTTTTACTGATGGGGTGTGCAAATATAAATATACATACAATGGGGGTGCATGCTCAAACATTTCTTTACTGATGGGGGATATGAATATAAATATACATATATTGGGGGGGTGCTCAAAATTTTTTCTGATAGGGGTGCACGATCAAAAAAGTTTGGAGACCACTGGTCTAAAACACGCAGAAATCAGGAAATGCAAAAGCTCAGGAGAACCTAAGTCACCCCGTGGTAGCCAACGGATCCGATTTTGCCTTCAGATACAGGGGTGCAAATCTCCAGGATATTGCCAGTAGTTGGGTTTTTGTATGACGGGCAGGATTTTTATGGAAGCTGGGCCAAGGGATCCCACCCAAATCAGTTAGGGCTGACTGTGGACTTCCTGGCCCGCAGCATGTAACAAGGAGCATCTCTGGCCCCGCTCCGTGCGGTGGGTTGAGGCAATCCTCCCATGGCCATCCCTGTTCAAAACCAAAGAGCTCCACGGTCGTGTCACCCTTGCAGCTCGACCCTCTGACCTTGACCTGGAGACTTCCAGCAGGCCTCCCCCCAGCATCCGACCACGTACACGTCAGAACAAGTGTACGTCTCCCGCACCACCTCCTTTTTTCTCCCTGCCTGTCCAAGTTGCACCTACCCATGACAGTGCTCCAGTCACACGAGGTAGCCCATTCTCCCAAGGAACGTGTCGCAGCGACACAATGACCAAAACATGACACACGGGAGCAAGGCCTATGTCTAAAACCCTCTAACACCGCCTAGAAAGCTACATAATTCACTTAGTCTTTCACACAGACATGTACTCTATCAAATTCAACTTTGCTAGCAGAGGCGATGATGACCTGAAGGAACATATCCCCCCCCTCTTTAAAGGCATCACTAAAATAGGGGAGTGGGGATTTTGCACCCAGGTAGAAACATGAGAATGATTTGTCACGTATCATAAACCGGCTAAGGCAGCGCAGCCTGCTTCGTTGTCTGTTTCGAAGGCGATACGACATTTGACGCTGCAGCCTCAGACCAGCTGTCACCGCTCGGAGCTGCCGTTGCCATTTCTAGCACCTGATCTGCAAATATTTCTGCCTGGGAGTGACTTAATTGCAATGAGCTGTGTTCTCACGAATGCACCTTCTCCTGGGTATAAAAGTGCTGGCGGGATCTGGGCCCACGTGTGCTGGATTGCTGGCAGTGCCCTCTGGAGGGGCCTGTGGTAGTAGCTGCACCAACACCGATAATGCGTTCCCTGCAGGTCCCAGAAGAGCTGGGAGACGGAGCAAACTCCACCTGCTCCTGACACACGTTCTGTGTGAGCAAGGGTGCTGCTTTTCTGGTTTGTGGGCACCTGCAAGACACCCCGTGGCCAGCTCCTGGCTACAATGCGCTGACCCGCATTCTCAAACCCGCGCGCATGAATTTGCGGGCCACGTCTGAGGAAGCGAATCCTGCACGTGCACGAGACTCACACCTCTGCAAGGCACAGGCTTAGGCCACCCTGGCTTGCTCACACGCTGCAGGAATCTGCACCCCTGGCGGGCACTTGCTTTGGGCAATTTCCAAGCTCCCAAAGCTTTTCTAAGTCACGTGGGGCCAAACTCCTTAAATGACAAGATGCTATGTGGGGACACCCAGTGGCCCTACTGTCCCTTGGCTGCTTCCACATACTGATATGGCCTTTCCATAGTGGTTTCTCAATGCAATGATGGACAAGACGCATCTCAAACCAGTCGGGCCCCTCCTCTGCTAAGCGAGCCCTTTGCACGTGCTTCCGATGGCTGATTTTCCTGGTTTACAGCCTGACCGCCTTGTGCACGGGGATGAAAGGCTTCCAGGGCAGGGAAGCCTTAAAACAAATCAGCTCCTCTGCCCCAGGCTGGCTGAAGGTCGTGCTGCTGAGACGTTTCGGCGCTTGTAGACAAGGATTCCTGCGAAACATTTGGTGATCTTACTCTCAGCATTGCCTAAGGCGCTACAGATGTTCTCCGTGCCCTCGGAGCCGGTTGGATGGAGCAGGCTGACTTCACGGCGCGCTCACCAGCGATGCCCCGCCGGAGGCCTTTGAACAGTTCAAACAGATGCCGAGCATAAAACTCCTCCGCTCCGCGGAGGCCTGGCTGCCTGGAAAACGGGCACGCGCTCGCTCTTCCTTCTTCAGAGGCCCCACAGATATCTCCGCAGATCATCAGTGCCGCCGCATCCCCTTGTTTTCCACAGCTCCCCACCAGGATGCTCAGTGAGCCGCAGAGCAGCGTGCCCACCATTTCTAAGGCGGCATCAAATTGGATCGTAATTACAAGCCGCCCTCCTCACAATTAGCAAGCCGTGGCTGCGACCACGTCGCTGACAGCACCGGGGCTGGAAATGGCCTTGGTGGGAGTGGGGCCGCGCAGTCTGTCTGGCTGTGGAAACGCAGACTGCTTCCATGCTAATTCACAAAGCTTTCCTAAAGGCGCTTCTTGCAGGAAACCATACCTGTGTCACACGCAGCGAAGCCGCCGAGCTGCAGCGCGGACCCGAGGCGCGTGGAAGAGCCAGAACCAGAGCTCGCTGCTGTCGCTCGCTTTGCGGGCCGAGAGCATGGCTCCGTCGTGCGAAGTGCACTGCACAATGCAAAACCCTGGAAGCTGGCAGTCTCCGTAGACAAGGCACGTGGAGGGTAGGAAGGGAAAACACAGCCGCTTGCCCAAAGCCACACGGCAAAGCGGTAGCAGAGTTGAAATTAAAACCCGGGTCTCCCCGTAGCAGCCAGACATTGGCCTATGCTGCCTTTCTTATCTGGCCAGCTTGGCTGCAGCCCAACCGGGAACCCAGATGCACTGGTCGGAGGGAAGAAGGGTCATTCAGTCGCAAACAAGCTCCTCCGAGGGGACCGGCCCTCTCTCCAAAGATAGCGGGGCTCTGTATGGGCTCAGGGGTGTCAAGCGAGCTCTGGTGCCCCGCTGGCGTTAATGCAGAATCGGGGCCATCAGTCACCAGACCAACCTGACAGCAGAACAACTCATGCAGCCTTGCATTTGCCCTGAAGTATTATCCCCAAAGAGGGCAGGACCATGACACCTGCAGCTGTATAACCTAACAACAAAGGGGCACAAGGCAGGCAGGGTTTTTTAGAGGAGCAGCTTATTTTTAGGTCCTGCTGTAAAATGCAATGTAACATGGCATGACTGGACCGGCAGTTCTGGCAGTGGGAAGGGGAAAGTAAACTTGCATGAAAGAGAGAATTGCTTTCACATGTCAGCTATATAGACTGTAACCTCTCTGAGGCAGGGACGGTCTGCGTTTCCTCATTCGTGCGGCACCCTATACAACAGGGGACACGATGGCTCCAATGCACATCACCACCACGATACTCAGAGGACTTCATGTAGCACAGGGGGATACCAAAGCGCTCAATTGTGTAACACAGCAGATACCAGAAAAGCAGTAACTGTACTGTCCTATGGACACTGCAGAAGGGATCGGTACTATACATGCACAGCCACAACATATAAATTGGATTGGGAGATTTTTAGAGGCCACCCCACCCCCCAGATGTGTGCAGAAAAGTCGTTGTAATCACATTGGAGAGAATTTTGTCCTAAGCATAATTGCCTGGATGGGCAGGCTGGACAATGCAGGGTAGGGCTTAGACAGGGAAGACCCTGCCTTGAACAGGGGCCTGGACTACCTGTGATCTCCCGAGGTCCCTCCCAGCCCTGCTTCTCTGATTAACGCATCTGCTAACATTTGGAGGGCCACAGCATAGCCAGCAACAGTGATGCAACTCCTTCATATTTGGCTAGAAAAGGAACAAAGATGGTTCCTGCAGAGCCGAGGAACTTCTGGACCGCGCCAAGGTCCGTGTAATCCGGCCTCTCATCTCTGATGGAGACCAGCACCCACAGCATCAAAAGAGCATAGCGGGATCCCAGAGCAGGCAGACGTGGAATAACTGAACTCCCAAACCAGATATTATCTTGATCTCAAATAGCTGGAGAGTTTAGTGACCAAGTCAGCCCCGGAGTATGAAGCAATCATCAGTTTGCAATCATTGGTTATGAGTCCTCCGGATAGTTGGGAGTAGGGGGTTGGACTAGTTGGCCTCCCAAGCTCCCTTCCAGCCCTACTTGTCTGGGATCCCTACATAAATAACCGATCCCTGCTTGAACCGTAAATGCTCAGCCAAATGAGACCAGGGCCACAGCTTCTTTAAATCATTAACAATGACAGCAAATACTCAGTGAAAGGCTGACCCCTGATCAGCCCAGATTGTGCAGCTCCCTATAAAAGCTTTGCACAAACAAACCCTTTGGCTTGGAGGGAAGGCGAGGGATGATGGAGAGGACAGTGGGAGGATTTATGTGACAAGGATGCAGCCAGGACGCCGGCAGATTTCTTGCTCTTCGCCAGTCTGCGGCCCTCGCCGTTATGAGATGCTTTCAAGGCCCCGATAATATATTTTATTTCGGTGGTAGCAAGACGTAATTAGACTGCAGCACATCTTCCTCAAGGCTGTCTCCGCTGAGGCCTCTCCTGGAATTTACACCCCAGGAGTGTCAGGATGCGGTAAGGAAAGATGCAGCCCGCGCTTTCAGGTGGATGAAAATAAAGCAGAGGCAGAATTGATGTGCTGTAGCAGTAGCCATGTGGCTCTCCAGCACGCTTATTCGAATTCATTTCCAAGCTGCTGTAGTAGCAAACCGGCCGCTCTCTCCTATCGGCCGCCACCTGCCGGACGTGGGCACTTACTGCCCCGTAGGCAGCCTGCGTCCCCTCTTCCCTGTCTCGGGGGCGTCTGAAGTCTTGTTCTTCACACTTCGAGCACCGTCGGTGGCTGCCCAGGCACCTGCAGGCACTAGAGCTAGGCTCCAGGAACAGATGTGGGGCCCCATCTGGCTCAGGACGTCACCTGGTGCCTTCAGGTGGGCAGGCCTGGCGTAGCAATGGGATTTGAATCGGCATATGCCCCACGTTCGAGGGTGTCTGGTTCCCGAGCTAGCACGGGGAGCCTTGCTTTAGTGGCGTTATAGATTCATAGCGTGTAGCGCCAGAAGGGGCCACGGAGGATCATCGTGTCCGACCCCCTGCCCCAGGCAGGAAAGGGCACTGAGGTCAGACAACCCCAGCCAGGTGCCTACGTAACCTCCTCTTGAAGACCGCCAAGTCAGGGGAGGGCACCACCTCTCTTGGCAGCCTGGTCCAGCCTCAGGCCACCCTTACTGTGAAAAATGTCTCCCTAATGTCTAACCTGAATCTACGCTGGATGCATATGAATTTGGGGGTAGAGGTGAACCTGGCTCCGGGCACATCCACATGCTGCCACTTGAAGCTGGGGGGAATAAAGATTACAGCTCACAGCAAACTTCTCCAGGAGCGAACAGTCCCCCTCTCCCTTGAAGAAAAGCAAAATTGCTCCAGTGATGAGACCCGAAGCAGATCTTAGCGCACCGTCTCGTGCTGGTTCTTCCCTTTCCCTCAACAAAGGCCGATCGTGCGCCCAAAAATGCCAGGGATCTTTTCCTACAAGTATTTTCATAGCTTTTTTAAGATCAGTAGCAGAAGCCTGCGATGTGATGCTCCACGTTAGTCCTTAGGTGGCAGCAACTGCACAGACGAGTGCAGCGTTGCGAGTGCAGCGTCTTCCTCTTGGTGCAGACGTTTTTCCGGATTGCAGACCAGCGTGGGGCATGGGGGGTAGTGGGATTATCCCATAACTGAGGGTCAGCAGACATCAGTTACGATCGATCCCTCCCTGTTTGGGATGATCTGGGGTCATCTCAAGCAGAAGGAAGGTGCACAGGCCCTAGCAGCCCCCTCCTCTGACCCTCGAAGCCTCAGAAGCCTCCTCCAAAGCCCATGTCAAATAGCCTCGCTGTATTCAGTCTTCCCATCTGTAACCTGGGGATTGTTACTTTTTTTTCTATCCCCTACCACAGTCAGGAGGGTTACATCATTACCAGATTCAAATGATTTCAAGATCCCCTAATGGAGGGCACAAGAGACATGCAAAAATAGTAAGAACGAAGCTGGCATCAGCTAAAACAGCAGGAAAGATCAATACGAGCAGGGCACACGTAGCTATAATAACCCTGCGATGGTAACGCAACTCAGCTTTGTGCGTGGCTGCTTGGATCCTGGTTCATAGCAGGAATGTACTGTTGCCACTTAAAAATGGCACGTGGCCACGCATACCCCGACAGTAGCATCGCCATCATCAACCTCACGCTTTCAGTACGGACTTTCTGTAGAGCTTGGCCTGGGCATAGCAGGGACTAGGATTGCTGATTTGTAGCTGACAAAATACCCCTTAGCAGAGCTGGTGGCCTCTTGAAGGCTCGGATCAAGTGTGGTGGCTCCTTAACCTGCCAGAGGAAATCCCGTGTATCTGTGTCCGTGAAGGCAGTTTTCCTGAACCGCCGTGCAGCAGATCTGCTCTTCTGGCGTGGTTCGGTACCTGCTGAGGTGCAGCAGCTTTAAGCCCAGTTTATGGAAATGGAAGTGTCGTCTCTAGCTTGCTCCGAGACCTTTATGGCTAAGGGCAAGCAAAACCCGGGGGCATCCGAACCCCGAGCCTCCGGGCTTGGGCCTGCAGTAGGAAGTCCACCAAAGGTTTTGGAAACATCTGAAGCCCCTGGTGCGGGTGGAGGATGTTTGCCAGTAGTAGGGCCACTTATGGTTTGGGACTCTTGGATCTGAAGTTAGT
>NW_017728907.1:55200292-55243331 GCF_001723895.1 Crocodylus porosus
CCCCGTCTTAAATAAAAGTTTTGCACCCTTAGAGGGCCGCACATTAGCCAAGTGCTAATGCAGGCAGGGGCTTGGATCTGCAGCACCGCTCAACGGAAAGCAGAGGCCCCAGGCGGGCAGGGGCCCCCGAGCAAAGTTCATGATCAAGTCCAGGAGATCCCCGGTCCCCAACCCCCGCAGGACCTCGCTCCGCCCGGCTGGGGCAGGGCCCGGCTGCGCTCCGCCCCACCCTGGCAGCAGCTGGGCGCTGGCTCTGCGGAAGAGGTGAGTCCAGCCCCGGGCTCCCCAAGGGCTGCACCGAGTGCCCGCGCTGCTGCCAGCCGGTCCCTGCAAGGCTGGGACTGGCACCAGGCTGTGCCCTTGCTTCAGAGGGGCTAGGGCCAGCGATTGGGGCCGGGAAGAAATCCCCGCCCCCCCCGGTCAGATTGGCATGGGTCCTGGGGGTTTGCCATCCTCTGCAGAGGGGACTCGGGACCCCGCGAGCCTGCACTGTCAGGTGTCCGGGTTGCAGCCGTATTGACCTAAAGGAAAAAGCAATCCGCACTCGTGGCAGAGGTGATCGCTTTTCTCGGACCAGCTAGAGTTTTGCAACTTTGCAGTTATAGGCTTTTTTTGTTGTTGTTGCTGCAAAACTCTAGTTGGTGGAAGAGATCACCTCTGCCACGAGTTCTGGTTCCCAGCGTGTATAGTCAGACATGGGTCTTTGGGTGAATCTGATCTCTTTTATTACACCAACTTAAACTAATAAAGAGATCAGATGCACCCAAAGAACCGTGTCTGCCGATGTCCTGGGACCGACACGGCTACAACCTACAGCGCACTGCCAAAGTGACTAATGACGTTTCACAGAAACAGGATGTTGCTGCCTGGGTTCCCCGGGCCAGGCAGGTTCGGGTGTTAGGTCTGGATTGATTGCTTTATGTAGAGTTCAGATGATGGTTTGTATGGGATGGCTTGGATAGGGATGATCCTGCCCCAGGCAGGGGTTTGGAGAGGAAGGCCCCCCCCCAGCCCTGCATCTCTATGTATGTGTGACTCGCCCCATCATCTGTGTCACTTGCCTGAAGGGGACAATGTGGGGATGCAGCTATCTCCAGCTGGTGTCATACTATCATAGTAGTTAGGGTCGGAAGGGACCTAAACAGATCATCAGGTCTGACCCCGTGCCCTGGGCAGGAACGGGTGCAGGGATCATGTCACCCCAGCCAAATATCTCCCAAGGCTGCTCTTAACATCTGTATGACTTGCAGCTCTTCCCTGCCAGTGGCTGGTGCCTCTGCGCAGCAGGCCGGAGCTGATGGGCCGAGCTGCTGCCAGGCCGATGACTTGTCTCCCAGGCTGTTGCGCGGCTGAACTGGCCCCACGAGGGCTGCCTTGTCTGAGCCCTTTAGTGGAGGGCTTTGCAGAGCCAGGCACGTTGAGAGCTTTTGTTGCTGTATGCAGTCAGCGGGACATGTCTGCCTTGGTTCTTAATTTCTAACCATCTGCGCAGAGGAATTACAGCACAGGACTCCTCCGCACTCAAACTCCACGTGAGCCAGGCCTCCGTACGGCCTGACACCGCTCCCCGCATGGTCTATCAATGTCTGCCTAGCCCCCTGGGCCTATAGATTGAATGCCATTTTTTGGCTTTACCAAGCCCAACCATTACTAGTCACCATCAGACCTGAACTGTGTGTCCAGAAAGCAATATGTTCATGTTGCTGCTAGACCAGGAACTTGACCTAAAGATTTATCAAAATCATTGGAACCAAGATTTATCCAGGTGACAAATCGCAGAGGAGCCGGGGAGGACACCGGGAGCACTCAGCTCCAGTGCGTTTCAGGCCATCATTAGTTTATCTGGTTTAATTCTTTCAGTAAGTCCAGCAGGAGTTTACAATCCTCCATATGTCTCTTGTGAATTTGAAAGAACCCCCATGCGCCACGAAATGCCCCATATTATGTCAAGGAAACGAATTCATTTAGCACGTTCTCATATCATAGTTGCGATAAGATTTCCCTCACTTTAATAACAGATCATATAAAACTAAATTGTGTTCCTAGGTTTCTTCTTGTCTTTGAATAGGCTGAGGACAGCCACGGCAGCTTGATAACAAGCCGGGTGCGTCCGTGCTGACCCTGGGACCAGAACAGCTCCTGACGGGGAACGTCTTTGTTTCCTGAGTGCCATGCCGACAGATACGGAGCCCTCAGTCTTGGTGAAAGTGCTTCACCTGATTTTCCTTTCAACCTTCTGGGGCATGCAGATCTGGGTCACTTTTGTGTCCGGTACGTTGCATTTTGTTCTCATTCATTCTCATGCTTTAGGTGTTTGTTTGGAGACCCTCATTTAAAGTAGGGATGCGTGGTACTGAGTATGGTGTAAATACCTAGTAAGAGATGGCCCTTGCTTTAAAGAGCTTATAATCTAAATAGAAAGAGTGGGGAGGGAAAGGGAGGCATAAGCAAGTGAAGTGACTTGTGTGAGGTCCTGCAGCAGGGCAGGGGCCGAGCACGGTACAGAGTCGCTTTCTCTGGCCTCCTTGTCCGTTGCCGTCTCTTTGGTATCGTGCTGCCGGGCTTCCTGGCTCTCTCCCCGACTCACAATGTGAGCATCGTGACTGAAATTGCATTTGCCATGACTGATAACACGTGGGATGATTGCAGTCGACTGGCACTATCTCATTGCAGTGAATGGAGACAGGCAAACAGGAGCCTGCTCTCATTGAAGTCAGTGGTCCAAATCCTGTTAACTGCAGTGGAAGCAAAGCCTAGGCCACTGCCTAAATCTTTCAGACTCCCGGGCCTGAAGAACTTGCATCAGTGAAGAACTGTCATGGCATCAGATCTTTACATCTATACCAGGTCATGTTTTTTCATCCCAAATCCTATTATTCTGATCCTCTTATTTTCGATCACTCGCTACTTCAGGGATGATAGCTGGACACTGGGCAAGATCTTTCATGATGGGAAAGACTAGACTTCATTTTTCTCTCAGGAACCAAAAGCTTAGATAGACAAGGAGGTAGCAGTCCTGCCTCGAGCAGGGGGCTGGACTAGATGATGTAGTGAGGTCCTGTCCAGCCCTACATTTCTATCGTACTAAGTCCCAGAAAGCCATTTCTCTATAATGAACTAGGAAGCTTTTATTTCTAGGTCCCCAGTCTGAATTTAGCCCAAACTTATAGTACATAACAGACACTGCCACTGCCTGTGCTCGTGAAATGAGCTCGGCGTCTCAGTGCAGTCGAGACTGGAAGGGAGTTGCTGTTAGGTTGTGGAGACTGAACTCCCCCGTAACTTGTAGAGGCACTGCGCGGCACAGCGCGCTTGTTCTTCAGATAAGCCAGACAGCTTTATTTGGTGGTGCTCTGGAGCTGGTGTAGTTCAAAATGGTGCCAGAAGACATACCTGCTACTCTCTGCTTTCTGCAGGTTTTGTGATGGGCAGTCACCTTACCCGGCACGCTTTTGGCTTCATTCAGAGTCGCCTCTTCCCCTACTACCTCCACATTGGCTCTGCTTGCGCATTCTTTAACCTTACCATCTTTGCTATGTATCATCCCAGCGAGCTCCTGAATGAAGAAGAAACCACCCAGGTAGCCTCCTGCTTATATGCCTGTTTTGCCTTTCTGTAAAACCACCATAAAACATTGTAGTCAACCTAGAATCAGCTTTGACGCTGATATCTGCAGTACGTTTGCGCATGCCATAAAAAATACCAAGTCAGGAACAAATCCAATGCAGTTTTTAGTGGTTTAGTGCGTTTAACTTTTCGGGTCCTGCCCTTGGTTATTTGATTCTCCTGTGGGATTCTGTAAGGGGAGTGGCAGTTCATGGCCTTTTATCTGTAGTTATCAGCCCATATTAGCACATTTTACTCAAACTGACCTTGACCTTGATACTTATAATCAGAACAACATGGCGTTGACTGAAGTTAACTAAGGTGTTAAGGCAGGTCTCTAGGTTACTTAACCAAACAAAGACCTGCTGCTGATACATGGGGTTATTCATTACATATAGGAAGCCCAGACAAGGCTAACTGTCACCTGGACAACTAGTTTACAGGCTTTATAGACCTGCACTAGTTTACAGGCTTTATAGATGGTTGGATGGAGGGTTGTACAGGTGAAGGGAGCGGTAATTGTTTGCATTAAAACATGCACAGACGGTCTTTCCCTTTCAGATCACAGTCTTCTTTGTTTGCGTCACTGTTGCTGCTCTGAACGCCCAGTGGTTTGGGCAGATTACATCAGAGATTATGGCTGACATGCACCTCATTGAACGGAGCTACGGCCTAGGACAGGATATCGGCCTCTTTTCAAGAAAATCTTACTCCAAGCTGCGTGAAACAGACCCAAAATACAAGCAACTGTCTCGTCAGCTGACCCTGTACCACAGCATCTCCTCACTCTGCAATCTATGCTGCATTGTATGTAATGGCTTGAGCCTCTACTATTTGGCTGCTCATCTTTCCACACTGTAAGTGAGAAGTGTGGATAAGCTGGGTGAGGGTCCAAGAATTCAAGACCCAGGAAAAAGATGCATTCGCCTTTGTATGCTCTGCCCCCCTTGAAGGCAGAGGGTACCCAAGAACATTTCTGAGTTTCTAGATCATGTCAGCTAGATTCCTTCAGGTTTTATGGGCATATCTGCAAATCCTCCTTTCTGCTGGGAAGGCCAGTCTCTGGAAGATCATCTCATATGCAGCTGTTTCCATCAAAGTCACTTTTACAGTCATGTCCCATAACATCAGCTGCTACAAACTGGATCAGTCTTGGGGGTTTATTAAAGGTGGCTGCCCTTGGATTACTTGAAGCTGGTTATCATTGCAGCTCTGCCCTATTTTTGAACCTCTACATTGTTTCTAGACATGCCTTATCATTTGACCCCGTCTGATTTTTTGCTGCTTTCCAGAACCCCTCACATGCCTTTGCTTTGACTGCCTCTAAAGCTCAGACTCTCTTCCATCTTATTATGCCACTAAGTGTGGTTGAAAATGGTTTGCATCCCAGCAGCCCTGGGAACAGAGCTTGAGAAGGGCAGCAGACCAAAAGCTCCTGAGGAGAAATTTTAGAAGCTTCAGCTCTTCCCAGCTTGCGTGTGGATGCCAAGTTGCTGATTTTCCTGACCTGTGTGCACACGCTTTGGATAAATGATTGCTTTCTGGTGCACGGAAAGGTGGTGTTTAATAGAGCTGTCCATTTAAGAAGTTTCCAATACGTGTCCTTTCACAGTATTTTTTTTTTTACTGAGCAGGCAGTTTTTCTTAAACAAAATATACCACAAGCTTTTTAAACCAGAGATATTCAGGGTATTAAAAAAAGCAGGCTCTCCTACAGCGATTATAAACCAGGGTGCCTTTAGATCTTTCTAGGGGTAATGTAGGTGTCATGCAATATTAGCACTATTAGGTGTGCACATGTTTCACAAGGCAATCTGAGATATTTCAAATAGAAATCAATAGTGTTAAAACCATTCTGAGCTGTTGCAGTCTTTCAGAGTCCTTTACAGCAGAACTCTTCTATTATTTTTCTGTAGTCTGAAGTCACGTGAAAACTGGCATTTTCCAACAGGTGCCTTGAATCTAAAAAGGTTGAGAACTACTGTTCTACAGGCAGCGACTCTCCTCTGGTTGATTTACAAACCTTGGCTTCTATGCAAGAAGTGGGCCTGTTTTTACTTTACTTTATTTTTATTTATTTTTTTTTTACTGATAATGAAAGGACATCACTTGATTGTGCAGGCAAATTAAATTGCTGTGGAATTTAGAAGCCTTTCTGCTAAGCAGGACTCATGACAACTACTCAAACTGATTTAGCAGCCCTTCTATTATAGTTGTTAACTGGGAGAGTTCATAAAAAGGCAGCACTGAGCAAGTAGAGAAAGCACAAGGGGTTGGATGAGGTGTGTTCTTTCTCCAGAATTGTTAACTTTCATCACATATCACTTCGCTCTTGCTTGTGTCCCAGTTCCTGTCTTTAAAATGGATCTATTAGTTATGCATATTTAACTAACACTGTATTAGTATCACGGAACAGTTACTTTTATCAATACTTAGTTTTCCCTTCTGGTAGTTTAAATCCAGTATGATTTACCAGACTGGTAAATCTGTCTTGACAATCTTCCCAGGATGGATTTTATTTTCTTAAGGAAAGTGGAATGGTTTTGAAAGCCCTGGGTATTAGTTGAGCTATAATTACACCGCGTTTTTGCAGTTGCTGACTGTAGCTTGGATGCGAATTATTTTTCATTAGAATTTAGAAGTTGCCATGTATTGGGCTGTTGTGGGAGCACAGAAGATGCTGTCTGCTGGCATCAGGCAATTCCATCAGCAATTTACACGGCTGTATGCTATTTCCAAGTACATATGCACTATGTCTTTTGCAGGAAGAGAAAGGAAAACTGAACCGTCTCATTTATTAGGCATCAGACTATTTAAACAGTTTATTTTATTTCCAACTTGTATCAGACAAGTAACAAATGTTCAGTAAACTGAGTGGCTCTTAACAATGAGCTCTGTTCCTTTGTTCAGCTGCACAAGCATGCTTGTGAATGAACTGCTGCTGCTCTTTAATCCTTGGTGACAAAGTGAGCGGCTGTTCTCCATGTATCAGTTTGAGTCCATTGACCAGCAGCAGCAGGAGTGCTACAAAGAACACACCAGATCCACTGGCACCCAAACCAGATACAATCACAGCTCACATTGGAGGAGGTTAGCAGTAGTATTCTTCACAGTGCAGGTAACCTCAAACCTGACACTGCCTCATGCAAAGTAACAGTTTGGCACTTGTGCACAACTAATGATCAGAAATAATTCAGAGCTCATTTAAAAAGAGGATGCACCTTGCACTGTATTTTAGCTTACTTGAGATTTAAAAAAATAAAATTAAACCAAGCCCTATTCCCTCTCCTGCCCATACATACACGTATAATCCAACCTTAGGCCCAACCGTGTAATCGTTGTCTACTCAGAATTTACTGATTTGCTTCCACAGAGTTCTGCATTCACAGGGATTGTAGGATCAGGGGCTGCTAGTTTAGATTACATGATTGAGGCAGAAGGAAATATTAAAATGTACCAGCAGGAGACCAACAGTCCGTATCTGTGGGTGGGAAGAACTGTCTGGAGCTTGGCTCTCCTCCAGTCTCTTGTTGCTCTTGAATGCTTTTGCTCGTTCATTTTAGTGTATGTACTTTCTTGCCAAAGAAGTAGTTCTTGGAGAAAGGAGAATTCTTAACTAAAACCAAGAAGGTAGGAGTCCCAGCCTTTAAAAAGTACCTGCAGGAACACAACAAGTCATTCACCCTCTATGAAGTTCTACAAATGTCATGCATAGCAAATAGCATTAGACCCCATTTCTCCTGTAAAAAAAAAAAAAAGGATTGGCTGCACCAGTGCTGATGGCAAGTGTTCTTGCTGAATTAGCTGAGCCTTTTATCCTGATGTCCATTCACATATAATAGCAGTGTGTCTCGAATTAATTCTTCTCCCCGCAAGTTTTTCTAATTAAAATGGACAGCCATTATTGTCATTCAGTGTTGGATTCATTCTGCCAATTTAAAGCTGTCAGGTCAGCGGCAACGTGTGCAGCTGAGCTTTATGGAATGATACAAGGTTACAGATCTTAATTATCACCATTGATCTGCTCGGGCTTTGCAGCAGAATCTCTCTAGCCATCTAGAAGGTGATGTGACCTAGGGCCCCTGGCAGACATTCAAACAATGATGCGATCGGGACTGGAGGAATTCTGTCCCATCCCAAACACTGCCCCTGCCATCCATGCATGGCAGGAGATGCAATCTTTGGGTTAGGCCATAAAATTCCTCTGACCCCAAATCGCACCATTGTGGAGCTGCCCCCAGCCTGATCCTGCAGATCGAGTACAGAGTGACTATCCCATATCCAGGACTACCCTCAACATCCAGCAGGTTCAAGACCCAAGCACCCTGGGGCCACATCTCACAATCAACTGATTGTTCACCCTGGCCCTAAACTTAGCCGATTTGAGATGCCAGGCTGCTATGGCCTGGGTCTAACAATCAGCCAATTGTCAGCTGGCCCGTGCGTACCCTGGGACTGCCTAAGTGCACACATGGTTTTTCAGAAGTCCTGGGGCCCTCCCCACACCCTGACATTAAAATTACCCAGCAGGGTAACTTTGAAGCTGCCCCCCTGCAGCCCATTTTCAGCACCCAGATGGGATGTCTCAGTCCTGAGGCTGACCCCCCGCCCCATGCTGATGCGGACAACCGGCACGATCCAGCTTCTTTTCTTTCAAAAAGGGGGTGATTATGGATGCAGCCTGGGAGACCAGCCCTTTCCCTCCTGCGGTGTGCACCTCCCCTGCTTATGGATACCAAGTGCACGACAGGGCAGCAAAACGCGATTTGTCTTGGTTTGTAAAAGCCGTTTCTTCCTGAACAGGACCTGTCTGATTTTCACAGAGAGTGCGAGGCTCGTCCTCAGGGTCTGCACTCCCACTGTCAGTAGTAAGCTAGACACAAGTCCAGGCCCCTGGTCTTACCTGGGGTGTTGCAGCACTTGAAGCAGCGTGTGGTCTGTGTGCAGCTCATGTATTTCCTCTCTCTCATCTTCAAAATAAAGCTGGATACAATTTGGCATGAAATGAATATTGAGGATGCACCAAATCACAAGTACAAACCAAAAGCCCACTAAGATTCACCAGGATCTCACAAGCAGCATCCCCCTATTATCTAACCTTTCTGAACCACTTATAATTTTACAGCATTGCCTACCGTAAATAATAAGCACAGACATGACAGGGGGGGGGAGTCCAGAAATGTCAAGACCTTTAACAGCTTGTCTGGCACAAATCCCAGCCTTTTAATGCTTAAAACTGCATGCAGCTTTCCCTATGTAAACTAATACATTCTGGGCCTATTATGCCTAAGACTAATCTCCAGCTAAACAGTATTTGCAACAAGAAGGGTCTTTCTCATTTCTATCCAAGTCACTGGCAGTATGTCTGTATAGCTCAGTTATGGCTCCAGGCAGCACTACAATGAACCATATGTATATGCTGCCTGTCAAATCACAAACAGTACTGCCTGTTTAATTTAGTGCTGTGCACATGCACAATAAACTCTGCCTAGCACCTATACAGTTCTACTAAGTAGCTTAGACACACCCTGAGAAGCAATCAAAGCCTTTTTTGGAATAGGTTTAATTTGATGTCACTTCATTAAAGCTATTTGTGGGATAAATGTAACCTATTTTGTCAAAGTGTTATTAAATCAACTAGGTCCAAGAAGCAAAACTCAAAGAAACTGACTTAGATTACATATGTATGGTGGCAGCTATAAGCAACAGCATGCCCAACCCGACAAAGGACTGCTCAGTGCAGCAGACACCATCAGCTTGCCTGGCACACATGAAACTGCAGTGGAACGTGAGAAATTGTTATCCTGCACACTTATACACAAACAATTTGTGTTGAAAAACACCCCACACTTAGTGTAGTTACCAGAAAGTCTTTTTTTCCCTTTAAAGCAGACAGTGCAATCAAATCTCTATACATGGATAGGATTAAATGTTATGATACTCAATCCTAAATTACTGCTGTGCTTTTCTTCCATGCATTAATATACAGGCAGACCTTGACTTATGACTGTTCGAGTTACGACAAACGTCATTTATGACCTTTGTAAACTACGACAGTGTTTTGAGATTCTGACGGGCTTTCAACTTTGCAATGCTGGACACAGCTGCCTCCAGCTGGAAAGTCTGTTGTGGTGGGGCAGATCAATGTCCCAGCAGCAAGGGAGGGACTGGGGCTGGGACAGGGGGCAGCTCCCCCCGCTGCATACCGTCGGTCCAGGAGGGCAGTGGGGGGGGGCACGCTCCCAGATCTGTGTAGGGCTGGGGCTGGGGCTGTGCTCTGGGCTGGTGGCAAAAGCCGCTGGGAGTGGAGGCTATGCCCTCCTGCCACTTGCCCAGCCATGGTGGACCTGCTGTGCTGCCTCCAGACAAGCAGTGCACAACAGCCAGGGCCACCCCGGCCTCCTGGCCCCACGCTGGCTGGGCAAGTGGTGGCAAGGCATGGAGGATGGGGGGCATGTGCCCCCAGATCTGCATGAGGTGGACAGGACCAGGACTACGTGGGGCTGTGCTCTGGGTGGGCGGCGGAGGCTACAGAGTATTTTATGATGGCTGCTATCCCCCCCATAGTCCCCGCTCTGCCTCCTGCCCCACCCCAGTCCAGGGGCATACTGCACCCCCATGTCCTGCCACTGCTTGCCCAAGGAGGCTGAGGCGGCTCTGGCTGCTGCACGCTGCTTGTCCATAGGCAACGCAGCAGCTCTGCTCTGCCCCAGCTGGGTGAGCAGCAGGAGGCATAGCCCTTGCTCCCAGCGCCTTCTGCCACCCGCCCAAAGTGCAGCCCGGCACAGCCCCAGCCCCTCCCATCCCGCGCAGATCTGGGGGCATACGACTGCCCCCCATTCTCTTCTGGACCACCAGTGGGAGCAGCAGTGATTGCTGCTGGATGAGCAGCTCCCGGACTGGCGGCCCATAGCAGTGAAAGCCACCCGCCCCCTCCTCATGCCCCCCTGCCCCGGCTGGGCAGCCCTTGCCCCAGGCCCAGCCCCAGCCCAATCCCTCCCTCTCTGCGGGGGCTGATCTGCCCCCCCCCACCACAATGTGCCTGGCAACACATATGAATGCTTCACCACCAAAAATACATCCAAAGTGAGAGGGATAAAACTGCTCAAGAACATGAATGTCTAAACAGCTGCAATAAATTCAGGGACTTGCCTGGCCTGAAAAAATATATGTATGATTGCATATGCTCTCCAATCCCTTGTTACACATAAGGGATATGTTAAACAAAAATGTTGCTGTAGCTGTTATATACCCAAAGCAGCTTTATTAGAAACTACTGAAGATATCATTTATCTGAATATCAAGTAGAAGGAAAGTCCCATTTCCCACCTGCAGGTTGCTGGACTGGTATTTTCTTTCCATATCCCAGGGTGGTAACTCAGCAAACATTACCACCAAATGATCAATAAATCTAAAAGCCAAAACATACCATGTTGTTATTCCACAGCATTATACACTTCAAAGTCCACTTAATGTTGTAACACCACTGAACCTCCTAGATCAGCCTCAGTAATTCGTGTATTTAATTTTGAACAATGGGAAAAAATGGAAATAGCAGGTTAGAGAATATCTTCAAGACTATTTAAGACTAATATGAAGTTTAAAGATGTCTGAGGAGAAACGTACTTCTCAGTCTGGAGCCTTGTACTTGGCTTTGGCTCATGCTTTCATCTACAAATTTACGTTGGGCATCAGAAAGCAATTTAAAACTTTTTATTTTTATGTGTGAAGGGATTATAATCAAGATAAATGCATTCTATACATTTCAAATGGATTTTCTTTCCCTTTGTTACTAATGCCATATGTTATACAACAGAGCAGTCAAACTGTAATCTGTTATACTTTATGTTGTTTACTTTTCTCCTTAATCAGTTGAAACAGTGAATCTACTTTCTCTCAGTTTTACTTTCTTGAGTTATGAGCCCTGGGAAATGTTCTTGCATTTCCAGTTTTCTAAAAATATGATAACTCGCTCCTTTACCAACCTACATTCACTAAGATTTAAATAACAAAAAAAACATTAACTTGTCAGTCAGTCTGGTTAATACACAGGCCACCAGAAAAGTAATAGACTTTAAATTCATTAACACTGCATAAGCCTGTAGGGCTAGAAATTGCTTCTTATATTAAAAAAAAGGAATGACTTCTTTTTGAATCTGGCACAAAGCATTCATTTCAAGCCTGAAAAAGGTCCAAGATAATAACATTTTAATGTAAGTCCTACGTCAGGTCTAGAAGTAATATTTTAGGTCATTTTGGAAGGTCGGTTATAGTTATCAGTTTTAGATTCTCTTTTCTTTGTGCTTTACTGTGTCCTTCTCTATATGAAGGAAATGCTGTTTACACTGAAATCACCTGGTGTTTTCCTGGAAAGCAGAAATGAAATCCGTTTGTCCATACTCAGGATACAGGAATAGGACAGGCCAGTTTAGGTTACCATCCTCATCTAGACAGACCTTTGCACCTGTTGCATTATCAGAACTGAATCCATCTATGGACATCTCAGCAAGACTCTCTGACATCTCATCCTCCTCCTTTGAGGACTTGAGAGACAGCTTGATATTCCTTTCCTATTCCATGGAAAAACAGAGAGAGACACTGAGAACACGACCTAAAATGTTTATATTCTGTTAAGTCTTAAAAGGTAGGTTAAATTAGGCTCAGGTGGCTAAAATTTCTCAGGTGGCCTGAAGCTCTAGGGGTCTTGGGACCTGTTTTTTTAATAAGGTCATGCCCCGATGGCATTTAGGTGTCTCCACTAGGTGAATAGATGTTATTAGGATTACAGTTCTGGACTTAAGTGGAATGGCAATACTGAAAGTCCTTTACTGAATCAAGCCCTTAAACAGCCATATATGAAAAGAGCAACTTTTCAAAAAATTAAAGGCAAGAACCCTAAGAACAACTCTGACACTTACCTTTATAGCTGTAAGCAATGCCTCCTTTTGCGATTGCTCCTTCTTCTCCTTCACCTTGGCTTTTCTTGCATCCCTCTGTTCAGCTCGCTGCATGTATGACAAGTGTACTTCATAATAATATACAGTAAGTCCATGCCTTCTTTACTGTACCCTACTGGCAAGCTGAGAAATTGGCTCATGTCTCCAGAACCATTATGGTTTCCCTTGCAGCATTTCCTCACAGTAAGTTGGTCAGGAACCAGCCTTCAACTACACTTTCAGGAAACACGGCACGGTTTGGGGTTTTGTTTGTTTGTTTGTTTGGTTGAAGTTTTACTCACACCCCTTCTCCTTATAGTGAGGATGTTTTCTGTCCTCCAAGAAGCTCAAAGATCTCTACAAATATTAATTAAGCCTCCTTTTTCCCGGTGAGTGAGGAAAATGTTATCCCCATCTAACAGAATGGTAAAGAAGGTACAATTAAGTTAATCACTTGCCTCAGGTCACATAAAATGAGAAAGAGGGAAATAGGCTCTGGACTTACATGCCTAAGCCGCTTGCACTGGACTACAGAAGACAACATTCTCATTCTGTGATGGCAGCGGGACACAGACCCAGCTAACACTGATTGACATGCTACTTCTTTCTTAATATAGAACCAAAGCTTTTATAAGCAATTTAGTTTCTAATAAGGCACTACATGACTTGCTTTGTACTTTGAAATGTAAAACTGGACATAGTGAACGTGAACAAGACCAATACTCAAATGTTACAGCTGGAGTCTGTGGGACTCCCTGCAAGTCTGGAAATTTGGCAGCAAGGTGAATGGCAGCAGTTTACTGTGCGGGTGTTGCTCCTTTGTGGGCTGTACCTTGATCACCTTTGCTTTAGACCTGCTAGTTTGGCTTTCAAGCTTTTTGCATCCTACCAGACAGAAACTGTACTACTTTCTGAAAAATGGCAATACCTAGTATTGATACAGTGCTTTCCATCTAAGGTTCCCAAAGAGGTCAAGGTAATGGATGAAAAGTCTGATGCATCGCAGTAAGTCTTATCTTATAATGATCAGGAATTCCCCCCTTCTTTTTTACCTGAAATCTATCAGCTTTGGTTCTTGTTTCCAAAAGCTTTTTCTCTGTCGAGTCTATCCTCAGACCCTCGTCACACCATGCCATTGCTTCAGGGAAATTCTTTAGCTCCAAATGACATAAAGCTCCTGTAAGAATTAAAATATTAAGATTTTAGGCATAGAGCCAGCATACAAATCTATATAACCAGACAAAGCAAGGTCCACTTCCTTTAGCATAATCAAACTAAAATAGCATTAGGCTTCATGACTTATTGGGGGCTTTGTGCAGTATCCTGTTGGCCTATGTGGCCACGTCCAGATGAGCACAGCTGTGCGGTACATGGCACTGCAGACCCATCTTTGGTACCACACGCTGCATATTCAGATGTTTCCTGCACTGCTGCCTTACAGAGCAGGTGGTTTTTTGACTCCAAGAGATCCCGGGGTCAAAAAAAACCAAACCAAAACAAAAAACCCCACGACGAAAAAAAGTGGGGAGGCGCATGTGGCAGCAGCACATGCTGCCCAAAACTGGAGCCTGGCCAGCCAGAGCCATGCTCCAGCTGTTGGCCAGACTCCCAGGTGCAGAAGTGCCAAGGCTGAAGCTTTCCCAGCCCCCAGGTAAGGCTGTTGAAGCCAGTACAGCTGCTGGCCCCAGCCTCCCTTACTCCATCCAGAGTAACCTGGCATGTACCAGAACACACATGGCACAGGCGCAAGGACAAAACGTCTGGCTCATCTGGACACGGCTTGTGAAACAAACCCAACTTTTATATTAGTATAGTGTGGACCATTTTGAAGTCTTACTTTTCAGTAAGTTAAACTAAACACTAGCAATTACAGCATTGCAATTCTACTATGGAGCAGAACATGCTGTAGACAATAAAGTGTTGGAAAGTAAGGTGGACTCTCTTAGTCAACTTAGCCTTAGCATTTCAAAATACTAGCATAACTACTTGGTTTTAAAAACTGACCTCTTATGACTGCTTTGAGATGGTTGGGTTTTAGCTTTCTGGCTTGGATTACATCATTGAGAGCGGATCGGTAGTTGCCTAAACAAAGCAGAACCTGTGTCAGAAGATTTCCTGTACTGCTTTTAAATTGTAAAGATGCCTGAGGGCAGCAGAATACATGAGGTCTGGAAACACTGTTTATTCTGTGACCACAAGACAGGCATTGATGAAGAGTGCACAGTAATGATCACAGAAATATGTTACAAGGATAAATTTGCTGCTCAAACAAGTGGAAGATGCTAAGCCAAAGGATGCAACATATACTAGAAGGTTCCCCATATTTTGGGTTTCCTTGTTCTTGCTGCAGGGGTCTCAGCAAGGTCTTTCAGGATGGACAGCCCTAGCCAAAACCTTCCGAACATGTGTCATTCTCAGTCTTCCTCCTCTGCAGTACAGAATTGCAGGTTTATTGTTGCCCCTGCTCCTGCATGGACTCCCAGCCTACAGTGACAGTTGGTATGGCCAAACTAGGGCCATAATCCACACAGCTCTATGATTGGCTTCCCCCTCTTCCCAAAGTCTCTTCCTGAAGTACTTAAGTGTCAACTACGTGTCAAATTTAGCATGCAAAGCAGAAATCCCAAGCCCCCAAATGAGCAATAGCCACTGAGACAGTTCTCAATGGCTGAAAAATCTTTCAAAAAGCATATAACAGTGACAGCATGAGACATGAAAGGCAAAGTCATTTAGCCTTTTTTTTTTTTCCGCTTATGGGGAATCTACAGTGCCCATAAAATACAATGCAGAACAGAGTCCATTACCCAAATAAAACTGTGCTGCAGCTCGATTAGTGTAAAGTACGGCATTCAACTCGTGGTCACTGCATTTCTTTTTCAGCCCTTCTGTATATGAGATCACAGCTTTCTTGTAATTTTTTTCCTTGAAGTAATCATTCCCCTCATTCTTATAGATCTTTGCTTGCTCTGCAAAGGGACAAAAACAGACAGCCTGCAATATATCAGAAAATGCACATACCCTGCAGACACTCAATGTCCATCTATAGAAATCAAGTATCTAGTGCAGAGGCGCTCAACCCACCAACCTGTTGGCCCTGATCAGGTGGGCAGAGCCACGCCATCCAGCTCACAGGGATATCCAGGGCTCTGAAAATGTTGTGGCAGGGAAGCAGTGGCAGCAATTGCCACTTCCCTGCTGTCAAATTTCTGGACTCCCGGGGGCCAGACTGCATGCTAGATCTCATGTGTGGAGTTGGCTAGAGCCTGATCTAGGGACACAGGATCCAGCTAGCGGTGGTGTGGACCCTGAACATGCAGCTCGGGGCCCTGAGAAGGTGCGCAGAGCCCAGTCCTGGCTAATGCGGCCTGATGTGGCCCGTGGACCTAATCCAACCCATTCACCCAGCCTGTGCAAACAAATGGTTGAGCCCTACTGGTCAAATACATCCCACACTGACCCGTGAGCAAGAAACAATCAAACCCAAACAGTGTCACAAAGAGCAGCAAGACCATACTCGTAATTTAAGTCAAAGAACGGAATTTTCTGCTGCCACAAGCTACGCGGTACCTTCAGGCGCCTGCTCCTCGTTGAAAATGATGGACTGAAGACACGCCAGCTCCGGGGTCTGCTTGGGGTCTATTTCCGCAGGACACTGCTTCATAAACATCGGGATCTTGTCGAACTCCTGGGGAACCACAGCAGGGAGGAGTTGGGGTTAGAGCCCAACTCTGGGCACACGGCGACCTGAGTCAGGCCCCCCTTGAGAACAAGCGCTTCCTTTACACACACATACACACACACACACACACATTCTCGTGGACCCATGAATGACGCGTGCCCCCAGCACCTGGGGCAGCATGGAGGCGTGGTGGTGTTGGCGGCAGTGAGCGCCAACCACCTGCCGGCGCCACCGGCACCTTTTCACAGGGGGTGCACGGCCATGCTCACCTGCATGCACGGACCCAGAGGGACAGCCTTCCACCTTCAGCTCCCTCTGCGCAAAAATGCAATGTATTTGCTACCTAAGGGGACGTTTTAACCCTCTTGTACCACCTCGGCTTTCCCCAGACCCTGATGCAGGGACCTGGATCCCGAAAGCTTGCAGAAAAGGACAATCTTCTCGCCACTGCCCAGTCGGGCAAATAAAAGGTATCATTTTGGAACCACGAGTCCTAGGTTTTTTCTGTTCCGTCTCCTTTCCACACATCCGCGCAAGCTCGGGGCTGGCGATTTTCAGCTCTGGGCAGGGAAGACAACTGGGACGCAGCGAGGTGCGCGCCCAATGCGCCCCAGGACCCTTGCGCAGGCGGGGCCTGTCCCAGCCATCACCCCCCGCCCCCACGCCCGAGCCCGTCCGGCCCCACCTGCTCCCACGTGTCGGCGTTAAACGCCCCCTCATAGCGCCGCGCCTGGAACTGCTCCAGCAGCGCGTCCATGTCGCCCGCCGCCGCCTCCACGCCCCGCCGGCTTCCGGTCCTTGGCTTCCGGCTTCCGGCGCCGCGTGCGGGCCGGGCGCAGTGTTTCCGCCGCGCCTTTCGGCCCGCCCTCCCCCCGTGGCCCTGCGGGCCCGGACGCTGTGCGGGAGCCGGAGCTCCGTCTCCAGGGGCGCACCAGGAGACCGAGGCGAGGGCATTTATTACAACGCCCGTTCAATGTTGTGCCTGCCGGATGCAGCTGGGCGGCAGGTTCTTAGAAACGGCATGAACGTCACGCCAAAATAAGGCGGAAACTCCTGGGCTAGGTTCAAGCCGCCTGGGCTGCCCCGGGGTCACACCCAGCTGAGGACCAGCCCCCGCGGCTTCGCTCCGTGAAGCGGGTTGCTTCGCCCTCCCCGGCTAAGAAAAAAAAAGATGCCGGGTACACACGGCCCTCGTTACTGCTGCTGGCTAATTGCATTTCTTTGGTGGCTCTTGCCGTGAGAGCCTCGGATTCTCGCTCTGCTTTTTTTTTTTTCCAAAGCAGGCTGCACAAGAATAATCCCCGCCCGTGTAGCATTATCGTCGCCCCCCGTCCGCGTTTGAGCCGGTTATTTTCTGGCAACCGCCTTCCAGAGGCGGAGGCCCTCGAGCAGGCGGCTGGAGGCGCTGCAGGGAGCAGGGAGGCTCTGGGGGCTGGGGTACCAGCCGCGTTTGTCCATGGGGTTTCTGTCCACCTTGCAGCCTTGCTGAACGAGGCCGTATTTCAGTTTCCAGCGAACTGCCAGGACGCGGTCGTGGGCCTGAGCGGCGAAGACGCACACGGACGCCTCGGGGTCATGCATCAGGGCGTCGAGAGCTGGAGCCACGGGAGAAAGTCGATCAGAAACTGCCGAGCTCTCATAATAATCACCGATATCTAGAGAGGGAAGGGGTCTCGGCCTTGCCGCTCCAGCTGCATGAAAGTCCCATCCTAAGACTTCTGCTCAGATTCTCCACCTCCTCCCACTCATCTGTACAGGAGTCTGAAGGACCCCCGCAGCACGCAACTGTACCACCAGTTACACGACTTATGTGGCACGGCCTTGCCCTGCTCAAAGCTGAACATTTAGTGGCTGCATCCTTAGGCTTAGCCCTGAAGAACTTGCAATAACTGGAAGGCAGAACCCAAACTTTGCCTGCCTGAAGTCAGGGGGCTACTATATGAGCACAGGAGCAAAAGTGAAAAGAATAGGTAGAGAAGGAAAAGGTATTAGGACCATTTATAAGGGTACTGGGATTTATGGGTGCTTGGATGTTATTGTCAAGTCCCCTATGATTCAGTGGTAGCATCCTTGTCTACCACACAGGAGACCTGGGTTCGATTCTGAGACACTTATACAACTACAGCCATGGAGGCACCGAATGTCTAGACTCAGTCTGGTCTTCGGATTTGGCCTAAAGGGAGGATGGAAGGTCTGGGCAGCCTCCACCCCTCCAAAAATTCATCCCCAGGCATGTGCGTTGAAGGTCTGGGTGGCCCTCATGCATACACCATGATCCAGGAGGATTAATAGTTGCCACCATATTATTGTGATGCTCACAAGAAGAATACCTAGATGGGCAGGCTCTCCAAGGAACCTGTTAAATGACCTTGCTATGCTCAATTCTTTTCATTGGGGCAGAGAAGGAAGTTTTTAAGAGGAATTTAACGTTAAAGCGTAGGGGGAAGAGGTAGAGTCAGACCATTTCAAGTGCTATTTATAATTCCTTTGCATAGAGTACAGCTTTGTGGGTATATCAATCCCAACATCTTCTCAGATGCACAAATACTCATTCAAAAGGGCAGGCGTCTACATATGAGGTTTTTACTTACCATTGCTTATGCTATTCAAGTCTTCTTCTGTCATCCTTTTGTCCATGTGCACAACCAAGAACCCTAAACATACCATTAAAAGCAGTGAATTCCCCTTTCTCCTCCATTCATTCTCCACTGGGGACTTCACTTCTAAAGTTTTTATCTTTCATAAGGAAAATCCCTCAGATATTTGGACAAGTTCTAAAATCCTGAGACACACAGGCTGATGTGGGGGAGGGCAGCACCTTGTTCAAAGCCCAAGGAAGTCAACATGAAGCCTTTCAACTTGCTTCAAAAGGCTTTGGATTGAGGCCATACCAAGAAGTTAGCTTTTAAGAGAAGGGCACACATTCTTGGAGAGGAATTCTCCCTGAAAAGACAAAGGTGTTTTGGGGATCCCACCAGGAGCAGATGCCAACTGGAGAGCTCTTTGGGCTATTTTGTTAAGAGCATGTGGTTAGGGGTTAAGAGCATTTCTGTATTAATGTAGCATTCAATCCCAGAACATCAAGAAATCATGACATCTGGACAGAACCAGTTGATTTGTGCTGCCAGATGAAACCCTGCAGACAAAGGACTTGTGCTAAAGAAAATCAAATTCTTTTGCGCTTACCTATGAATGTGGCTGCAGCCGTTCGTAAACAAGGCTCTGCACTTTTAAGGTAAATTTGACTCTGCAACAAAAACCTTTGGATATTTTTCTCATGTTTCTTCACCTAAGGCAAGAAATGTCAGAGGAAGGTCCTCCATAAACTTCTCACATACTCAAAGCCTGATAAAGGCTTTGACTGTGCTACTTCTTCAGTATTAACCTTTAACTTATCAATGCACAATTTTAAGAAAGATCACTTACAAGGTAGTGGCATATTTTATCCACATCCTCTTGATGGTTGTGCCAGGCCTTCCTGCTACCAACCTGCTTGGGAAGTTTCCAGTTCATGAGTCGAGAACATTCATCCAAAGCTTTCTTACATTTCTGAAAGAAAAGATGGGAGTCGCAGCGTTTCAAGGAGCTGAGTACTGTAAATATCATCCAATTCCTAATAATGGGCTATGTGTGGGAGAACTTCCCCTGTGCAAGTGTTGGATGGGGAGCTCTAAGTTATCTCTACAAAAGAAGGATCAGGAGAAAATCCTCCTTTGAAAGACGGTGCTGGAGAAGCATCTGTCTGGAGATCTCATGGATTTAGGTTCTTTGGTATGGGGATATAAGTGATTATAGGAACTGGCCTCTGCCATGTCAGGGTTCCCCTCTTGCAGGTGCAGAAGTAACGGGATAAAGCTGTTCAAGATTTCTTCCTCCTTGATAAGTCTCTGACTCTTCTTCACCTTCTTGAGTATGCTCCCAAAAAGAGAAATGGCAGCACAGCGCACACTCTCTCTGTTCTGTGAGCGATACAAAGAGAGGAAGTCAGGGGCAGAACGTTTAGTGAGCAGACAGTTCTCTTCATCCTGTTTTATGAGGGAAATGATAGGCTCGGTCTGCAATTATAGCTGCTCCCTCTTATATGAACTATGAGATGCTAAATAATTTTCAGTGATACTGTTTTTTCAGGAGAAAATTGGGTTTTTGCTGACCCAAAATGTGTTATCAAAACCAGCTGTTTCACATGGAAAAAACTCTCTCCCCATCAAAGTGTTTTGACTGAAAGTGGGGTTGTTGGTTGTAGCTATGTTGGTCTAAGGATTCAGGCAGACTTGTTTCTTTGGGTAGATGTGATATCTTTTCTTCAGCCTCGGCTGAAAATGAAGATTTTAGCTGAAACTGGAAGTTACAGTGGGGCACGGGAGTTGTAGTTTGGTCCTGCCCCTACTCTTCCCTATGGGCTGGGATGACTAGCTGGACTCTGTTTCTTAATGCATCGTGACCTCCTCTTCTAGCAAAGGGAAGCTGCGTAATGCAGCCAATATTATCAGGAACTGACTGAGGTCCACATCCTTCACAGTGTGGAGTCCCCTCAAGTCCTACTGACCTCAACAACAGAAGTTGAAGGCACTCTGCATAGGATTGGACCAACAGCAGTGTGTGCGTACAGTAAAAGCTATAAGGATTCTTTCTTCAAACTCTGCTGTTCGTTAGGTTGTCCAGTGTAACAGCATGTCTCCTGAGGCATGCATATATACTGCACCATGAATAGGAATATTTCCACATGCTACAGCAGAGCATAACTTGTTAGACACTACTTTAACATAGGTTGGTGCCTCCAGTTCATAGACGCAGAGGCAGCTATAGTGGGACAGGATACAAGATAACTCTGGACGGGGTAGAAAGTGAGGATGACACTATTCTACTTCCATTCTTCAATAGAAATCACTACTGGTTTTCAGCAGAAATGTTCCTCTGCTTCTCCTCCCCCATTGCTACCCCGCACTCCTTCCTTACATCATCAAAGAGCTGTTGAAGAGGGTCGGTGATGCATCCAGGAAAGCTCGCTTCATCCAGGCCACTGAGAATCGTCTCAATGTCAGCAAGAGCCTCGACAACCAGCCTCCCATCAAGTCCATGTAAGCTGTTTATCATGGCTGGCACTGGGATTGCGATCTCCTGCAGAGAACTTATTTACTAAAAACCCACCAACTATTCCCTACTGTATAGTTCAAGATTGTGTCTTCCAGTTTTAACTAAAAACAACGAACAAGATTCAGCTTAACTTTCCTAGAAACCTTCTAAACCCAGAGGAACCTCCCAAAAGAGTGGCAGGTTCTCTTAAAATAGGCTTTCATTCACTCATTTCAATTCACCAGCAGTAGGTTTTTTGGGCTGACAGTTACTCTAGACTTATTTTAGTGCTACTGGAACTATTACACTGGCTTTCATTGGGTCAGGGAATGGACTCCATCCCTCACCTTCCCTGTCCAGTTGGCCATGATGATCAATCCTCTGACACACAATGCCCGGACAACTGGATCCAGATCAGTCAGTCCCTTTGTTAGTCGGATCACAGAATATTCCTGTGGGAGCCGCTTAGCTTGTGGCATCTGAAGAAGCTAAGAAAACCAAAGGGCAGGTCAATGATAAGCTGTGGGCCGATGGCTGTCGATCTGAACCTGTGCTGCACAAATTCCTCACATTCCTGCACAAAGGGCTATAAAGGCTCCAATGTGCATGAAGGCAACAAGCCCACGCTCACAAGAGGATGAAGCCACCCACAGCGTCTCTTGGATTTCCTTGAAGACCTCTCATGCATACCAGCTTTCTCCAAACACTCAGATATACCAGATCCTTGGAGAAGCAGACCAGCTGGTCAAAAAGGAAAGATGCAGGTGGCGCTTTTGTCTCACTACAGAGGTAAGCTAATGAATCTTACCTCAACAAAGAAGGCCAGCGCAGTGAGTCTGTGACACTCATCCCCCCGTTCAAGGAATGGGACTAGGAGGTACAAGATCTTCCAAAGCTCAGAGCAGCCATGGTGGAGCATGGTTCTGTGGCAGCAAACAGATACTTTTATTACTGGGCAGGAAAGTCTGGTCTTCAGCAAGTCACTAAAGGCACCTGGCTGAAGGGAAGGGCACCGGCAAGTCCTTGTCTCTTACCTGGCAAGCTGGCCCACCCCACGGTAGTGCTCCTCAGGGCTAGCAAGCAGTTCCCAGCCTCCATTCAGCTCCACAACGGCAAGCTCACACACATGTCCTGTCTTTAGGAGAAGGAGCTTTACTGTCCTTATCACCCACCTGAGTACAGAGCAAAACCAGAATTGAAGGGTGGCATCAGCCTTGCTCGTAGTAATCCTTTATCCCGTGTATCACAGTTGGTCACACACACTATACTGCACTGCAGGGTAACAGAGATGTCAGGCCCAACCCTAGACTGCATTGCAATCTTCAGGCACTGTGCTAGGATGGCAAAATTGATTGTGAGACACTAAGCCACAGCAACTGGCAGTGTCTCACATTCTGCTCTAACGGATCCATCAAGCCCAACCCTGAATCGCACATGTGCTGGACACACATCAGTATAACTCACATATTGTGCCCGAGCCTGCAGAGCACATGGATAGTATAATGGAAGCATAAAGACCCATCAGGCATGGCACACAACTGCTATAACAAATGCAATGAATCCGATGCCCTGTACCGCGTGCCCTGCGTACAAGCTACTGGGATTGGGGGAGTCCATGCCAGCATTGCACACACTGCATACAGGCTATTATAACTGACACATGGAGTCCATCCTCGCCCTGCGTGCAATGTGTACACATGCTGCTGTAACAGGCATCATGCCCAGGCCTGTGCTGCATGGATGCTACTATAACCAGGATGGGGAGCCCAACATCATATGCTAATCCTAAGTGTTCTGCACATGCAATGAGCTGCGTGATCACATACTATCAATGACATAGCACACATGTGCTGACCTGTCTCTTTTATGTATGGTACTGGAATATCGAGGATGGCTCCCTGTGGTGTGAGTAGATGGAAAGCACGTAGCTATAAGTGAGGTTCTTGCCCACAAGAGTGATGATGATGCAGGTGATGATGGTCTGTGCTGCACAGCACCCAAGAACCCCACTCGTTAACTATGGTGCAAGGTGTTGTACAAACACAAATGCAGGATGACTTCTTTCCCCAAAGACTTTCCAACCTTGGCTGGAAGCTGCCCGATGAAACAGTGAAGGGTTGCCAGTCAGCATGACTGAAACAGCATCAGCCAGGGCTTCTTGCAGGTGTCACTACCTTCGGTGTTTCTTTCAGGTGTCAAGGCAAAGGCAAGCCCTCGGAAGACATCTGGAGGAAGATTGTGAGGCAACCCCGCAGCTGGATACCTCCAATGCTTTGCTCATGGGAAGGGGCAGGGAAGGAGCTGGCTTGGAAATGGAACAAGTGGAAGATGAAAACGGGCATCACAGGCCAATGAGAGAGGAAGGTGTTGTTTTGGTAGCACAGGGGAGATGGTGGGGCACTGCGAAGAGCCTTCCCAGTGCAGGCAGGCAGCAACTTTGTGCAACACAACCCTGGCAAGCAGGGAGCACAACAAATTACCAGGTAGGGGTGAAGATGCACAACAAATTACCAGGTAGGGGTGAAGTCATTCCTGTGCGGCAGGCTGAGCCCACTGCAGTAGTGCACCTGGACGAGCAGGGCCATCAGCAGGCGAGGGAAGATGCGTGTCACGGCGTCTTGGCACTTGGTTAAGCACAGCACCTCAAACAGAGCATTAGCAGCCTGAGGGAGAGAAACAATCACAGCCGTGATACTCGCCACCTCCGTCCCATGCTCCTTGTCCCATTACCCACCCCCCCGGCTGTGTGCAGCCAAACAGGATAACTCTGCAGCAAGAAGGGCGGGTATTGTCCTGTCCTGGTGCTCCATAGCTCTAGGATTGCTGCTCTGCATCGCTAGGCAGGAAGCCAGGGTTTCCTTTCCAAAGGGGAGGCAGCAGGCTCTAATGGACAGAGGCTCTGGTGACCTGATGTTTTGCTTTGGCTCTGCCACAGGTCAGCAAGGTGACTGTGGGCAAGGCCCTTCCCCAATCTGTGCCTCTCTTTCCCCACCTGTAAAATAGGCACGGCACTACTGACCTCCTCTGAGAAGTCCATTGAGATCTAGTGGTGAAAAGTGTTAAGAAAGAGCCCAATGGTCCTTTGGTCCTGCTGGAGCAGGGGGCAAGAAGGTGGGGGCACGGCATTGACCGATGAGGAGAGGGAAACAGGAGGGGGGCGAGGAGGGGAGTCAGGATATGGGGGTGTTGCAGAGATAGGGGGAAACTAACTGCTCTGCTCGGTGCCTGCCTGGGGAAGACAGGGAGAAATGGCACAAGTGACCTGTTCAGATGATAAGGTTGCAGCTTTGCTGGGCTCCAGAGGCACCATTGTCCAAGCCCCCTTGTAGGGGGGTGGTGTCTGGGAGATGCAGAGCAGCAAAGGGTAAGGGACTGGACAATGGGCATTTTCAGGGCTCCACAACAAATTCAGTGGAGCAATCCCCATCCCTCCCAGAGGTGGTTCTCTGGAATCTATCCCTCAGTCGCAGATCAAGGATCTTTCACCTCGTTGCGGGGAGAGGAGAGTCGTGTGCGAAAGGCTCTTTATGGCTATTGGCAACTTACGGCTATTGGCAAGATGGAGGCTGCCTTCCCCGTGACCCTTGGCCGCTCTTGGAGTTTCTTCAACAGCATGTCCAGCAGGTGATAGATGTCACGCTTCACCTCCATTTCAGCCAGTGCTCTCCACATCCCCACTGCATTTCTACAGGGTCAAAAAGATCATCCCATGAGGGGTGAGAGGCTCATAGCTCTGCCACATTGCAATGTGACTGGACAAATGGCCACCCAGGTAGGGCTGGGGGCTCCAGTGGGAGTCCATCTCAGGAATCATAGAAAGAGACCTGTTTGCTAAAGCAGTAAGAGTCCCACGTCCCATCCCTGTGATGTATTGTGCTGTCAGAGCTGATTATTTTGCAGCCGCTGACTGTCATATGTTGTTTTTGTTTTAACCCACAAGCAGGTCACATGTGGGACCATCCGCACAGGTGATGCCAGGTTCACCTGGTTACACTCTGGACCAATGGCCAGGTCCTATTCTCTCTTAAGCCTCCAAAAGTGGAACTTCGGTATTCATATTTCCAAAGTGCGATTCTAACCTACCCACCTGGAGTCACTAAAAAACTTAGTGCATTAGTTGTGTGACATGCCTACACCTAGCCTTGAGACCAAGTTACAGAAAGGAGAGAGGAGGAGGGTCCAACCACCCATAGCATGATTTTGTCTACACAGATGTGGTAGTGGTGAGTCCCAGATCAAAAGGGCTCAAGCACACTCCAACCGCACTCATCCCACTGGTGCACTCCAACCCTGGAAGTATGCCCATGAGGGCACGCCTGATTTTTAGAGCTCAGACTAGTCTTATGCCAATGGAACATGCTACTTACTCCGATATAAAACCTCCCGATACTGGGAAGGATCATCAGGGACGCAGTATTGAGCAACTATGGGAACATGCACAATCTTCAGGTCACCTTCATGGTGGGTTCAGAGTCTGGGTTTAGGGATAAGCATGAGACTACTATGCCAATGGTTTTAGCTGATTGCCTCCTCATGGCTACAGGCATGTCAGCACTGATTGTGTCAGCTCTGCTGGCTGCCTTGAGTACAGTAGATCGGGAAGTAGGGTTGACACAGCTGTGGTCCTGAGAAACAAGTGGTTTTAATCTAATCTATTTTTTTCCCAGTTGCAAAATTGAAGCATTTGAACCTGAGATCAGCAGCCCCAGCACCTGGAGGGCCCACTGCTCGGAAGTGCAGAGGTCTATTTTTCAATCGTGGTCACTTGCCTGTATGGCCAAGCACTCATTGTGTTTGGTGAGGTGAGGTGCCTGTGCTCTCATCCCAGGGATTTATCCTGGTCTGCTTACCTCAAGAAAGTGATTTCTATGCATCAAAAGGCTCAGCTAGTAAATATGTTGGGCAGCTGGGCAACTCTGTGATTTCTGCCTTTGTGATAATGGAGAAGACAGGATGAGATGGGAACTAGTGCTGCAATCTTACCAAGGTAAGAAAGACATTATTCACATAACCAGGTAGCCATTACCAATCTGAGGCTTCTCAGGAGGAACAGGGTTAAGGAACCTCAAGGAGAGAAATTGCTGTATCCAGGCCACTGTGAAGTCCTGTACCTGTCCAGGGGCAGCTGGCAATTTAGAAGGCCTGTTGTTACCTCTTCCAGAAAATCATGAGCCAAGAGGCATAAGGCCATCATTACTTCCTGCCACTTGTGGGGATGACTGATGGTGCTGAGCTGGGAGTGGAGCCTGCCCACAATCTCTGGCACCTAGAAGAAAACAAGACCATTTAGAGGCACTGGCCAGGGTGTTGCTTTCAGAGTAAGAATAAGGATGTATGCTATCAACAACAGCTATCCTCCTTTCTGGAGGATGCAGAGGCTGAATTGTAGAAGCCAGCAGTGAGGAAGACCTCAAGGTCATCTCAGAAAAGATGCCTGTGCTTCCCAGTGCAGCCTCCCTAGATTCCAGAGCAAAGGCTCAATCTTCAGTTTTAGACAGTTCACTTGCAGCCCACACCACACAAGAAATGCAACGCTGGGAGTATCCCACTTACAACACCCTAGGATATAGGGATTTAAATGTTCCCTGGCGCCCAAAACCCCCCTACCTTTGTCTTTAAACTGTGCTTGAAGTTCTTCAGGATTGCATTCAGGATGGCCCTGGATGCTTCACTGATCTCCTCACGGTGTTCCCGTAGGTTTTCCACAGCTACCAGTAAAAGGTCTGTCATCTGGTCTGGAGTGAGAAATTGCCCTAGTTCCTGCAGTGGGGAGAAGGGTGGGATCCAAGCAAAAGCAGCAGGGTGGAAGATGCCCTGGTTAGACGTGTGCTCTGAAACTGGAATCACAGATAACAGGAGTCTAAACAAAGCTCTGTTTGGTCTCTCTGGGCCTCCTGGTTAGACGGCTCCAGCAGACCTCATGGGTTCCCAAAGCTGTGATACCAGGCCTGGATTTACTGACAATGTTATCAGACCATCACCTATGGGACTATGAATTCACTGTCTGAGGCACCGCAGTAAGGATTTCCTATGTGCAGCATGCAGTCTTGGACATTAGCTTTTGAAGAGACAGAGTACACAAAAAATCTGGGTCCAAAAAAATACTTGCAATTTCGTGGGCCATTGCCACATCTGGTCATTCAGACAGCTCACCAGACATCTTTTGCGCATAGTGAAAATACCCAAATTGCTTAACAACTTTCTCTTCCATTGAATTTGACCCATCATATCCCATACTTGCTGCATTTATTTATCCTTTGACTTTCTCCTGATCCATGTGCTTGGGATACTGTAACCAAACACCCTTTGATTTAGGTGGGGCTTGGAACAACCAGTTTCGTAAAGCCAGCCAAGTTTCAAAGACATTTGCTTTCCAGTTTATGGAGCCTTAACAAAGATAGGCAGTCTCTCTTGGGTAGCACGAAAGAGAGAAGTATTACATTGGAGAGGGGCTCTGATCTATGCTTGGTCTGGTATTTTCCACTGATGGTGGGGAGAGGTGTGTGTGTGTATCATTTGTTGTTTTTTGGACAGAAAGTCCAGATCGGGAGAAGCAGAAAATTTCCATAGGAAGTAATTGAAACATTTAATTTGAAGTAACTTCAACATCAACCCACCCATGTCCACCAGTACCGCCAGGACAGTAGCCTTTTCTGATTACCCTCAGATTGCTGTGTTGACCTGTAGTTTGAGTGCTTCAAGCCTTCATTTTCCTCTATGGACAAAGTTTCTTGGGGCGTGTGTAGATTAAACAAAATTTGGATAGGAAGCTATTTCCTATGATGCACGGTCTGGCTTCTCCTCTGCCTGAATTATGACCATATATGTTCCAGGACACGTACAGAAGGATGAGGGCATAAGACATCCATAGCCACACAAGGAAACACAGGCCTCTTGAGACCCCACAAACTGCCTAGGCAGGCTCAACTCAATGTCAACCAAATTGAATTGAAGCATTTTGACATACTAAAATTGAAAAATATTGGAACTCCTTGTATTGTGAAAATGGTGATATCTTGACTTTTCATCCTTTCCAAGAACACATTCTGATTTTTTACCTGGTCTGCATATATGTTCATAGAAAGGGTCACCCCATCCCATGCCTTGATCAATTGGCCATACACTGAGAGGTACCAGGAATGCGTATGTGTCGCAGAGCACGCGGGTGCCTTGTGCCTAAAAGCAGAAATGGCAGGAGACCCCTAGTGGTGAGAAGGGGGAGGCTCAACTGCCAGTCACCAGGGCAGCACAGATGCTGGTTGCCAGGGAAACCAAGGGGGTCAGCTGACAGGAAGGGGCAGGGCTTGGCCCCTTCTTAAGCCCAAGCATAAGGCCAGGAGGGCAGTTCCTCCTCTGGTAGCCAAGGAGTGAGGAGCTCAGCCAGCGTGGACAGAAGGCCAAGGTTTTGTTGCCTGAGTATCCGCGGGTTGCTGTTGCCTGGTAGGGATTAACTGTTTGTCTGACCGGACAGTTTAGTTTTATGTTATAGCCTGGGGGCTTTGTGTTTTGTGTTTACTGTTTAACCGGAGGACTGGGTGAGGGTATTAGGGGTGGAGGAGGCCTCATAGCATGGGGTTTCCTGGTGCTGGAGCCACGGTAGCGTGGGGTTTCCTGGTGCTGGAGAGGGTGCAGCATTGTTTGGGGGTGCATTGGCCCCAGCCCTGGAGTGAGAGGGGGCAGCAAGGAGCCCCAGAGCTAGAGGGGGCAGTGGGGGGCCCCAGAAGTAAAGAAGAGGGCCAAGGCATAGGGAAACCATGTCATGTACCATCTGCGAGGCTTGGGCTGCGGTGTAGGGGAGGAAAAAGGAGCCGCAGATAGTGCCCCTGACACTGGACATATAAAGAGGGCAGCCTCCCGCTAATTACATCACTCAATCAATTAAGATCAAGGCATGGCAGGCGAGTAAGCAGGCGGTTAGCCCAAGACAGGAAGGTAGAGCCACCAACAGAAAGGCTCCAGCGCGCTATCCCTGTTACAGCATGCCTTCAAGAATCTGCTTCAGCACTGAGGATTTACCTTAATGATTGTGCAGATGTTTTCACATGCTCTCGTGGGTTCATATGTTCCCAGACACTCCTTATAACTTTGATGTAGTTCTGCTTTTATAGCCATTGAATTATTCTTGTGTTCTAGGAGACAAACACCATGTTCAAGAACACTCCTGATTTTTGCATTTAAACAATTCACATCCCTGAACTGTACCTGCTCTGCAGACTGGAACCAAAAGTACAACAGAGAAGCAGGCCTTTTGTGTAACAATCCTGAACATAGTAAATACATAAATACAAGGGGGAGGAGGATACATTGGTGGACTCCTGACAGGTTTATGTAGTGAATTAGAGAATATTCTTTACTGATTTCTTTTCTTCAAAACAGTAGACAGTCACCGTGACCTTCAGGTCACCTCGTTTTTGTGACATACTCTGTCCTGTCCCTTTTCTGGAGAACATGGAGGTTTTAAATTAAACCATCACTTCTAGCTTTATGGAAGAGCACAGCTGCTATCTAGTAGCTACTTTCAGGGGTTTTTTTTATTGCCACCATCCCCATAGTCTCTCTCAGACCTCCTAGGTAAAATCAATAGCAACAGCTATTAGACTCTCATCTACAGATTTGCTGGGGTCTCTTTATAGGACCCAAGAGGAAAGACAGTCTTCCTGTTAGATGCTCTGTTCTAGCCTAGCTCTGTAAGAAAGCACCACTATGTAGGGGATTCATCACTTGTTTGGAGTTAGTGTTTGGGTGGAAGGATGTTTTGGATGGTCTCTGCTTACCTTTTTGGCACCGCATGAGGGTGTAGAGGAAAGACAGGCTTTCCATAGCTTGGGGACCAATCTCCTGCACATAGTCTCCAGTGCGAAGGGCCAGTAGTCCAATCAGGACCCCCAGCTTGGGGAACTCGGGTGACATCTAAATGAAATTGAAGGGGACGGAGGAGTCAGTGTGCATCACTTTCATGGACCAGAAGAGCCCATAACCCCTGGCAATTCATGTCCCATCAAAGGGAAAGACAGCACAGCCTAGAGCAGAGGTTCCCAAAATGTTACTTCTGAAAGGCCAATTCCAAGGGGCAGCCTGGGGCAGCCTGGGGCAGGGGGGCGCGGAGAACGGCTGCATCAAAGGGGCTTGTAGGCCATGCTTTGGGAACCTCTGTTTTGGAGCCACTGTGCCTCTTCTCAGCTCCCAGGGGTCAGGGACCACTCACACAAAACTCAGGATGGTCGACTGCAGCTTTTAACAAGTAGAGGCTGGTGTCCACAGCTCTTAAGCGCTCATGAAACTTTTCTGATCTCATCCAGGGGACCAAGTGCTGCACAGATAGATAGAGATGGCCAGTGTTAACACCTGGCTGAGTGAGATACTTGCAACAGTGCATTCCAGATGTTGTTCTCCGTGTACGTCTGCAGCAGGGCAGCAGAGAACTGAATCTCACCACTGAGCAATAAGCCCTGTGAGACAAACCCAGGCAGGCCCTTAGCAGTGTGGTCAGGACCTAGGCTTCTGACATGCTTGAGTGTGGTGCTTTGGGGCCTGCGCTTCTCCTCACATCTGCAGTTGGCATATGGGGAGTGGGTGGACAGGGCCAGGAGTACAGTCCTGGCACCACAGTGGTGTTCTCTGAATCACGGACAGACTCCCTGTGACTCTGACTGCTTGTGGCTTCCTCTTAGGATTTCAATGTCACTGAAAATTCTCCCATCCTACAAAGAGGTCAACCCTGCCTTTGTGCCACCAGGCTCACTCCTGACTTCACAGTGGTTTTAACACTGTCCTGAGCCAGCTGTGTTACAAGACTGACGCAATAATCCACCACCCCAAAGGGATGGTTCATCAGCTCTGATCCATGGGAGACCGAGATCTTATAATCCTCATCTTCCCTGGATCCCACACTCTTTCCAGGAGGGAAGCAACAGTGTGAGCCTCCACTAAGCATCACTGAAGCTTTCTGTAAAGGAGTGGAGAGGATGTTTCCTCTGACTTTCTTCCCATCTGTCTGATTTTGAACCAGCCAAACCACCTGGTTGACTCTCTAGTCAATGATCCAGAGCCTGAGCCTGAGCCTAGAGACTCAGTTTTTATTTCTAAGATGGTCTCTAATTCAGGGGAGGAAGAGTCTTGCTTTCATTTTCCAGAAAGATGGACTGAAGGGAAGAGAAATCACATGTATAGAGAACATAGGCAACCTCCCAAAAGGCTACAAAAACTCTCCTTTGTCTTGCCTGACACAGAAGACATCCTAATGCCTTGAAGCAACTAACTCCCTCTGAGACTTCTGCTGTACAGACCATTATCAGGCTGAGGGCCTATTCAAGGCATTACTGCAGAAAGTTGAATCCTCTTGTCTTACCCAAGCCCCCTGTATTCCCCCAAGAAGACGTCATTTCTTCTGCCTGCTGCTACTTACATCTAAGAGGTTCTGCAGCTCGGCTGTGTTTGGATTCTCTAGCAAGAAGGCTTTCAGCATTGTCTTCAGGCCATCCATAGTCTGGTTATACCAGTCCTGGGGAGGAGGAAGAAAGGCTCAACATTTGAAGTGATGCAGAGCCAGAGAGCACAAGGAATCTGCATAAGGACAGGGAGGAATGGGTCCTTGCAACACCTACAAATAGCCCCCTCCCATTTAAGCTGTTACTGTCAGGAGACCTGCAGGGCACAAGCACAGTGTAGGGAGGGCTTCTTTGCTGAGAATGAATAAGGGCTCTGTCTGCAGCTTGGGAGTGGGCAGAGAAGCAGGGTCATCTTGCTCTTCAGTGGAGAAAAGGACACCACCACCTCCATAGGGTGGAGGGAGCTTCTGGGTTTGTACCGCCAGGCCTGAAGTAATGACTCCCCCAGCCATGGCACTTCAGTCTTATCTGACCTAGAGCACATCTTACAAAAGTATATCCAGCTCTGATGTCCTCCTGACCCCGCCATGTGTCACACACCAGGCACAACCCCTTTACCCACCGTTTACTAGGACATGAAGCTTTTCCTGCCAGCTCTAGGCAAACCAAGTAGGTGGCCTTGCTAACCAAACCAGACTCCTGGATGGTGCACTCAGGAACAGACAAGGAATTACCTTCACAATTGCCCTACTGTTTTTCTCCCACTGCAAAGTCTCCAAGGAGGGAAGGGCAAAGACACTGGCAACGCAGATCCGAATCACATTGGACTTCTCCTTACCCACCAGAGATGGCTTCACTTTGCTAAAAGAAGCATAAGCTCACAGTGAATTATTTTATTGGAGATGCCCTTACACTTTGACTGCTTCACCAATGGAGCAAAAGGAAGGGCAGGGGGATCAGATTATCAGCAAAAAGGAGTGGCATAGAAGAGAAAAACGGAGCAGACTGGCTATCTATTACTGCTTATTATTTGCAAATTCTTAAAGACTGATTGAGATCGGGGTCTGTTGTGCTCGGTGCTGTACATATTCAGAGACAGTCCCTGGCCAAACAAGTTTGCAAGCTCATCAGCTAAGACAGAAACAGCTGGGAGACAGGAAATCTCCACTGTACAGATGATCACTTAGCACCTATAGCAGGGGCGGGCAAAATGCGGGCCAGATGCCAGGCCATTCTATCTGGCCCATGGGGCCCCTACAAAATTTAGAAAATTAATGTTTATCTTCCCCCGTCTGCCTGTCATGCGGCCCTCAATGGCTTGCCAAAACTCAGTAAACAGCCCTCTGCCCGCAATAATTGCCCACCCTGACCTATAGGAACGCAGAGAGCAGTTTGCACCTATAGGCTGTCTATGGGGAAAGCCAGGAAGTGAGTCCCGGTTTAACACCCACTCAAATTCAAGGCCCTTAGGACGCTGGTTAGGATACGCCATGCAGCCAAGCAGTGAACAAGGTGCACGTTCCCCTGCTCTCCCCACAAAGACTTGGTAGGGCCCCTGGAGGAATGAGATTTCTGGCTCTGGGCTTAGGGTGAGAAGTCCAAGTACCTGAGGTCTGCGATAAACAGCATCTCCTGATGGCGCAAGTCACTGGAGCATGCGTCCAGCGAGTCCTGTGGCAGCTCTTTAATGCGCTTCTGCGAATCCCAGAAGAGACATAAAAATCATAGCGAAGAGCCCCATCATTAGCTGCCCCCCCCCCGGCCCACCCCCAAAAGAGGTCGTTTCACCAGCCTCCAGGGCACTGGGAGGCAAAACAATCCCTGGGACAGGCTGGCTACACCCCTAAATCCTGGAGAACAAGGCTGGAAGGGACCTCAAGAGCTCACATCTAGTCCAACCATCTGCTTAAGGCAGGATCATCCTTGACTAAACCATCCCAGCCAAGTGTCCGTATAACCTGCTCTCAAACTGCTGAGGATGGAGACACCACAGGCTCTCAAGGGAACAATCATCATAGTGGAAAAGTACTTCCTAATATGCAACCTAAATCTCCATGGTTACATATTAAACTCATTACTGGTGGTGTTGTCTCTGGTGGACACTGAGAACAATTGATTGCCAGCCTCTGTGTATCAAGCTTTTTTGTATTTGAACGTATCGAATTCCCCATGGTCGTCTCCAGGCAGGACAGTCCCCGTTCTATGTCCACCTGGTTTTATAACATGAGCCCTGGGCTGCTTTCACTCACCACAGCCTGTCTGATGAGCATGAGATTTTGGCTCTCGGGCTGGTTTGCTCTGTTCTCAATGACTTCCCTGCCAACTGCCTTCTCGCATCATGGATCAGCCGAGCAAGGGCAGAACAGGAGATATTAATGTATGAAGCATGCAGACATCAGCCAGGAGCAACTCTTCCCACTTAAAAACCTCCAAAAGAGTAACACATTCTCTGTCATGAAGCACTTACTAAGCAGGCAGACACCCTTCTTGCCTGGATGGCATCAAAAAAATCAATGTATATAGCTGCCCTCCATCCACTCCACCCACATATTCAGCAATCAGATTTAGGTAACTACAAGCATGGAATAAACACCTTGTGGAAATGTGATGAGCATGTGATAAATGTCCAGGGAAACCCAGATTAACAACACATAGACATGCTAAGGGAGGCAAGCAGGTTCCTACCGGATTATTGGAATCGTTCAGGGCCCCCATTTCCAAGGCGCTGTCCTCTTTCTCTATCAGGTCCTGCGTCATTGTCTCATATGCCTCGCTGTGTATTTCTGCATGGGATAAGAATGAGGGCAGACTCCTGTTGTGCCTGAGTGAAGGGTATAGCACTGCCCTTGCTGGCAGATGATGTACTCAGATGGGATTAGGTATTCAAGATGCTCAGTTAGGAATCACAAGGCCTGGGTTTCATTTCTAGCTTTGCTGCCAACTTCCCGTGAGCTTGGGCAGATTACTTTGGCTTAATTCTCCATGTCACCAAGCTCTGGATTTGGTCGGGGAGCTGGTTGTAGCTCAATTCTCAGCTGCCCACTTCTGGTGCAAGATAAAGCCACAAGAGTAGGGAAGGGCATTTTACATCACTGATATAAGGCATCTTAGGAGTAGGGTAGTCCTGCAGTCTATCACATCCATCTTCAATGTTGGTGGGCATGTTGCTAGTATAGGAAATCTATACAGCAAGCCCCAAATGTGGCATCTTGATCTCTCTCTGGGCCTTAGTTTCCCCATCCGCAACATGGAGACAGTAATCATTCCCGTCACAAAGCGGTATTGTGACCACTGAGGTTGGAAGCCTATTAGAGGGGTTAGGCACCTAGGGTGCCTATACATGTGAATCGAGGCTGCTCCAACGCACTGTAATTACAATGCATCAGAGCAAACTCGATTCTGCTGGAGCATGGTAATTACCACACTCCAGCAGACTCCAGTGTCACCTATATCAGTATCCCCGTCCTGAAAAATGACGGCTGGGGTGTTTATTCAATGAGCTTTAGCGTCCCCACTGCCATTTTTTAACACAGGAATGCTGATACATGTGACCCTCTGGGTGCTTTAATGAGAGTGACTCTTAGAGCTGCTCTGATTAAAGTGCCCCCCACCTCCAGCAGCATGTGTATAAATGCCCTTAAATCCCATTGAAAGGCTAAGGGCCTAAGGTATCTCTGAACTTCCCAGCCTGATCAGTGTATGTTGGAACCATATAAACACCTTGTTAGCTAAGACTTAACTAGATCCAAGGCCACTTCTCTAGAAAGCCTTCTGGTCAAGGCACATGTTTACCTGAGCATATCACAGGCACAGGCCTCAGTTTCCCCAGACACAGAGATCCCCACACCTGCAGACACAGGCTATAGCACTGAGTGCTCTAACAGTGTCCTGCGTGATCCCAGTCACCTCTTCCTATAACCTCAGAGGGCCCAGGTGGACCATAAGGACATTGCTCCTTACCTCCAAGGACTAAAGAGAGGGTACTCTCCTCCATCTTTGGGACCCAAAAAGGGTATTCCTGGGATACTGGATCATGATATGATTCCCTGCCTCTTAGGGCTGGATCCACATGCTCTTCCACCCGCGGTTCACTCATGAGATACTGTTGGCTCCTTCTGTTCATGTCGGACACCTTCCCATCAAGCATCAGACTCGAGCGTCTTAAACAGAATCTCCTGCACCTTCTTGAAGATAGGTCTCCACACACATGTGCAGCCTCCCTGTCGCAGCATCAGGAGTGACCATTTGACCTGTTTATTACAGCTCACTATCAATATTCACAGCTGTATGTAAATGAAGTTGTGAAACAAATGATGTCATAAGCAGCACTGAATGGACATGAGTAAGGGAGGCAGAATAGCATCCAGTGCTGCTGTCCTCAGCATTTTGAGCGGCTGTGCAGTCTGCATTGAAACACGCAATACTCTCTTAGACTGAAGAGCTAGGGTGCAATTCATCTCCCAGTGGATTTCATCAAAGGATTCCTTTTGATTTTGATGCGAGTGGAATCCCATAGGGCAATCATTCTCAACCAGGGAGCTGCAGCACCCTTGGGTGTTTTGAGATCCTTTGAGGAGCGCCACAGGATGTCACACAATGTTAACACTGCTACGTGTGCAAACATGATTTACAAGATAAACCCAGAGAGTCCAAAAGGAATCCACAATGGTAGATTCTGACCTGCTGTGAGCTTTCTAAGGTCTCTGCAACAGAAGAATCGCTCTATTATTTTTTCTGTAGTCAAAAACCAAGTGAAAACTAGGAGCTGGCATTTTCCGAGGGGTGCCTTGAGTCTAAAAAGGTTGAGAACCACTGCCACAGGGACTGTCCAGTCTAACCAATGTAGAGCCCTACGAAACAGCCCGATTCCTTTCCAAACATAAACTTCACTTCTCCTTTCACTTCCCTTTCCAGTCACATGTAATCTCCTGGACATTAGCATTTAAAAAATAAGATGGTCTTATTGGGCATTCACACCTGAGCCAGGGGGTCCTGGAACCCTTTCTCAGTGGGGCATTTCACACTGCTCCTACCGTTTCAGGTGCAGTGCTGGAGGATTGAGCCAGACTTTTTTCCTTTGTTTGACAGCGTCCCCAACCCCCTGCTATCATCCTCCTGGAGCCTCAGGCTGTCCTTGGCAAAGCCCCCATTGACATTAGCGGGCGAAAGACCCCAGCCTTTGATCAGTAACAAAACCCGCGGCAGGCGTCTGCTTGCTGTTCCTCACTGTTTCCTGTTGCAGTGAGGTGAGTTTCCAGCTGTCTGCCCCGAGCAATGCTGGTACTCTCCATGCACAACGTGGAATGTTTCCTTCCAACCCTTCTCCAATGGTTCTGCTCATCTGTTTCAGAGCTTGGAGCAGGGGTGGGGGACAGATGGGACTTAAAACTGTGGACACTACAGCCCAAATCTTCAGCTGACATAAACCAGTGTAGCTCCATTCACTTCACTGGTGTTACACAAATTTGTACCAGCCAAGGAAGGCCCTGACACTAGACCATTTTCTCTACCATGCTCAATTTAGGTTTTAAAGGATGATTCCAGTGAGTTGTTTCAATGCTCTAAGTGGCTGAACAGTTAAAAAACAAGAATTAATATATCACAAAAAGGAATTTCACAGCAGCCTACAGGCACTGGGGCCTGGCTTCCGCAGTAGAGAGGCCTATATCTAGTTGGTGGAAATCGCAGAATGTGCATCTTGCTTTCCTGGTCATCAAGAGCCCTTTTGCAATCCCAGGATTACATGAAGGGGACTACCACTGAAAAGGCAGACCTGATCATAACAGTCCCCTCCCTATCCCAACCTCACAAGGGGCATTAGGACTACAATCTGTGGGTACAAGCCAATGTCCTGCACATTCACATTTAAGGTCTGTGTGCTTATTAAGCTTTTAGGTCCTCCCCTAAGCATGAGGCTTTGTTGTGAATAATAATAATAAAGAAAGAATCATTCTCTTCTTAAAGTAAAATCCCCCATCAGGTCATGATTAGATCAGGACAAGATTTCTAGCACCATGCAACACACCATACTGCAAATGACTCAATGATGCTTCCTCTCTAATGAGTGCTGTATTTGGTCCTCAAATGCCTTTTAAAGATAGTACTGAATACATGTTGATGGAATTGGATACACATTAAGACACCAAAGACTGTAAACCAAAATTTAGGGAACTTGCACTTTACTTAACAATTCAATAACACCTTCTTTGGTAAGGAACAAGACCTCTCCGGTGTTCTGACTCCAGACTTCAAACTCAGCAGGTGTATTCAAAACTTTCTTCCCAGCTATTACAACGTACGGGTAACCAAGCATGTTAGCATCTTTCAGTCTTTTACCAATAGTCCAGTGACTCCTGTCATCCAGTATCACGTCCCCTTTAACCTGAGGCACGCCATCAGCAATATCATCGTACAAGCTCTCCATCAGCGCCACTCCCACCTCTTCTCTGCTGCCCTTCTTCGGGGGTATGAGGCAGACCTGGTAAGGGGCAATGAGGGTTGGCCAACGGATTCTGTCTTCTGTAGAAAGCACCTCGACAGAAGCAGCCAGAATCCGAGTGACGCCCAGTCCATAACAGCCCATTTCCGCCAGCACATGTTTGCTTTCGGCATCTTGGAAGGTAGCATTAAAAACAGAGGAATACTTGGTGCCCAGATAGAACGCATGCCCGACCTCAATCCCCTTGGTCTCTGTTAGTTTTCCGTGACAAACCAGGCAGTTGGTCAGGTCAAAGTTTATTGTTTCCGCATTGGCAGAAAAGTTGCAGCCTGGGCAGACCACGAGCCTGTCCTCTCCAGTGCTGGCCGGGAGCTGGAACTCATGAGACATGGTCCCTCCAATGCTGCCCGTGTCCGCTTGGACTTTTAAGACACTAAGCCCCAAGCGGTTAAACACGCTGCAGTAGGCGTCACACACCAGGCTGTAGGTCTGGTGAGCAGCCTTCTCGGAGGTGTCGAACGTGTACATGTCCTTCATGTAGAACTCCCTGCTGCGGAGCAAACCAAAGCGAGGCTTCGGTTCATCCCGAAACTTCCTCGTTATCTGGTACAGCAGGAGGGGAAGCTGCTTGTAGGACAAGGCTGCTTGCGAGGCAACCAAATGTGTAACGATCTCTTCATGCGTGGGCCCCAGGCAATACTCCTGATTGTGTCTGTCTGCCAGTCTGAAGAGCTCCTTGCCCATTATATCCCACCGCCCGCTGGCTCTCCAGAGCTCCGCGGAGTTTAAACTGGGCATGTTGAGCTTCTGCCCTCCAATACCCTGCATCGCTTGGTCGATCACCTGGATGAGCTTCTCCATCGCTCGAACGGTGTAGGGCATGTAGTAATAGCAGCCATTCTGGGCAGGGCAGATCAGGCCAGCCTGCAGCATCAGCTTCTGGCTCCTGCAAGTCAAGTCACCAGGTTTGCTTTCTGGATCCGCCGCGTGGTCCTCCCGAAGATTGAAAGGCTGGAAGAGCTGGGACACAGCCACTCGCCTGGGTCTGGTGGAGCCATCGTGGTGCACCTGGCGGCAGCGCTGCCCTGGCCCGGCATGGGTCGCCGCTTGGGAAAGCAACTCCTTCCACCTCCTGAGCAGCCCTCCCATCTGCGGGCACACGGAGGAAGCCTCCCACCAACCTGCAGCAGGACGCAGACATGAGCATCACGTTAGCGCGGCCCTGGCCACGAGCATCCTTTTGCCTTAGCACCACCCCAACCGAGCGCAAAGGGCTGGAAGAACCACCAAGCCCCGCTCTTCCCTTCCTCCCCCGCAGGGCTTACACGTCACCTCTCACCCACGCAGCAGGAAGACTGTTAGAAGAGCTGTGCGGTCTTACAGACCCATTTTACAGACAAGCAAAGTGAGGCCAAGTGCCTGGAGGCTAGACCCTGAGCTTCCCGGGGGCCAGCGAGATGCACGAGCTGCAGCCAACTCTGGGGTTAAGCGCGGCTCCGGCTCCGGCTCTGGCTCCGCAGGGGGATCCCCAGGCAGCCCGCAAGGAGCACAGGAACCGCGTGCGCATGCGCGGGAGAGCCACCACGCTGCTTCCCCTGCAAGAAGGAAGCGGTCGGGGCCGCCAGCCAATCAGAATGAAAGCGACCCAGTACGTCACGCCGCAGCGCCCTACCCCGGATGAGGATGCGGAAGCGCGGCCTGCGGAGGGAGCATACCATAGAGAGGGCGGCTATGGGGGAGGTTTCCTGCCACCCCGCCTGCCGCTCGGAGGGCAAACTGTGTGATCCTTTTGTTTCCCCTGCTCCCTGGAGCTGGCCGCACAGGAGCGGCATCGCCTCTGGAAACGGGTAGCGACCAAGCTGGGCGCTCTGCCTGCTGCGCAGGGGGTGCTTTGCAAGGCCAGCTCCGAGGGGGCTGCTAGGGTTGCAGTTTAAGCATGCGTGTGCAATTGCAGGGGGCTCTGCTTGCTGCACCCCCTCCCCCCCGGCCCCATGCCTGGTCTGATGCAAACCCCCTTTCCCATTAAACATCAGGCAGTCGCCTTCCCGGCAGCGGGCAGAGCTGTCGATAGCAGCCCAACGTCCCCAAACCACCTGGGCCATCCATGCCACAGCATGGGCATTTCAGGCCTGGCTGTCAGCCCTGCCTGTGAAATGCACCGGGGATTTGTTACTGTCAGGGGAGCACTGCCCACCAGGAAGAAGTTTAAGCCTCCCTTAGAAAGGGAGGGCACTAAAGCAACAGCTACTTTCTTTGGAAATCAGGGATGGGGGCGATGGTCAAAGGCTCAGCCTGAGTGCACCAAGGGGAGACCACGCTGGACAGGGCCCACTGGCACTCAAACGAGTCCAAAGAGCCAGTGGACGTGGCCCAGTAAAACTGCCCGAAACGTGAGTGGACCAAGGACAGGAAAAGAGCCCCACTGTCGATCATGTTGGGGAGCAGGAGGCACGTGGCGCTGTTACTGAAGAGCTGCCGGCGTACAGAAGCTTGCCCCGTAAACCAGGCAGGAGGAAGAGAACGGTCCGAGCGTGCCCAGGTGCTGGTCCCCTGGGCCTTTCATGCCTTTTGCCATGGCTGCCATGTAAAGAGATATGAAGGAAGGGAGTGGGGAACAGATTTAGTGATGGCACAGAGCAGATCAACCAGGCAAGGACACCGTGCCTGACCCCCATGGGAACATGAAAGAGGTTTCAGGGGGGGAAAGAGGACAGTCGCTTTAGGCAGTTACCTCCTGCAAACATTGGCAAGTGGGGACGCTAACAAACCATAGCTCACCTCTTCCCCATTTCTACTTGGGGCCAGGTGAAAGCTACTGAGAAGGGAGTGCAGCGTGTCTAGGTACAGACTGTTGCCCACTGTTGGTCAGGAAAGTATGGGATGTTCAATGCTCAGGACTGGGAAGAGGTTGGAGCTGCAGTTCTAAAATTCTGCCCCTATCTCAGCCAAACCTGTAGGAAGCCAGTCGGCAGCTACGTTGATGCCTCATTGCTGACTTTTATGTGTATTGCTCTGAAACAAGGCAGCATAGTCTTAGGAAGCTGGTGTGCAGTGACCACTGCTTATTAAAGTGACCATAACTAGCTCTCCGTTGCTTTCCATCTCCCACCTGTGGTACCAATCGGTATTCTCTTGGCATCTACTTGGATGCTAAACTGTCTTACTCTCTGTGTAGACGAGTGTTTGCATGCGTGCACATATATCCCTTGGCACGCTGCGGCCCCAGTCTCAGCTGGTACACTCAGGCAGTATCTCAACGCAAAAAATAAAGAACAAGAATTGCTGAAAGGCTTTCAGCCTTCCATAGCAACATGTGAGAAGCTGGAAATCTTGCCCCCTTTTTCATGTTGGCATTGTAGAAATGTCTTTATCCCATGAGAACTCCTGATGGGGACATTTTTATTTACATGTTGCATGCCCAGTCAATATTGATACAGCTGCATGTGATTTTCCTAAACCATCTATGGGTAACAGTGCAAACACACCAGCCCGGCTATTCTGCTCAAGCTGTCTATTTTACTGGTGAGTGAGAAATGGATAAGCAAACATGGTGACCATCATTTCAGACACAGATATAGACAAAGGAGCTCTAAATATAGTGACAGACCCAAGGCCACACTAGAACTTTGTGATTCCTTGCTTGAAAGTTGACTGCATATCCTTCCCCATCCAAAAACTTAAGCCACTGCCATGATCCCATCAAGGGTCAGGAAACAGTTTCAATTGCAAGCAATAGAGGACAGTAGCAGACACATTCATGAATTGATTCATTGAACCATGGCTTTGGCCATGTGAATGCCATCATTTCCATGATTCATGCAATGATTTTCAGAAACTGGGAAGAATCAATTCCAGTCATAATCAGGTAATAATACTTAGTGCTTCATGTCTTTTATCTTCTTAAATTATCAGTATGGGAAGATCCTGAACAGAGAAATAGCAGCCTGCTTTCAACTACAATGCAAACACACCTATTCACTGCAATTGGGCAGTATCTCTTTAAACAATGTGTGAGACATTGTAGAGATTCTAATTATGTTCCTTGTTTTAAAAAGCTACCAGCAAAGCAATGTGAATATAGCCAGGCCTTCTACAGTGTGTCGACTGAGCACACGCAGGTGTTTGGACTCCACTGTGCTCATGTGGCCTTTCTTCTATTACTGTTCCATAAAGGGGAAAAGACACAATACCGTGTCTTGGCTCTTGCCTATAATTCTAATTAAATCATGCCCTACTCTACTTTGCTACACACTGAGCCCTCACTATGATCATGGCAAGCTAATTTTATAGCTGTAAAACTAAAACCCCATTAAAATCCTTTAGAAATCCAGTCAGTCAAGAACGATGGTTGGTATAAAATAGGAGTGTAGATCACAGATATGCTGCTAATACTTACCTAAAGACTCCTGCATCTCTCCTTTTTGCCTCTGGTAAACTGATCCTGTTTGAATTGTGCACTCCCACAGAGAGGGAGCAGGAAATAGTGCCAAGTGTCTGAATTAAAAAAATGCCCTCCTCTAACCTGCAATAAAGAAATGCTCTCCTGTGCATACATCCCCAGGAGGCCTCAAATGCCTCTACACAAATGCTCGTAGTATGGGAACCAACCAAGAGGAACTTATCCTCCTGCTGACGCCAACCCGAACATAGTGGGGCTCACTGAAATGTGGTGGGACCCAACACATGACTAGGCAGTGAATGTCAAGGGCTATAGGCTGTACAGGAGGGACAGGACAGGGGACGTGGTGCCCTACATTAAAGAGGAATACACATCCTCACCAGGTAGCACAGAGTCAGAGGAGGGGCACACGGAAGTGCTCTGGGTTAGGATACAAGGCAGTTGAGGGGAAAGAGACTTAACGGTGGGGGTCTACTGCAGACCACCCAACCAAGGGGAAGAGCTCAACCAGGAATTCTTAAGTCAGCTCACGGAGGTAGTTAGGTCAAGGGACGTGGTCATCTTGGGGGACCTGAACTT